>NC_091699.1:81189523-81497407 GCF_041296265.1 Equus caballus | reverse complement strand
TCTTTTGATGACATAAAATGGTCTTGCGTCATCCTGACTAGCAACCAGCAGCTAGAATTACTAGTCCCACAATTTTGCATGAGAATTACGGATTATTAATAATAATGCTTTACAGTGTGACTTCTTTGTCCAATTCATCTTGCACATTGCTGCTAGGTAATAAAATACCCTCACATGACATCGAGCATGGCATAGCTTACAGCTGAGCCTATTTTTTCATCTTTATTCTGCCCCAGGCATTCCCCACAGCCTCCCAGGCTCTCCTCAGCCTGTCAGAGGAGAATCGACCCCCAGAGATCACATAATGCCAACCTTTCCTTTGGCCCATGGTGAGGCTGGCAAGGTCACACTGGAGGTGACAGCTAGAGCTGGGAGTAGAGTCCTGATCCCCTGGCTCGGCCCAGTGATGTCCACTGCAGCCCGGAGCACTCCAGGTGGACATCCTGCCTCTCACTTCTCCCTCCTTCAGCCCTGTCCAGGCTTGGGGCGGGGGCTCTCACTCCTGCTCCCCTAATTGGTTCTCTAATCTTCCCTCCACTTCACCCCCTCAGAGGGAGGACACCCCCCTGGCACACTGCCCAGGGACATGGCTTCTCCTAGGAGGACATTCAGGCAGAGTGTGAGCCAGCCATGCTGCCCCCATCAGCGCCTGCTCCATTTTACCACAATCTTGGAGGCCACGTGGATGGTCGGTGCTCTTCCTTCCTTCCTGACTCCAGGTGGCTCTGAGCGGAGGACGAGCATCAGTGGGCAGCGAGTCCAGAGGTCCACAGCTGCACTCAATCCATTCACCTTACTGCAAAGCAGGCCATTTTCTAAACCTCATTGTTCCCAGGACTCCCCTTATCCATACTCCATATCATCCTAGAAATTGTCATGCACAGACATTCTGGGCAAGAAAGAAAGTAACTCATCAAAGAATGTAATTTCAAGTAGTATTTATGGATTTTTTCAAATTCTAAAATTAACACATAATCGTTATTGAAAATTTAGGAAATATAGAGAAGTCTAAAGAAGAAAAAGAAAATCACACATAATCCCAATACCAAGAGACCAGGTGACTTTTGCAAAGTCTCTCTCACTCTGCCATCCCCCGTCTTTCCTCTTCCATGTATGCAGGCACCCTCCTGGCCCTGCCTCGCCCCTCCGTCCCTGCTAGCTGTTTCTCTAAGACTATAAACACATTCAGATCTTGCATCCCGAGAACGCCCCCTCGGCCTGCAACCCTCCGGCCGTCCTCTGCAGCATGGCAGCTGATGAGACAGCGGCTTCGCCAGGGCTCCCCACTGCCCCTTCTCTCCTCCGAGGTCTCCTCAGCCTGCTGCCTCCTGGGGCCTCCTGCCTCTGGGCCACCCTTCTGCGCCAGGAGTTGGTTTTGGTCTTTACCAGCAGACAAGCTGGACATCAGGATGCAGCTTCTCTTGCTCTGCCCCAGCCCGCGAGAGCTCCCAGAACCCTTCCCGCAGGCCCAGCTGGTCTGTTCTCGTGGGATTTCTTGGACAGCCTTGGAGGCCTGGACTTCCTTTTGCGAAGCTGCAGGCAGAAGCGCTGGACTGTGGGACATCCGAGCCCAGAAGGCACCTCAGCAGAGGGGCCCGCACTGCAGGGAGGGGGATGCAGGCCCCACAGGGACGGGGTCATCGGGGATGGGGTCATTGTGTGCACCGCAAGCAGCACCATGGTGCGGTGGGGTCTGGGAACCCCCAGGCTCTCCATTTTGCCTCACTGACTCTCTCAACAAATGACATGTGGGTAAAGATAAGTAATATTTAATCTAACATTCTACTAACTTAAGTGATCGTTTTTAGAGGGAACATTTCCCCCCGTTCCTATAGTGAGTAAGTAGCCATTTCTCCCCATTACTCTGAAAGGCTCCATGGCCCTCCTGTTTGGAGCAACTGAGACTGCAGACCTGGTCCACGGAAGGATCCTGGCCACCAGGGGCCGCCTCCTTGCAGGAACCCCGGCGACCCGGGAGTGCAGCCTCGGTCCATCTGAGCGTAGCACAGCCTCCGCCCGGGCGCTCTGCGGTGCTCGAAGGAGCCCTGTGAAGGGGCCACCATGCGCAGGCTGATCTCACGTATTTGTGTATTTACTACACCCATCTTCCAAGGAGAGTGTGCAAGGAGAGTGTGTTGAAGACGAGGCACCTTTTTCTAACTCACGCAAAGGCTCCAGAAGGGCTAGCACAGGATGTCTCCTAGGCCAGGGTAGCAGTCTCCTCCTCGGCTGCTGTGAGGGGTCAGGCTGCTGGAGAGATGGCCAGCTGGCCACGGCAGGACTCTCTGTGTTCTTGCTTTGGCCTCAGGGTGGTGCCCACAGCCCAAGTCTGGGCCTCAGGGTCTCAGCTACAAACGCCCAGATAGCAGCTTGCTCATGGTTTCTGTGGTCCCCAGTGGTGACCTGCCCACCCCCATTGTCCTGGTCTCAGAAAGTGATGCCAGCTTGGTTGTGAGCAGTGGGGGAGCACACGGAAGGCTCCAGCTGACTGGTCAGCATTTCCCAAAGGACAGTTCCCAGGGACTCTGAACCTGTGGCCAGGGCAATCAGTCAGCAGATGACAATGCACGGTGTGGCCCTGGCAGTCGGACCTGAGCGATGCTGGCCGTGGGCCAGTCCTCCCAGGTCAGGGCTAAAGTTGCCACTGGCCTGCCCCAGGGGTCCCCACACAGATGTCCTTGGGCAGGACATAGCGGGGGAAGTAGGCTCAGCTTTCCTCAGCACCCTCATGTCTAGCACCCCTCCCTGATGCCCACCCCCCGTGTCACCTGGACCCAGCTCCTCAGCCACGTGTTTGGAGCCGCCCTGGTTCTTCAGAAACATCGCTATTTCCCTGGTTTCCGTGTTCTTGGGGCGATCCTCACTGTTGCCCCTTCGTCCTGAAGAGCTGCTGGCCCAGCACTCAGGTGGGGTCTGGGGAGAGACGTTTCAGAAGCCATCTGCACAGTCTTGAGGGAGGAGCAGACAGCGGGGACTGCGGCCAGCCCGGCCCCTGGTCTCCCGCAGTGCTGGAGATAAGAGCCCTCAGGCTGTACACATGTGGCTGTGTGAGAGGCAGGAAAGAGGAGAGGCACAGAAGGACTGACGGACAGCAGACCTACCCGAGGCCTGGGGCCACAGACAGACTGACTTCTGAGGGGCCAGCCAGCAGCAGCCCCTCTCAGACCCCCTCCCCCCGCAGGATCGCTGGAGTGCAGTGCATGACGGTGCCTGGCTACTCCAAGGGCTTTGGCTACCAGACGGGGCAGAGCTTCTCCGGGGAGTTTGACCACGCCTGGAACGCCGTGTATCTGGACGGGAGATGGCACCTGGTGGACAGCACCTGGGGCAGCGGCCTGGTGGATTCCGCCACCTCCAAATTCACCTTCCTGTGAGTACAAGTCTCTACGTGCTGCGTGTCTGGGCGGTGGAAACGGAGGAGGCATGCGGATGAAGGAGGCTGCAGGTGGAGAAGGCCTGGCGGGAGGGGAGGGAGGCCAGGCAGCTCAACCTGCTGCTGGCCGCTCCCCCCTTTCCTCCTGCGCCCAAGTGAGCTCGCTCCAGCCCAATTACAAGGGCCCAGACCTTTCTGCCACCTCACCTTCCACCACCTAATCCCTGCTCTGGCTCCTCGTGTGCCCCCCCACCACCCCCCTCCCCCTGAGTGCTAGAAGCCTCTAGCACTTGGCCCTGGCCACATGTGAGGAAAGGCAGGGCCCAAAAGCTCCTTTACCTGCCTGGAGGTTCCCTCCAGGCCTCTGGCCGTTGACTGTTACTGTGCGCGGATGCCAGGGTTCTCTCCTCCTGCTCCCCCAGAGGCTGGGCTTCCTCCTCCTCTCTGGGCTGTCAGAGGCCATATCTCATTTCTGAGGAGGGGGTCATGGTTTGTGGGAAGTGCTGTCAGTGTGCAGAGTTGCTGTGAGCCACACTGGAGTGGAGGGCTAGGGTGCTGGAGACTGGAGCCGGTCTGACCTCCAGGGATCTGGCCAACCCCGGCCTTAAGCTAAGGCCGTGACATTCCTCCTGGGTCGTGCTATCCATCTGCAGCTCAGATTCCTTTGTATCCAGAAAATGAGAGCGTTGTCTCTGATTTTTGCAGTTTAAATCTTGACAGTCTTGCACATGGGACAAATACAAGTACACGCACCACCCCCACACCCAGAGCTGTGCACTCACACACCCCCTCTGCCTCTGTCAGCTCTGGGTGCTGCTCATCTTGGGCCGAGTGGAACCTCCCCATCTCAGATGAGTCCCCATTCTTCCCTTGGTCCCCATCACTGACCTCAGACAGCCACATCTAGTGGGCCCCAGGGACCGCGGAAGGGCCTCTCACCCCCACAGCTCCTCACGCACAAGACCAGCTGGGGTGGACAGAGCTGTTGCACCCTCCCTTCCTGCCGTCCCTCCTCTCACTGGCTGGCACCTGCTCCACCAGCCGTGCCTCCGCTTGTTCACATCTCTGTCTGGACACAGTTGTGGGCTGTGGCCTTCTCTTAGAAGGGGCCTCAGATCCTGCCTCAGCTCCCATTTCTGGAAGCAGACACTGAGCGGGAGGCTCCAGTGCCCACGTTAGGATCGGACGTGGTGCCTCTTCTCATTCAGTCGGTGGGACCCCTCCTGTGGGTGTGTCAGCCAGAACAAGGCCCCAGAGACCCCCCTGAGAGCCCGCCTGCCCGTCACAGAGCTGGGGCCTGCTCACCCTGCTTGGCTACTGACCGGCCTCTCCCCGTTCTAGCTACAATGAATTCTACTTCCTCACCCATCCCGCACTGTTCATCGAGGACCATTTTCCAGACAACAAGAACTGGCAACTGCTGAAACCTCCTCAATCCCTGAGGCAGTTTGAGAACAACATGTATCACAAGAGTGAATTCTACAACAAGGGGATGCTCAGTGCCCACCCGGAGACTTCCATGATCAAAACAGGTGAGCGGGGGCAGGGGCCAGGGCGCCGGCAGCAGGGACAGGGCCGCCTGCTCGCGTGTCTAGGTCTGGTCCACGTGGGCCTGCGCTGCCAGGGCCCCAGCTCTGTGTAGGCTATACGTGTGTGCAGGCATTGGGGGACTACTGAGGCAGCCAAGGCCGTCAGGCCATCAGGGCAGGATGTGGCCATAGGTCACATTTCCAAGGACAGAAGTCTGCCCAGAAGCATAAACCAAGAGAGGGGTGCGGAGGAAGTCCATGGGTTTCCCTGGCCCCTGGGGGCTGCATGCACTCACAGTCCACATCAGGGGGCCGGGCTGGCAGTGCCCTCAGTGAGTCTCTCTCAGCTCACACCGCAGGGAGCACCCTGCCTCTACCCTGGCCACACCCACCTCCCAGGCCAGGTGTCCACGAGAAGCTCACTAGCCTGCCGTGTTCTCCTCCCAGCTCCTGGCGGAGAGTGTGTGTTGGCCTAGCAGAGGTGGGATCTGTGTGTATGTAGGCTAACCAGCTGGTCGGGAGCCCCGGGAGTCTCCCAGGACAGAGGGTGGAAGGGGGCTTTCTTAGGGAGGTGGTCCATAGCTGGGTCTTGGGAGCTGGGGGAGAGCATCGTCATCGTGGTAGACAAGGGCGGATGTGTTCCAGAAAGGGCACAGCAAGCCCTCCATCCTCTGAGCCCAGGTCCCCCAGAGAGCATGACCTCCTCAGTGCCCTTCCCTCACCTCCCGGATGCCTGTGGACTCTGCTGGTTGCTCCTCCCCTCCTTCCTGGAGGCAGGATCAGCCATTTGCAGGCAGCTTCCCTGGGGCCAGGCAGTGCAGGACACCAAGCTGAGCTGTCCCCAAGGCTGGCCTGGACTGACATGTGCTCCCTGCCTCCCACGGGGGCCGCAGGCAGCTAGCTGGGTGTGTTTGTGCACTATGAGGCATATGGGGGCCCAGAACTGTGATTGTGGGCCTCGCAAAGCTGTCTCCAGCGGACCGTGTCTTATGCATCTCCGAGGCCCTGGGGCCTGGTCCGGGGCTGGGCCCACAGCCCGGACTCCTGTGGGGTCAGTGCACCCCCATCTTCCTCCAGGGACTGCCTGTCTGCACCATCTCTGCCACCAGGGGGCCTGTGTCCTTCCAGGAAGGAAGGCTGAGCTCTCATTGGCTGTTAGCACAGGGGTGCCTGTGGATGGGCCCAGAACCCCAGGGTTCCCCACTCCACACGATGGGGTGACGTGGACCCCGGGGAGCACAGGGGCACCCACGTTAGTGCCAGCTGACTTGTCCCTTCCACCTCACGACGGTTCCCTGAACCAGGCTGCTGAGCTCTGGAATACTTTTTAAAACTACAAACACCTGGCGGCTCCTGCTCCCAAAATGACAGCACGAGGGTGCTCTCTTTCGAATGCGTTTCCTGCCTTACGTCAGATGGAAACCTGTCCTGTCTGTTGTGGCCACAGAACGACACGGAAGCAGGGACCAGGGTGCACCAGCATCAGACTAATGCCATTGAGCAGAGTTTGCCTTTTCGAGAGACACAGAAATGGAAACACTGGGTTTCCTTTTTTTTTTTTTTTAATTGAGTTATTGATAGGTTACAATCTTGTGAAATTTCAATTGTACATTAATGTTTGTCAGTCATGTTGTAGGTGCACCACTTCACCCTTTGTGCCCACCCCCCACCCCACCTTTCCCCTGGTATCCACTAAACTGTTCTTGGTCCATAGTTTTAAATTCCTCATATGAGTGGAGTCATACACAGATTATCCTTCTCTCGCTGGCTTATTTCACTTAACATAATTCTCTCAAGGTCCATCCATGTTATTGCAAATGGAATGATTTTGTTCTGTTTTGCAGCTGAGTAGTATTCCATTGTATATATGTACCACATCTTCTTTATCCATTCGTCTGTGAAACACTGGGTTTCTTAATGTGCAGTAGTCTGAAATTTGATTCTGGACTCATGATGCATATGCAAAGAATATCTCTTTGTTGGAGCTAGTTAGGTGAAGAGTGGGGCTGGGAAGGAAGCAGAAGAGGGAAACTGAGGGGGACAAGAGGCAGGGAAGGAGGACACAGGAGGGGAAGATGAGAGCCAGGGAAAGCGGGAGCTAAGGAGGGCTGAGGGGAGGAGAGAGAGGGTGCAGAGCAGGTCACGGGCTCCTACAGAGGTCCAGGGTCGCCAGCCCTTTACTTCAAGTTTTCCTAGCCGTTCAGCTCGCCTTTGCCAAGGATCCTCTGGGGCACCCGGCCAGGCACTGAGACAAGGCAGGAGAGGAGGCAGGCTGGCCCTTCCCCGTAGTGCCCACGCCCAGCAGCGAGGACTGACATTGCATAAAACTAACTCCTTACAAGGGGGCTAAGTTCCCTGAGGGAGCTGCAGGGCTGGGAGAGAGGCTTCTGGGGCCTCAGCCTGGTCTGATGAGTTGGGAAGGGCTTCTTTGCAGTCAGGACATCATGTTGAGGTCTTATCCAGGCTTGGGGGAAGGCAGTGGAGGGAAGAGTGTGTGTGAGGGCCCTGGGGTGTGAGGGAGTGTGCCCCTGGAGGATGCGAGAGGATGCTCTGTGGCCCCGGGAAGGATACAGGAGGGGGCAGGCCTCTCCACTGGTCTCCAGTTTGATGTGACCCACAGACGTGAGCCCAGGGGTGATGGGTGGATGTTTTCACGGGACCCCTTGGGTGCTGTGTGGAGGTGCTGGGCAGTGAATGGCACGGGGACCTCACAACCACCTCAGATGTGAGCTGGATCAGGAGGGACCCTGAGCAGTTGAGGGCTGAGACGGCTTCTGCCACTGAGCTGCCTTGGAGAGGAAGTGAGGGGAGAGGAAGGGTTCGACCGAGAGGAGAACAGGACTATTGTTCTTGGTCGCTTTCCTTTGGAGGTTTTAAAGAGGATGGGGGACCCTTCCTGTGGTGTGCTGCAGCTGGCTTATGTCATGCTCAGAGTGACGTCACACTGGTTGCTTAAATTCCCTGGTGAAAGTATTTACACCACAGAAATGAGCAAACACTACCAGTCAGGACTTTTTTCCCCCAGAGAGCCAGTTGTTAAGCACTTGCCAGCACGTCAGCACCGGCTGGACCCATGTCCCCTGACCTCGGCTTTCTCTCCGCAGTGAACGGGAAGGCCATGGTGACCATTGAGAGCTGTGCCCCGACGCTCTTCATGTTTATGCTCAATGGCAAGCAGGAGCACGGGCTGCTGAGCCTCAGGAAGAATGGGATGAAGCTGGAAGTGTACCCTCCCACCGTGGGCACCCACAAGCTGCAAATCTTTGCCAAAGGCAACTCTGACATCTACAGCTCTGTGCTGGAGTACACGCTCAAGTGTAACTACGTGGACGACACGGTCCAGCTGCCAGCTGAGCTGCACCAGCCCGTGGGCCCCAGCTGGTTCTCGGAGCAGATGGGCATCACGAAGCCCTCCCACCCTCACCCCATCATCCACACGAGCGATGGGCGCTGCTCCGTGAGCTTCGGCGTTGAGGAGGGCATCAGTGTCCTGGCTTCCCTGCACGGGGACGACGGCCTCATCACAGAGGAAACACAGCGGCGCTACATTTTCCAGCTGCAGCGGGAGAAGCGGACAGAGCTGAAGGTCCAGCTGCCTCACGCCGGCAAGTTTGCCCTCAAGATCTTCGTCAAGAAGAGGCAGGAAGCGGGCAACTACATCTTCGTCTTCAATTATCTCCTGTGCTGCACCAACACCAAGGTGAACTGGCCCATGTTCCCCGAGAGCTTTGGCAACTGGGGGCAGGACAATGAGCTGCTGGAGCCTCTGACGGGCGTGCTTCCTGCCAACCGGAACGTCCCATTCAAACTGAAGCTGCACGGCATCGCCAAAGCCCTAGTGAAGGGGCAGGACACGTGGCCTCTGACCCTGAACAGCGAGGGCTACTGGGAGGGCAGCTGCAGCACGGCCGGCTGCCAGGAAGTCTATGTCATGGTGCTGGAGAACGCCAACCACAACTTCTACTCCTATATCCTGAAGTATAAAGTGAACGCCCAGTGAGGGCCTGTGTCCCGTCACACCTCCCAGAGGGCCAGGCCTGCCCGGAGAGGGCCCAAGGGACGTGCAGAGATCCCTGGACACCACTGAGTCTGCATGAAATCACTTCTAGGCCTCTGCCTCAGTTTCCCTGCTCTGCCGCAGGAGCTGTGATGTTTGTGTTCTGATGGCTTCACTCAGTTGTGGCAACGGCCAAGGCGACAGAGGCAAAGGACCTTTAGAAGAAACAGGTGCTATGTAAATCCAAGGTATTGTAAACTGTCCACACTGCCCAGGTGCCCCTTCTCGTGCTCATGCTGTTGTCGTAGCGTCGATGTGGGAAAGCAGGGACGGTGCCCAGGCGGCAGGCTTGTCACGCCATGATTCGAGAATTCTCCTCCGTGCCGAGAGGGACGTGATTTGCCAGGCTGAGTCATCTGGAATCATAGCGCCCCTTTCATGTAGCATCACAGCGTTTCTCACCACCTCCTGGACCCCACGGACGGTTGGACTGTCATTTTCCCCAGACCTGACCATCGTCCACATTCCTGCTGCCTCTTCATTGGGCGCTTCTTGCTCTTTAAGAGCCCTAGGAAAAAGAAGGTGTGGAGAGGAAGCTAGCCAACTACCCCTGGCTGGGGGCTGGGGGCCCTCAGAGTCCCTGTGTGTACTGGGAATGTGGCAACAGAAAGTTATGGGGAGACTCTAAAGCAAAGAGCAGCCAGTGCCCACTCGTGAGTGTCCTGGGTGGGGGACCAAGGGGTGAAGGGACCCCATGGCCATCCTGCCACCTGAGTCTAAGGGATAAGACCTCCAGCTCGGCTCCCAGAGGAGCCTGCTGGGCAGTTAGTTCAGTCTAAGGTCTGGGGTGGCCTTCCGGGCGCCCTCAGAGCCTGGGCCTCTGGGCCCCACCTACATCCTTCACAGGGTGCCCCAAGATGCCTGCTAGGCCTTGGGGAGCCTCGTCAACAACTCAAAATAAAGACCTGGGCAGGGAGGTCAGGCAAGGGTATAGTGCAAACTGCAGTGCCCAGGAGCCTCCCATGATAACAGGGCTCTGCCGGCCCCCAGGAGTCCCTGCCACCAACACCACAGCTGGGGGCCTCCACCTGCCCTGGGAGCAGTTTTTGTGCCTGTCCTTATCCTATCTTCCTCCCTCCTTTTCTCTGACAAGAGAGACCTCTGGGGTCCCGCCTTCTGTGGGGCTCAGGCCCCAGAAGCCTGGGCTGCCCAGCTGACCCTCAGCAGCACCTCAGGCTGGTGTTGCCATGGCAACAGCAGAAAGGCTGGCTCTGGCAGGGCAGCAGAGAGGGAAGGATGGAGAGGCCGTGCGTGGCCGCTGCAACACGCTCCCAGCACACAAAGACCCCTGAGATTGTCCCTGCTGACCTCCTGGCTTCTCCAGCTCTGCAGCCCCTGACAGCTGACACTGCCCAGCACTCTGCCCCCCACTGGTGCTGCAAATGCCCCCAGGCTCAGCTATAGCCAGGGTCAGCCAGGGATCCTCACAGCCGCCTCTGCCTTCCTCCTCACCTTTGTGTATCCAACACACATTCATGGGCACTTAATAAGTACCAGGCACTGTGCTAGATGCTGGGCCTACGGAGGAAACCAAGGGGGCCCTGCCCCTGCCTCCCAGAGCTCAGGGTGGGGGGCAGCAGCCTCCGTTGGTTACCCAGGCCTGTCTGAAGTTCCAGGCTCCCAACACTTCGCTCCAGCATCTCCCTGGGGTCCCTCCCCCAACGGTCCCCACTGCCACCAGCATGGACCTTTCCCAGATCGACGTTACAGCGGTGCCCGTCCTCCACCAGGCTGGGGGCCCTGGAACCCAAGGGGAGCACCCCCATGGGGGCTGACCTGCCCTGGCCTGTGTCCAGCGCCATCCGGCAAGCTCTGCCATCCAGGCATTGGGCACCACGTCCCTCGCACCTGGAAAATGCACAGAAGCCCCAGAGGCGGGACCACTGTGAACCACGACTCGGAAACAAGGGGAGATTTTACACCCTGAAAACAGCCTTTTCTCACACCTTCCATTTTATAAACTGAAAGAAGTGTGCTGTGTTTCATCAAAATAAGTGCCTTCCATACATCTTTTCAAAAACAGTATAATTAGTCACTACATTGTGGAGCGTGCAGAGGATGCCACCCAGCAAAGCAGGAGCTGTCCCGAGAACCCGAGCGAGGCCCAACGCTCAAAGCGCCCGCAGCGCATCCGCGCTCCTCCCCAGTGTTCAACCAGGCAGCCCTTTGTAAAGACAGCTGCAGGCACAGTCAGAAAATCACCTGCATTTCTTTCCCCTAAGTAAAAATACATGAAATGAAATCCAATCTTCATGAATTTTTACACGCGTGCTGCTCAGGGTAGAATTCGAGGTTGCATTTTGAAATCTTTTCTTGCATTTTGAAGCCCATCTTTGTTTCCCGGTCGATGAGTCCCGGCGGCCGGTGGAAGGGGGCGGGCGCCCCCTGGTGCCCAACGTGCGGAGCTGCCGGCGCTGCACCCCTCCGCGAGGCTGAATCGGTCACCAAGGTTTTTACGCCAAAATTGCAAAATGGTCTTGGGACGTTTATGTTAAATTCACTGGGTGCTTTCTTGTGGCCTCTCAGCGCTTCCTCGTGTGTACGCGGAGCACATCGCTGCCACGCACAGACTGTGAGGCGAGCCTGGCATGGTGAGAAGACGTGGAATGTAAGAGGATTTGGGAGTGCTTTGCCCGGAAATCCCATCTTGAAACGGAAACACTGGATACGGAACTAGGTGGGACGGCTTTGACCACGCTCATTGCTGTGCCAGTGAAGGACTGAAACTGAGCGAACTCAGGCAGCTTTTGCTGGCAGGTCCTAGGGTGGCAACCCTCAGGCCACAGGCAGAAGGGGATGCAGAGAGTCCGGGATGGGGGAAGCGCTAGGCCAGATGGGCCACCACCACGGCTGCAAGCGACTTCTTTTCAACTGGTTTCGGAGGCGCCACCGGCACCGCAGGACTCCACTTTCAATCCGATTACGATCATTGTGAGTTCCCCATATGTTACAATGTCCCACCAGGACAAACCCGTCCCACACAGCCTGCGGAGTTTAAAAGGAAGTGAATAGATTAACTGAAGCATGAAGGATTTAGGCTAGACTTAAAGAACTCTTTCCTGTTGTTAAGCAGGAGGGACAAGTTGCCAAGAAAGTTTGTGAAATCCTCTTCTCAAAGGACTTGAAAAGTAGAAGCGTTTTCCCAGTGGTCTGGGGCTTGAGAGGCCAGCTCATTGGAAGGAGGACGTTCTGCCCAAGCCAGTTAGCCCTTGAAATGCACTAGATGGTCCACAGCGGACACAGGTGAACGGTGGGGCCACGCCCTCCGCCATTGGCAAAGCGTTCTAAGCTGGTGTGCATCCGAGTCCCACATCGGTTTATCTGAGGTCTGTAATTTCTTTTCATTTGGAGTAAGTAGTTGGAACTCTTGAGAGGTGATTACTTTTCATAACGTGTGCACTGAGTTGCGTGGGCCGGTGGCTGTTGACTATGCTTTCCCCACATTGTTGCTGGTGTTGTTTTTCAATAAAATTTATATTCATTTTTATCCAACAATGTAATTATCGATCCATTCTTACCACTGCTCTCACAAGGGGGGAGAAAACAGGGAAAAACACTTTCATGTTCAAAAGAATCCACAGAAAAAAAAAAAATCAATGTCCCAGCCCTTTGAATGTGATGGTGAGATGCAAATGGGATGTCAGGCAAATAGCTTTTTCACATTAAAGAAAACATAATTGGGTTAGCTCCAGCCCCTCTCTGCTCACACGCCTTTGAAGAACATGAAGGCAGTGTTTCTTTCATTGAATCTTGTTTAACTTAAAAATTTTAAAGTCAATCCTAATTCCTAATTTCTGTTTTTAGTGGGAGAAAAACAAATGTGCCACAAGTGCCTATCACTGTACTTTTTTTATTGTTTTAAATATATATATATAGCTATTTCTTGATATTCGTATACATGCAGAAACTTGCCAGCAGGTTATCTAAACAGATTATTCATAAATTAGACATTTAGGGGAATATAGAAAATGAAAATCTAGACACCTCCAAGAAGCTGCTGTCACCGTGGAGACCATTCCGTAGCTGTGGTGTCAAAGACAAAAAGAACTTGTGTTCCCAAATATGGCCTTATCGTGTCCCTCACTGCTAGAGGCATAAACCTGAGCCCCAGCACGCCTCTCCTTAGGCAGGAGGTCTGTGGTGGACCATGTCAATAACAGCGTAGTAAGAGGATGTCAGAAGAAACAGTCTCCTGCATAATAGAAGGAGGAACTCTTGAGTT
Organism: Equus caballus; assembly: GCF_041296265.1. NCBI lineage: Eukaryota > Metazoa > Chordata > Mammalia > Perissodactyla > Equidae > Equus > Equus caballus. Next base: position 81,484,226 of record NC_091699.1, on the reverse strand, counting down.
ATTAGAACAGTCTGCAAATGCCACCCCGAGGCTGGAATGGGTGACCTCTACTGTCCCTTCCAGTCCGGAGAGTGTGTGATGCTGTGTCTCCGTGAACAGATGCTGGCAGGCGGTAGACCTGGGAGTGTCAGTTGCAGAGCATCTGAAGGGTCCTGCTGTGTTAAGAGCCTGCCCTGCAGCCCCCAGCAGACTGTGCTGCTGGCTCCTCTCTTGCCTGAGGCCAAGGGGCTGGAGAAAACCCAGCAGAGGGACCAAAGAGGACGCAACAGTCCCTGACAGGATGTTGCTTCGCTCTGACTCTGCAAGCAGAACTAAAGAAAACTGAAAGTCACGGGGCGCCTGGGATACCCTCTGTTGGGTGTTGTCCAAGCATCCCTGAGTCAAAAGATACTGAACCCAAGTCACTTTTCTCCCCCAAATTACCGGTAAACATATCTCCATCCCCCAGGTACCATGGTGGCCACCAATGACTCCTCCATCCCTCTCAGTGATGGAATCTGGTCTACTCTGGCTGTGTCGCATATCTGACCTACCTCCCAATCCACGTCTGCTCCATTCCCACGGCCTTTGCTGCGACCCAGGCCTTCATCATCTCTCAGCTCCACTGTTGTGGTTGCTTCCTGTGATGCCATGAACCCCCACCTGCCCCATGACTCTCCATGTTTCTTCTTATATGAATGCCAGGACTACTGGGTTGTGTTAAGACAAGATTTCCATGAAAGCCTTCCGGAACAAGTTCGCCATCTCTGAAGAAGGCATAATTTGTGTCAGGCACTGATGGAAAAGACGGGTCTTCAAACAAAAAATGGATTTAATGGGGAGGCAGGAAAAACTCCCAGAGTCGCCTCCTTTCTCTGGACTCTGAAGAGGCAAGGGGCCGAGGTCTTCACTCCTAGGTGGTAGTGGGTAGGATGGCTCATAGAACCACAGCTGGATGAGTGGTAGAGCCTGAAGGTGAGCAAGCTACACCTCGTAAGTCAGATTATCCACAGAGAAGGGCCGCCCTGCCAGGGAAGGGGCAGGTGGGTGGCAGAGGACAGTCAGGGACTCTTTGGCTATGAATAGTCTGGGGAATTGCCTTCCGTCTATCTAGTTATGATTCCTGCCCCAGATCCACACCCCCCCAGGACCCTGTTGGAAGGTGATTCTTTACTTAAACTTGGTGCTTCTGTTTAGGAGTGGATCAGTATCGCTAAAGGCGTCTGCCAGTATCCCCCACAGCCACCCAAACAGAGCCCAGGAAATACACCTGCCCAGGAGAACCTGTTTTCTTAGGAAAGAGCCCCGAAATGGCAAATCTTTGGTTATTTAAGATCAAAACGCATAAATATTTTCTACCCCAGCGAAGCCTGAGTATGTGGGACTATCTTCAGGAGAGCTGGTGTTTCAGGAAATGGTGCTCAAGTGATGCTCCAAGCTGGTGGCTGCTTTGAACATGGCTGTCCTCAAGGCCAGCCCTCTACAGAGAAGCACCTGCAGGATGAGGAGTAAAAACGACCAAGAGCCTTGAGGCTCCTGGTGTTTCCAGGGGCAAAGGTGAGTCATGAGGGTTGGAGAATGAGAAGGAAACCTGGACAGGGCCAGCAGAGTGTTTTCATGTCTCTCCTTAAACCAGCTGCCCAGATGTTTGGTCCTTGCTGCGTGGTCCACTGGGTTAAGAAGGATTCTGAAGTCACACTGAGCTTAGCAGGAGAGAGTGTTGTGATTAGCTGGTGATCCATAGACGCTTGGTTGAAGGGGGAGGTATGCCACATATTTGCCAATCCTGAGTTAAAGGCAGCCAAATCATGCTAAGACCACAATAACGAAGGAGATTATTCAGACAGATGTGAGCACTGGCTTCCCAGCAACCTGGCCCACCGACTGACTGACAACCAGTCAACTCCCAAACCATAGGTCCAAGGGTACGCTGGAGGCCTCCTGATCCGCTCTGGGCTCTGGGAGGATGCACTCAACATCCCCACTTGGAGCACACAAACACAGGCTGGCATGTTGCCCCAGGAAGAAGGAGCCCATGCAGAACTTATTTGCTGTTTCATCTCCATGATCAAACAATACCTTGCATTTAGAATAAGTGGATCAGTAAATTTTTGAAGGAAACATCAATTTATCGTTTCAAAAATGAATTAATCCTTCACTGGATTTATTTATATGGCTGTTGACTAAAACAACTGTTGAGTGACAACATCCTAAATATTCATTCCTTCTTTTTCCCAACTAACTAAAAAAGGCTATGCCGGGCAGTGAGCTCCTTTGCCCCTGTGGGAAAAGTATATTTACAGGAAGATAAAAATTGCCCCCCGGCTGGGAGTGCTCGTGGTTTTTGCCACCGGGAAGCAGCCAGGGCAACCGATCGATGGACCGGAGGAGTGCCCTTCTTCTCGGGGGACTGGCCGCTCCCAGCTTGTGCTGAGATTGCTTTGTTTCCATGGGGGGACGGCTGACTGCCTCCGTGACACAAGGAATCAGCCATCATTTCACCCTGGCTGTGCGGGGACCGAGGCAGAGACGCCCCCCAACAGGGTGGCAGGGAGCACCGTGGAGAGACTTGTGGCGTGAGGGCGGAGGGGCAGCCCCACCCCTCTGGGTGAACGTCCAGGAACAATCCGACTGCATGAAGAAGGGAGTGCAGGTGTTAGGAGTGTGCGCCTGGCAGCTCCCATGTGGACAAAGAATGAAGATGAGGGAAAATGAGGAACCCACATGACCATGGGATTAAGGTCACCCAGTGCACACTCTGCTGCTCCCTGCATGTATTTGTATGTATGTGGACACCAAGGGGGTCTGAAAATTAACATGCTATTATATTATAAAAAATTAAATGTAGCCAAGACGCCAGAGACACTTGGAGGCTGTCCCTGCCCCCGACATCCTTTGTGATGGTCCCGCCCTCGGGACTGGGGCGAGTGTGGGCACCATGAACCCGTTGGCATCCATTTCATCAGCATCAGATCCCCTTGGCCATCTCCCAGGAGGAACAGAGCGGAGAGAGCACGTTCAGCTGACGGCGGGAGGAAATCCACTCTGTCAGTAAAAGCGTCACTTGACATTTTTAAAGCTCAACAAGAGTGTTGAAAGTCCATTTTAAAAAGAAGCCAAAGGGCTTCTCTCTGGAAAGATGCCCTCGTGGCCGCTGGTCCCTGTTTGTGTGCTGTCTTGCTCAGTCAGGAGCCATTAGTGTAAGACTGAAGCCTCAGTCTCCCTCTGTAAATGCTGATTTGACCCAGGGACCCCTCCTCGCAGAGCCCTGGCTGTCGTTAGGTTGGGGAGACGTGGGGCTCAGACCTGTGGGACAGCAGCAGGCTGGTATAAACCCTGAATCAGCCTCCTGGAGCTGACCCCAGCTCTGCCACCTCCCACTGCCTTTGGTAAGTTACTCAACCTCCTGTCTCAGCTTCCTCAGTAGTAACATGGGGATGATCATAGCACCTTCCAGGGTTTGAATGAGTGGACACCGAGACAGTGAATGCAACAGGCCCGGCACAGAGGAGGTACTCAGTGAGGTCAGCCCTCGTCACTGCCACACCACAGTTGTTATTATGAGAATGAATGTCATTAGCATTATGAGAATGATATTGAAGTGTCATGTGTTGTTCCCTGAAGAATCCAAAGGTCACAGGCCTCTCATGCAATCATAGCCATCACTGATTCCAGCCTCTAAAAGAAGTCTGGTCTCCAACACTTGGCCACCCTGCCTCCCCTAGAATTCTTCCAGAGACTGGGAGCTCACTACTCCACAGGCAGCTATTCCATTATTGGGCAGCTCTGCTAAAAGGCCCTCCCAATACGTAACTGCCTTACATGAGAGCAGTTGAGCCCATCCACCCACCGGCTCAGAAATGCATCTGCTATATTCCAGGACCACTGTGTGGCAGGAGCTCTGAGCCACCAACACAAAGCCCAGCTCTAGTCGGGGGGTTCTCGGGAATGGGTAAACAGCTGCAATATACCTCAACAGGGAAGGGGAGCCCAAAGACAGAGAAAGAAGAGCATAATCTCGCACTTGAGCGAGGCTGCAAACCAACCTCTGACACCACAGGAAGACAAGTCATGGTTAATAACAGTACAATCCACATCCTGAGTGACCCCAAGCCCTTATCCCACTCCCTGCCCCAAGCCTGCCTGGCTTCTATCCTCCAAGCAAAGGCTGAGTGTTCCTCTCTTGGAAAACTGACCAACCCAAGAAAAAGCCCCACACTGCTATCCGTGGGCAGCACTCCAGGGAAAGGACCTGGACCACATATGACCACCTCTGGTTGCCAATGTCATTTGTGATGGTTTAAAAACATGTCCACGAATTCTTTGGTACTTCTCCCTTCATAAAACCCATCCCCTTAAGTGGGAGCTATACTTGGTGACTCTTCTAACACATAGAATGTGATGGAAATAATAGCTTGTGATGTTCAAGATTAGGACATATAAGGCACTACCACCTGCTCCTCATCCTCTCTCAGGTCACTGGCTCTAGAGAGAGTGAGCCACCTTGCTGTAAAGACTCTCAAGCAGCCCTCTGGAGAGGGGCCACGTGGTAAGGAACCGAGGCCTCCCGCCAAAAGCCATGTGGTAACCATCTTGGAAGCTGATCCTTCTGCAGATTCTGCAGCGCCAGCCAACCTCTTGACTGGAACCTCATGAGGAACCCTGAGGCAGAACCACCCGCTTACACCACTCCTGAATTCCTGACCCACGGAAACTGTGAGATGATGAAAGTTTGTTCTTTGAAGCTGCTACATTGAAAGGTAATTTGTTACCCAGCAATAGGTGACTAATAGGCATTTTAGTATTTCAATCCTTAAAATGAAAGGACCTCCAAAGATCCCCAGAGCTGAGGAAAATGTCTGACTAATAGGCGTTCCAGGAAGAGAATAACAATATTAGCAAACACTTATCATAGTGCCTAGTTTGTGCCAGGAACCACTGAGGATTAAATTATTAAACACATCATTCAAAAGAATTTCCCAGGATTGCAGGACACACGATGCATGAAAACAGAGCCATTCTAAGGCTCGTGATTGTGAATTAAAGAACACTGGGGACAAACAGGTCCTCCAGAGGAGAAATAAAACAAGTGACCTGCAAAGGGTCAGGAGTCAGAATGGCTTCGCTCTTCACGAAAACACTGGAAATGAGAAGACAGTTGAGCAATGCCTTCAATGTTCTACAGGAAAACGACTTCCAACCTGGAGCTCTACACTCAGTTAAAATCTCTCAAGGGTGAGAGCAGAATAAAAATATTTGCAGACATTCAAGATCTCAAAGAAAATCCGCCTCGTGTGAGCCATTTCTCTGGTGGAGTGCTCAAACCCACGAGGGACATAAACCAAGAATGGGGTACACTTGGGGCCAGGAAGCTCCGACAAAGGAGGGACAAAGGGAAGCAGTCATGGGATGTGGCTGTGCAGCCAGCAGGAGGAACAGTCTAGAAAGGAGCAGGGCAGACCAGTCCAGGAGGCATGTCACAGAAAGAAGTAAAATGGGACCAACAAATGGGTGACCTGATGCAGTTGCCTTTATTGGGGGAATTTTATAGTGACAATGAGGAGTTTGGGGGACTATTTGGTATGCAGAAAACACAGCAAATGTTAATTCTATGGAGGCAAATTGTACCAAAAGAGTCAATTTAGTCATAGTATACTATATATTGATATTTACATGGTTTTAATAACATAAATGTCGAATACTGACATGTTAGATGCTGTATTTGGACACCTGGTGCCTTTCCAACCCCGTTCTCTATTTCTCATCTCTCCCTTTAGAGGATGAGGGAGCAAATTCTTACTTTCTCCCAGTAATGTTTAGTTGATTTTTGTAGAGTCTTGCATATCTTTTATTAAATATATTTCTGGGTTTTACAGGTGTGTTTTTCAGGATGCAGTAAATGGTACCAATTTTTAAGTTCATTCTCTAATTGTTTGCTTCTAGTGTATAGAAATACAATTATAATACAGGAAATCATGCTATGTGTTCTCTGTGGACGTGTACAAGTACAAAAATATGGTTGTGAAGTGCTAACACCATCACCAGGATAGCATATGCTTCTGGAGATAGAAGAAAGGGCACAGAATTAGAAAGGGCCACAAAGAAGTTCTTGGCAATCTTTTACATATTTAAGTTTTGAAGCATGTATGATGAAATGTCAGCATTTGTTAAATCCAGGGGGAGACACATCATCCATGCCACCATTTTAAAAAAAGAATCTTTGCCTAACCCAGGGTCATAAAAGTTTTCTGTTTTTTTTCTAGAAATGTTATAGTTTTAGCTCTTAATAGAAGTCACTCTACTGTAAATGAGCCCCATTCTCCCTGGAGGATGGAAGGAACAGCAAATGGTGGGTGGCCAGCCTCTGTGGCACCGGTGTCCCTTGGAGCCTACAGACAAAGGAAGATGGGCTCTCCTCCCGCTGTCCTCCTCACCCGCTCTCCTGGTGGCCTTGCCTGTGGTCATGGACCCTGGCCCCAGGGCATCCTTATCTCCCCAACACTGGTGTGGGCGGAGGTCGCAAACTTCGTTCAGCTTGCACAGTGTTAAAAAAAAAAAAGTTAATTGGTGCCAACGTTTAAAAATCAGGAAAATTGCATTAAAATCTGACTGGCCAGCTTTTCTCAAGAAGCCTGTGAGCACTTCCACGGGGAACAAGTTGTAGCGCCCCCTTTGGACAGACTGGCCGTCCAGGCGGCTCCACTCCTGCCTCTCTGATTGTCTCCCAGACCCTGAGGCCAGCTGTCTGACCCCAAGTGGAATCTTTCCCACAGCCACCCTCTTCAGTGACTGATGTTACCTGCGAGGCCCCAACTATAGCTCTGGATTCTCTTCCCTATTCAGCATCTCACCTGGCCTGATGACAGCTTGGTGGAGCAGGATCAGAGTCTACATTCTGCATATGAAGAAACTGCCCAAGGGCGTACAGCTGCTGAGTGCAAGCTGGCTTTGAGGCTCCCTCTCTTCTCTCAGACTCATTTCACTGGGCCCATCGCCCTGGGCACTGGGCTGCCTTTTAGCATTGGTGATGCAAATTGTTGAGGGTGCAGGTGTGTTACTGCGCCCGCCATGCAAACTCTTCAGAGGTTCTGCGAACATGAAGGGAGCTGGGGTCTGTGTTGCCTATCCTGGCATCTTCAGGGAATAGCAGGAGCTCAGTCTTCTGAGATGAGGGGTTTGCTTGATTAAATGTTTGATGAATGAATAAATGGATGCACTGTCGTCTGAGTAGCCCACATATGTTTAACCGTTCATCAAAATAGATTTTACCTGCAGAAATATTTTAGCTGAGGCACAAAGGAAGAGGAGGAAGGGCTGGCCTACAACACACATGAACCCACGCCGGGCCCTCACCACCACGATCTTCTCGTCTCATGGCTGAACGGGTGAGAGAGGACTTCCCATGAAAAGCAGAGACAATAACATTTGCACAACCTCTGGGTACACAGGAGAGGATGTAAGGGCGTCTATATGGGATGAGATTCATTACATTTTCTCTACGATATGTAATTATTATGATGAAAATAAAATGTGAGTATTAGGAAAGACGTTGAATTTATATAACACTTCCAATGTGATCTTTTCAAAAGCTTTTAATGAAAACCCTGAGCTTTCTTTTGTGATCTTAACTTTGTATATTGGGATTTATGTTTGAAATTGTTACACAAAATTCCTAGTCAAGATGTTTTTAATTAACAATGTCTTTAAATTCTTCATAGTTCGCTTTGATGGGAAACTTTGCAGAGTAGTGATAATTCTCTTTATAGAATTAATTTGGAAATTGTAACTTAAATTTAAGTTTAAATACAAATAAACATTTAAATACAAATTGTATTTAAAAACATTGCAATTCCTCTTCTTTCATTGACAAATTTATGGTTGAAGTTTCTGGTATTGTCGAAGTTTCTAGTATTATTATGGATAGATTTTGAATCCAAGCAAACATTTTTAGATCTAGTTTTAACAAATAACTCAAAATTTGGAGAACTTCTGTTTCTTATTGGAGCGGTCACCCTGTAGCTGGCCTGGGGTGAGAGGCAGCAGGATATACTAGCAGACAGCTACAATTATCTGACCATTGCTGGGTAATATTTTTTGCCTTGTTTGTAGTATTTAATTTTAGGCCAAGGCTCCAAAATACATGTCTTGAGAGTCCAGAAAGATTCAGAGACTATTGGATTGTTCTGTAAAGACCGAGATTTGTGGCAGTGGTCTAGAGTTATACCCACAGGAACACCTGGCCTCCCTGCACCAGCCACCCCCCGACCTGTCCCTTGCCCTGCCGTCCCCAGTGGCTGCGCCTGGACTGCAAAATTTGTCCCTGGGCACACAGAGCACCAACTCCTCCAGGATGCCATGGGCCCCTTGTCCACAGTGGGCAGCAGCACCCTCTGCAGCTCTGTCGAAGGAGATGTCCGAGTGGTCCAGCTTCTCCTTGGTGACATGTAACAAACCCATGGTGCCACATATCACTAATTGGGCTTGTCACCTATAGGGACTGTGGGCTGCTTGGCCAAACCTGGCTTCCCTCCGAGGAGCTCCAGGCTAGGAGCACTGACCATCCTAGGCTTGACCTGCCTACCCCAAATGCTGAGGGCTTCCAAGACCCCAGGGTCTCCCAATGACCCAGGTGGAATGCTCAGACCTGTCAAATGCACAGCAGTGGTTCTTCAAGATGCCCAAAGATACGCCATGAATAAAAAAACGTTTCCCTTGTGTAGGTCGGTGACACTAAGCACAAATACTGCCCCCTCTACACCAGTGAGTGTTCACAGAGAACCAGACTAACCAGGTACGAGGAAAAGCACGAAGAAGTTCTAACCCTCCAAATTCTTTTTTTTTCTTCTGCTTTATCTCCCCAAATCCCCCCGGTACATAGTTGTATATCTTAGTTGCAGGTCCTTCTAGTTGTGGCATATGGGATGCCGCCTCAACGTGGCGTGACGAGCAGTGCCATGTCCATGCCCAGGATCCAAACCAGCGAAACCCTGGGCCCCTGCAGCGGAGCGCGCGAACTTAACCCCTGGCCACGGGGCCGGCCCCATAATCCTCCAAATTCTTAACTGGAGTCCACAGAACCCCTACCAAGTGGTCCAAGGATAGAATTTCGGGCTCCATGAACTTGGATGGGAAAATTGACACCCTTATTTTCAATGCTAACTGAAATATAGCTTTTATTCCATTAGGAAGAGAGGTTATAAAGCACAGCAGTGCTGGCAGTACCTGGGGCTCTATTCCAATAGGAATCACAGACATTTTCATAGCTCATTACAGTTGTTGCTGACATCTTGAAATACTGTTTTCATACACCACTGCTTCAAAAGCATAGTAACTCACAGAACTGCCACTTGGTATTGGTATGCAATGAGTTAATAAGGATGCATATACAATACCACACCACGGTCTTGGTTTTAATTAGGTTTTGATAACTGAATGCCGATATAATTGGTTTTCCTTTGAAACTTACGTATTCTATTTTATGGACCTACTCATTATTCTGAGGGGTCTCTAGGCTTCACCACTCTGCGACAGAAGTCCCTGGCACACAAAAGGTTCAGTGATTGGGGAAGCAAGAGTGGAGGCCGTCAGGGAGAGGGGTGGAGGGATGGCAGCCAGTGGGAAGAAGAGAGGCAGCTCTCCCAATTCCATCCTGGCCCCAGGGAATATGATGTGCAGGATTTTCCATTGTGCTTTCACATATTTCTAAGGAAGACTTATTAACACTTTGAAAATTTTCAGATCTCTGGAAAACAGTTTGAGAAATGTGGATTTAAGGAATGACTGAGACTGGGAAGATGCTAGAATTGTTCGTTGTTGTTAAAAAATGTGTTAAACTTATTTGGAGCAAAATAAAGAGATCAGGGGACCCCTTTTTAGTCTACAAATGGTAGTTCATGCAAGCGGTAGCAGGTTGAATGTATCAGCAATCTAGACCCTTTCCCATCCTTTACTCGTGGTCCAGTGCTTATTAATATGAACAGGCTGCTGCTAGGGTCCACACTGGGCTGAGGGGCCTGTCAGCCAGGAGGGGGGGTCACCGGGGAAGTCACTGGGCTCCTGCCCCAGCCACCTCTCTGTTGGGTGACACAATGACCTGCACACTTGGAGTACACGCTCCTGCTGGGAGCGAGGGCTACGCTCAATCATGGCTGATGGGACTCAGTGGTAGAAAACACTTCATGCCTTGCATGTGGCATTTAATTTTAGCCTGAGGATCTGAAATATATGTCCTAGATTGCAGAAAGATTCAGGGACTGGCAGGTTGTTTTCATTTATGCTGTACATCAGGGGCAAGACAAATCCAGGAGGTGGCCCACCAAGATGTCCACATTGTTTCCCCAAGCCAGTGCCACAGGACTCAGGACAGCTCTGGGAACTGGCGATTCGCTCGTCCACACTGGATGCCTCCCAAAGGAGTGGCTCCTCCATAAAGGCACTGGGCAAACTAGTGTCAAGCGGTGTCTCAGCTGACGTGTTTTCCAGAGCTGAAGCAGCGAAGTAGGTTTATGTGATGCTCCTGGCTTTTCTTTCTGTTTTGCCCAGGCATGTTGGTGGTGATATTGGGGGACTTGTCGAGCAGTCTTAGGGCAGTGGTCCCTTATGCCCACATTGCCCCATCGGTGGTCTGTAACTGTCTCTAAAACGTCCTGGAGACAGTCCTCCTCACCACTGAGGTTAGTGCCAAACATTCCTGCAACCCCTCCCTACAATATACTTAGCCAAGAAACTCTGCCTGGCTGGTTACTATGGACTCTGCTGCCAGGGCCCTCAGTAACTCTGGAAACTGCCTTCCTTGAGGGCAGGACAAGACCGCGCTGCGCTGCGCTGCATGGGGAGCAGGAGCCCTGCAGTGCGCCCGGCTGCTGGCCAAGCCCTTCCCCAGGGCACTTGTACAGAACAGCCCCACCCCCAAGCAGTGATTCAGAGCCAGATCACCCACTCTCTAAAGAGGGGCACCACTGTGATGCCTGATCATGCACTGCGAGTGGAAAATATCACACTTTAGACTAGCATGTGCTGCGATGTTTTCTGAATATAAACTTGAATCTTTCTAGACGTTGCTATGCATCAGAGGCTTTTTTTGGTAACAGCTTTATTAAGATATAATTCACATACCATATAATTCACCCATTTAAATTATACAATTCAATAACTTTTAGTTGTATTATTTTCAGAGTAGTGCAGATCACCACCATCAATTTTAGAACATTTTCATCATCCCGAAAAGAAACCCCATATCCTTTAGTCTTCACTCTCCAATCTGCCCACACCCCCCAACCCTAGGCAGCCACCAATCTACTTTCCGTCTGTACAGACTTGCCTATCATGGACATTTCAGATAAACGGCACCATACATATGTGGTCTTTTGTGACTGGCTTCTTCCCCTTAGCATAATGTTTTCAAGGTTCATCCACGTTATAGCATCAGTATTTCATTCCTTTTTATTCCCAAATAATATTCCATTGTTTGGATGGATCACATTTTGTTCATCTATCGGTCAGTTGATGGACATTTGGGTTGTCTCCACTTTGGGGCTATTACGAATAATGCTGCTGTGAACATTCCTGTACAACTTTTTGCATGGGCATACGTTTTCATTGACTTTGGGCATATACTTAGGGATGGTATTGCTGGGTAATATGGTAACTCTAAGCTTAACTTTTTGAGGAAATGCCAAACTGTTTTCCAAAGTGCTTGCGGCATTTTAAATTCCCATCAGCAAGGTGTGAGTGTTGCAATTTGTCCACATCCTCATCAACAATGATTGTCCATTTTTTATCATAGAGGGTGTGAAGTGGCATCTCATGTGGTTTTGAGTTGCATTTCCCTGACGATTAATGATGTAGAGCATCTTTTCATGTGCTTATTAGCTATTTGTGTATCTTCTTTAGAGAAATGTCTATTCAGATCCTTAGCCCAATTTTAAATTGGGGTGTCTTTTTATTATTGAAAAGCTTGAATTTTTAATGACTATTCAACTGTGCTTTAAAACTCAGCCCCAACAGGAACTGGTCAGGCTCCTCCAATTTTCTCTCCACCCACCCCCCTAGGCCCCACCCCAGAAACAACCCCCTTCTGGAAGAACTCCAGTTCCTGAAGTTGTGGTTCTTAATCTCTTTTTGGCTAACAGATATCTTCAAGAGTCTGATGAAAACTATGGACCCTCTCCCACAGAAGACTGCACACACACATATGTACATACTTTGCATTTACTATCAGGGAGTTCCTGGACCTTCCACCACTCAAGCACTGCCTTGATTAGGTTCTTTCTTTTCGTAAGAGGTTTACAAACTTACTTCTGATTGTACTGTCAAATCATTCAAACCTGGTCTTCATGGGCAACATAAAATTCCCAAATTCTAGGCTCCCACAGACGAAAAGAGTGAACTGTCCAAATTATCAGAATGGATGGCATTGTGGTGAAATAGCTTTTATAGAATATTGCTTTCAAGGCCTGCAGTCCATCATTGCTCTAACTTTCCCCCTTCCATCCAGCCAGGCCACGAGAGCTCTGCGCCGTCATGTGTGGGACCGTCTCAGAACTAGTTCCTCTGAACTACACTTCAGCCTTAGGCTGTCAGCCGCACTGAAGCCCACCATAAGGCAGCTGTACAGGCTCTTATTATCATCAGTTCAAAACGCTGCAGGGCCTCTCATGCTGTGCACCTAGCCAAATGCTCATACATACTCAGAAAAAGATACGCTTCTCTTGAACCCAGGGTCTGTTTTGATCTTGTGGGCACCATAAAGCTTTTTTTTTTTCTAAGGAAGAGTGTCACTGAGCTAACATCTGTGCCAGTCTTCCTCTATTTCATATGTGGCTCACTGCCACAGCATGGCCACCGATGGCGTAGGTCCACACCTGGGAACGGAAGCCGGGCTACTCAGCGAAGCACACCAAACTTAACCACTAGGTCACGAGGCCGGCCCCAAAGCTTGTAAGTAATAATGTCCCCTTCTCTGCCTTCGCCCTTAAGAAGCTCAGAGGTAACGCTGCTGCCTGCCTCCAGCAACTGGACTGGACTAGACGTTCATTTGTCAATCAACGTTTCCAGCCCTCATTTCCCCTTTGCTCTGATTCCACTGCTTGTTCCTTTCTGACGCCTTCTTGTACACTATCTCAAAGTGCCTTAGAACAAGTCAACAAATTTCTTCTCCTATACTTGCCATTCTGCACTTGACTGCCGTTCACGACAACTGTTTGACGTATGTTCTCAATGACAGACACAGCTTATTTTATTGCTATTTTTCTCACCCGTAACTTTTAGGTACTGGACTCAAGGGTGTTTTGCAGACAGATAACCATCACCCATAGGCTACCAGGTGTTATGTGTCTGTGTTTGAGAGAGAAGGTAGAATTTTTTGGAGTTAAGTAGACATTCTGAGTGTTTTACACACGTTAATCTAATCTTCACAAAAACGCTTTGAGGAGGGTAGGATTTTGATTTCCCCCACTTTACAGAGGAGAAAACTGAGGCGTGGAGAGGTTAATTAACTTGCCCAAGGCCATAAAGCTAATAAGGGGCAGAGCCAGGATTAGGAACAGGGTCCTCTGCCTGCAGTCTCTACCCTTAGCTCTGCTACAAAGAGCCCGGGGTTTGGAACCCTGGACAAGCCACTTAAATCCTCCTTGTCACATGGGATCAATGACACCCACTGCCTCCTAGACTTGTTGAGACCAAATGAGGCTCCTAGGAAAGGTAGTGTCCAACCTACAACGGGAACTCACCTTTGTCCTCCTCAGCTAAAATCTGCACAGAAATCCAGGCAAAACTTCACTGGGAACCCAGGCCAAGAGGAATGAGACAGCTCAGCCAACAACACATTATCTGTAAACACCAAAAGCAGACGACAGCACCCTCATCTTTTCATCTCATCTGGGTACGCTGATCACTGAGAGATTTTCCAAAATGTGTATGAAGAAACTAACTCAAATTTAGTTATGACACATGCTAATATCTGGCATATCTTTTTGAAAAATGAAGCTGAGAGATTACATTACAATCAAATGTTCTGACCATTTAGACAATCAGTTAACTACTTCAACTTTAAACAACACAATATAAATTTAAGGAAGTACATAGCGCCTCCTGACTCCGCAGGTACATCCAGTGACTATGGAGTCCATCATTGTCCATCCCAGTCAATACGTACTGAGGAAATTTCAGAAGCAGGCTTGTATCCTACATATTTTAAGCAGAAGCTTGGAACAGTCTGAGACACAGAAATCCCCTCAGACCAATCCACATGGGTGCAGTACTTTTAGAGTCTGCAAAGCCCTTTCGGAAACATATTTTCAGTAAATCCTCTCAACCCCATGAGGCATTATCTCCATTTACAGGTGAGAACAGTGAAGTCCAGAATGGTAGGGACTTTCTTCATCCAGTGTTTGCTTAGCATCTGATATGCCTTAGGCAGCATCCTAACTGAGGATCTAGGCAGGACCTGGTCCCTGCTTCTAAGGGGTTTCCAGTTTGGTGGGAGAGGCAGAATTTGAAGAGGACAACACGGTGTAGTCAGTGCTTTGAGAGGGGTACCCACAGCGTGCTGTGAGAAATGAGGAGAAATCTCCCTGAGTGTGGTCAGGGGGTGCGGGAAAGCTTTGCCAAACAAGATAATAGGGGCACATGAAAGTGTGTGCGAGGAGGAGGCTGACCCAAGGGACAGCACGTGCAAAGGCATGAAGTGAAGATGGGGTGCACCTGAGAAAGGACATTTATCACCGGTTCACGCTCTCTGAGCACCTCTGAAGTGCTGGGCTTGTGCTGGGTGATGAGGACCCCACCATGCACCAGACAGGCAAAGGCCTTGGCCTCAAGGAGCTTAATTCTAAAGAGAGAAATAGACAATAAAAACGTAAATCAAGTAATAAAATGCTTTCAGAGAGTGGCGAGAACTAGTAAGGAAAGAACTCAGGTCAGTGAGCTAGAGAAACGAGGAGAAGCGGGTTTCGGATGCAGCAGCCAGGGAACGCTTTCTCCAGAGGGGAAGTCTGGCCGCAGACCTGAGAGAGGAGAACACACCAACCATGGGTGAGGTGGAGCAAGGGCTTCCAGGTAAACAGCAAGCACAACGGCCCTGACCGGTAAAGCTGGCAGCACTCCGAAACAGACTGGAGGCCAGGGTGGCTGGAGCACAAGGACAGAAAGACGACACAGCGGGTGATGGAGGCTGGCGCAGATCATGGAGGGGCTTGGAGCTACAGTAAGCAGTTCAGATTTATTCTGAGTGAAGAAGCCTTTGAAGGGTTTCAAGGGAAGTAGCAGTGACATTGTTTCATTTACATTTCTACGGATAACTCTGGAGGCACCGAGGAGAACAAATCACTGGGGTCAGGAGTAGAAGTGACACCTGTTAGGAGGCCACTTCCAGAACCTCAGTGAGAGACTGGGTTAGTCTGGATCTGGGTGACGGCAGGGGAGAAGCAGAGAAATGGCTGGATCTCAGATGGATTTTGGAGGCAGAATTGACAGGATGGGTATGACAATGGCTTGGGTATGGAGGTGTGGGTAAGGAAGGGATTAAGGATAACTCCCAGCAATGGGCAAACTTGATGCTGTCCTGACATGGAATCTTAGCAAGAGGAGATTCAGGAGTTCCCTCCTGGAAACATTCAACATAAGATGCTTTACAGACATTCAAGTGAAGATATTCCATAAGCGGTTGGGTATCTAAGACAGTAGCTGGGGAGAGGCCAAGATTAGCTTTGAATGTAGGAGTCACTGGCCTTTAGATGGGATTAAAAGCTTAAGAATCAAATGGAATATTCTAGGGAAGAGTATGCTGAGTGAGAAAACTCATGTCAAAGCCTTAGGAAGTCTTTGGAAGAGGAAAAGCCAGAAAAGCAGAATGAGATGCAGTGGGCAGTGGGATAGGTCGGAAACCAGGAAAGTCAGGTCATTGAAGCCCAGAGAGTTAGAGAGGTCAAGCGTGTGAAACGATGCTCAGGGACTCCTTAGGTCAGGGGTGACCTCAGGAGCAAAAGAGCAGTTTCATGGTGGTGATGGAAATGGGGTTGGAGAGGGTTAAGAAGAGGATGGGAGGTGAGCAAGCAGAAACCGTCACTGCAGCCAACTCTTGCCAGAAATGTTGGGGCGAAGGGGAGCAAATACATGGAGCAGTAGAGATGCAACGCATATGGAATTGAGGTCTTGTTTTGCTTTAAAGAAAGGAGAAATAACAGGTGCTTGTACGGTGACAGGAAAGATCCGGGAAGGAGAGAACCACAGGGCCACATCCCTGACCTGGCAAGCACGTGACACTTCACCTTCTCGTCTCCAGTTGCACACTCTAGCTCCTGTGCTGATCTATTTCCTATGATCCTCACACGCTGGCCTCCTTCAGGGACCCAGGCCCTGCATTCTGCTCTTCTCTCTCTCTCCACACCCTCCTTGGTAGAGCTCATCAGGAGGATCTTATCAACTCTCCATGTTTCAAAGGCCTCCTGCACATTGATCTCTCCTTTGAACCTCTCCATAGAAATGCAGCTGCCACACATCTCCGTGGATGTTCCATAGGCACCACACTAAAACCAGCCTGTCGCCCCCCACCTCTCTCTTACACCTGTGGCTGAGCAAGAGAGGGCTTCAGGTCAAAGTTCTCAAGTCCCTTTATAAACTTCCAGCCCGACTTTGTACAGTACCAGCCCAGCTGGCCAATAAGTAGCAAGACCAGTGTATCGGTCCAGATCAGGCTGACTCTGAAACTCATACTTCTACCACGTATTTCCTCCTGCAGTGCCTTCACTTTCAACATGTATCATAAAAATCTTTATTTTAATTAGTCTATCGCTATTCACATTTAAGTCAGCAAAAGGAAAGTATCACTTTAAGATAATAAATATTAATACGAGAAAAAAAAGTCTAGCAAAGTAGTTTATTCTTACAAGTTATTGCTGGAAAAAGTCCTTCAAACAAACCAGTGCAGTGAAGACACCTCAGAGAAGGATCAGCTTTTCAGATTTCTTCACAACAGCTTTGTAAAGTATGTCTCATCTGGGCGATGTTTATACGTTCACGTTTTTAAAGAGCAGCCACTCGAGACGACTGTGGCTCTGCGGTGTTTGCCTTTATTTCCACGTGTGTGACTCTGGAGAGGCTACTTGAGAGCTGTGAACTGTCTCACCGTCTTTTCGCTCTCTCTTTTCAGCTCTTCAATGTGGGCATCCAGCCGCTCTAGAATATGATGGGACCTCAGTTCCTCCTCTTCCAAAAACCTTGTAGCTATTGACCCGAGGGGAGCTACAGGCAGGGCAGACTGGAAGAGAAACAAATTTTGACATATGCACGTTAAATAGGATATTTGTAAGACGCATTATTCATGATACTTTCTAACTAGCAATAACAAAAGGCGACTTTTTAAAAACACCTTTTCCTCTGAAGATATTTGTTTTGATCCTAGTGACAATAGAAAAAAAAAAAAGTTCTGCAAAAATTAACACATCTCTCTTCCTTCCCGACCCAAGCTGTATAAACGTAAAGCGTCATATAAACGGAAGGTACTGGTTACTAGCAGGGAGACTACCGCAATTTAGACTTGTACACCCTTCTGCAACCCTGAACACACAATGCTGTCCTTTCATACTCACTTTTAAAACCTGAATATGTTACTTTCATTGTAAAGTACAGAAAATCTACCTATAACATATTAAATACCAGTTAAAATCAGTATTTTCCCTCCTCCAAAATTTCAGTCCACGTTCCTTCTCCGAAGCCCCTGGGGCCAGTGGTATTTCAGAACTCAGATGTTAGGAAGGTAACACAGGACACACACCATAAACAGTCGACCCTCATTCGCAGCAGTTACTTTCTCTAAAGTCACCTCAAGCACTGAATGAGTGAACACAGAATCATTGCTCCTGGGGGAAACACACACACACCTCACACAGATCATCATCCTAAAAACAATTCAAGCTGGTAGATTCTATTTTCTTTATTTTACAAAAGAGAAAACAAGGTTCAGAAGCTAGTTTAGTGCTCTGAGGCCGCCCCATGATGGGGCCACATTTGGGCTCAGACCCTGTTCCCTGGGCCCCGTCTGCGCGTCCGGCACCGGCGCCCCACCATCTGACGGGCTCCGGGCCAGAGCGGAGGGGAGCGGGCAGAGCGCCGCCCGGCGACCGCAGCTGGGGACGCGCGAGGCCAGGGGCACGTTTTTGCAGCTCTGCACACGTCTGCGAAGGAATGCGGAGGTGCCATATGGACCAGGGTTACAGACACTTTACAGTTTAGCGAGTAGGCAAATTCACAAATACAGAATCCAGGACTAATGCAGATCAGCCAAATTACCCTAGTGGAGTCTGAGGTAACATCCCACAATCAAACACACCGATGTTTCTGAAGCAAAATGCTAAGTGGGGCAAAGTCTAAACATATTATCACATCAGTTCAGTTCAGATCAGGTCAGACTTCAGTGCCAAATAAGTTTTTCTGCCAAACTCAGGAAAAAGTTAATTCTCAGGACTTTTTTGGATTTCAGAATTACATATAAGTGAAGTGGGGACTTACTGTGAAAACAAAAAGAAAACCTTTCCATGGACTTTTTGGAACATTAAAAAGTCAAAAATACGGAACTTCCACAGGTCTAGGCCCACAGAATTGGTGATGGGAACGAACGGCCTGAGGCAAGCGCTTCGGAACAGCAGGCAAAAAAGATGGCGGAGGCTGCAGAGCAGGTGCAAGGACAAGGGGCCAGTGCAGTGTCAAATGGCTGCCTCTGCCATGAGGCCCACCACTGTGTGGCACCGAATCCATGGTCTGGACATGTCAGATGCAACTCCTTCCTCCACCCCACCCATCCCCTTTTCCTTCCAACGGTTCCTCTTTTCCTCCTTCACTATCTAGGCCTCAGGACTATCTTGGCATCCAGAGATAGCCCTCGAACCCCCTATTCCAACACAAAATGGACCCTCTCTGAAAAAGGCAGGAAGGGAATTTCCAATTAGGGTTAAAAACAAATGAATGCCTATAACATATTTCAGAACTAAGACGTATTTTGAAAAGTAATCGTGGCTGAATGCGTCTTCTCAAGCAAAACCATAAGACAGAAATACATGAGAATAACACAGGTGACTTAAGACAGAGAACCAGGAAGGAAAAATAAAACCCATCATCCTCCTCACCCTTAAAATAAAAAGTAAAATCAAACTAAATAAACTTAATAAACTAGTAAGATCAGAAAGTTTCCATACCGAAGATATAAACTCTTCTTGGTCATTTATACTCTCAGAGACAGTGTCAGAAAAACTGGCTTCGTTTCCTTCTAGCACTGAAGGCAAAGACTGAGTTTTACACAGAAAGTTAGAAGGCAGAGAGATGGTGGAGCTGTAAGGGCTGCTCTGAGCACTCAGGGGGCTGAGGACCCTGGACATGAGCTCTGTACTATCCGACACTTGATCTCCCGGAGAATGAAGACCTGTTTTGTAGTGGTCAGTCTGTATTCCATCATGTCTGTGCTGGCCATGGGTTGGCCTGGATAGCAGATTAGAAAACAAAACAAACATTGTAGCAACTTTTCTCTTTGAAAACAGAAGTGTTGTAAGAAGTTCTCTTAAAATAACCGAAGAGGCTAACTAGTGAGGTTGTAATTTACAAAACGAGCAGCACACTCAGACCAGATGTTCTTTCATTGATTCAGGCCCCAAATATCCAATCCCGCTGCCAGCCCTCGGCCCTCACACACTTACAACACAGCAAGGCAGACGAGCCGCCAGAGTAGTCCAGTGTGGTCAGTGCTCGGGCAGGGGCAGCACTGTGCTCAGAAGGCACCTACCCTCATGTGGGGTGGAGGTGAGGGCGTCAGCAAAGGCTTTGGGTAGGAGAACATATAAACCATATAGTAAGAGCTGAAGCTGGGCGGTTTTTCATTGAATGCTGACTTCTTAGGGTAACAGCCTATAATTAATTGCCCAAAGATACAAAAGAAGCTTCTTATAAAAAGCCAACTTTTACTTCTTATAGAGCAAGTGGGGTTGGGGAGGTGGGAGGCAGCATGAAAAGGCTCAGAGGATAAGGATGTTGCTTACACCTACATCCTGAGCGTCTACGACCAAAGCTTGAATCAAAGTGCTACATAACCCCCTTCACTCGTTACCCTGGGAGTAGCAGGTTAAAGTAGTTTACTTGTGCACACTGTACCTCAGAATTAACACAGAGTCCTCTGAGGAAGACTTAATCTCTGTGAGTCAGAAATTATTCTCAAAGAAATGAGAATTATATTACAATGAGACATTTTAAATAAACTGTGAAGAAATTGTACTTGAACTCTGTATTCTTGAACTCAGGTGCTCTGCTGTGTGTTGGTTTAAAGATCCTGTCATGGTTTTTCCTGCACATCTGAGTAGAAATCTCCAGCTTAGATTTGGTATCCATCAAATCTTTCTGTAGGTGTTGATTTTCAGACACTAATTTATTTAAGGCCTCAATATAGTTCTCCTGGAGGTCTGCTAGTGAAATCTCTTTTGCCTAATAAAAAAGAATATTTGAGTCACTTAATTTGTATAACAATACTTGTGATCTGTGATATTGCTGGTGGAAAATCACATTGTTTTCACTTGTAATTAGTTCATCTATGGCTTGACTTTGGAAAAAATGAAGATTTGTTTTTGGCCCTCTTAAGACTAAGAGAGGAAAAGGGTACTGTTCCTTATAGTAAACGGGGTGGGGAGTTAGAAGCACAATGGGCTTTCTCGATGAGCAATGGAATATCCAAGGAGCTGGAGGAAGGCTGGAACTAGAACGGAGGAAAGCTACAGTGAGAATCAGAAACAGGGAAAAAGAAAGAAAATAGCAGCCACCAGTTCTGCAAGAAAGAGAAGGTTGAAGAGCCCCAGAACACCTGTGGAAGAAAATCGAGAGACTTAGTCCAAAGACAGAAATTTCAACAAAAGGTTCTGAAAAGGAACTCTGGCTGGCAGGGACAACTTCTAAATAAGTACTCTCTGGTCTTAAATACTTATACATACCGTTGGCAGCTATTCTCGTGTGTGAAGTAAATTTGGACATGATAAGGCAGCATTCAAGTATAAAGTGGGAATTACTACTCTGCTCTGGTCTGGGTTCTGTCATCATAAATTCTATTGCTCTTCAATTCTAGGTGTTTCCTGGTAATACAGTATTTGAAAAAACAGTAGTCTGGACCATTTTTTTCTAATATCAAAATATTTTTATTAGCATTCTGAGAGATTACAGTAATCTTCTATTGAGTTTAACATGATATTTAGTTTGGTCTTTTCTATAAAGAATTTTCTGAAAATAAGTGGGTCAAGAGTGGTTTGAGGTGGTGTAGTGGTTAAGTTCACACACTCCGCTTCAGCAGCCTAGGGTTTGCAGGTTTAGATCCCGGGCGTGGACTTTGCACTGCTCATCAAGCCACACAGTGGTGGCATCCCACATAAAATGGAGGAAGATTGGCACAGATGTTACCTCAGCAACAATCTCCCTCAGGCAAAAAGAGGAAGATTGGCAATAGATGTTAGCTCAGGGCCAATCTTCCTCACAAAATAAATAAATAAAAAGTGGCCAGTCCCGTGGAGCAGTGGTTAAGTTTGCACACTCTGCTTCGGCAGCCTGGGGTTCACCAGTTCAGATCCCTGGTGCAGACCTACGCACTGCTTATCAAGCCATGCTGTGGCAGGAGTCCCATACATAAAGTAGAGGAAGATGGTCACAGATGTTAGCTAAGGGCCAGTCTTCCTCAGTGGAAAGAGGAGGATTGCCAGTGGATGTTAGCTCAGGGCTAATCTTCCTCCAAAAAAAAAGGGGTGGTTTGACAAAGAGAATTTATCTAACAAAAACATAAACTTTCAAATACAACTTTTAGCTATCTGTGTACCTGTAGTGACAATAAGCTACAAAATTTTTTAGTAAGTTGTCAATGCCAAATAAAATCTCAAAAAGAAAAAATTTGCAGGACATAGGAGTTAAGCTGTAGACTACTGTCAATTTTTTAAATGTGGTAAATAATTTGTGTTATCAGAGCTATTGCTTTTATTATTAAGATAATTAATTTTATTAAAATAGTTATTTAACCCAAACATTCATTTGTAAAGGTATTCTACCTTCCTAGGTGGTAAAATGCAAAAAGTTACTTTCTTTTTGTTTTGTTTTTTTGAGGAAGATTAGCCCTGAGCTAACTACTGCCAGTCCTCCTCTTTTTGCTGAGGAAGCCTGGCCCTGAGCTAACATCTGTGCCCATCTTCCTCTACTGTATATGTGGGATGCCTACCACAGCATGGTGTGCCAAGCGGTGCCATGTCCGCACCGGCGATCCGAACCAGAGAACCCCGGGCCACTCAGAAGTGGAACGGGTGAACTTAACTGCTGCACCACCGGGTCGGCCCCCAAAAGTTACTTTCTAATAATTATTCTTAATATGTGCAACATGTTCACACAGTGTGTAACTTCAAGACCAGAGGAAGTTTAAACTGCTGACAGGATTTTCATCAGCCAGAGTTTGATGTCTGATGTCACTAAATACACTTTTGTAAAAAAGATAATGCTTGCCTTTGCCAGGCATCTTTAAAAATTTTCTCGGATTTATTATTTTATTAATAACAATTACAGATAAATGAATGTGAAAGATAATATAGAAACTGTATAGCAAGCACACATCTGGCTGTGTAAGGAAAGGACAGTAAAACCACTGTTAGATGGAGGTTTCAGAAGAAATTAAGCTAAATGGAATCTCTGAACATAGTCTGGCTTAAGTGCCCCTGAGAGGTCCCAACTCTTAAATATGAATGGGTAATCACTCCGTAAGATCCTCTCAATCAGGTATTGACGAATCCTAAGCCTTTTGAAGATTCTGTGGTGTAAATCAGATTGGTTCTTGGCTTTCTCCACTACCGGTTTACTATTAGCTTTATCAGGGCATATAAAGTCATTTTCCTTCCCTCCCACCCTCCCTCCCTCCATCCATCCATCATCTCCCGCCCTTACAAAACGTTTAGCTGTTGTCTCCCCTCCTATTTTTTCCATCCTTCTAGGTTTGTGCTTTTTAAAAAATCCTCTCATTACAGTTTTAGAGGATCTGGGGAGAGAGCAAGATTAGATGCATATTTTCATCTGCCACCTTAAATGACAGCATAATATTTCATATTATAGAGAGCCACAAATTAATCATCCCTCTACAGATTAACATTTAGTTTATTTCAAAATTTTGGCTATTGCAAACAGCAATGAAATGACCATTTTTGCACATTTGCTCCTATAGGAAGGGTTCTTCGGGAATGCAAACTAACATGGCTTTCTGGAGAACTACTCAGCAATGACTATCAAAATCAGAAACGCACACGACTCAGGAGATTATAGACTAAACATATTTACAAGTTTGATGGATATTGCTAAACTGTCCTCTAGAAAGGCTCTATCAGTTCACTTTCTCATCAACAGAACATGAGCGAGGCTGTTTCCCTATAACCGTGCCAGCACTGGCTACATTAGTTTTCAAAAATCATTGTCAATCTAATTAGCAAAAGAATGTTTATTTTGTTTTGATTATTAGGGAGGTTGAGCAGCTTTCCTTGTTTACTGGATTTTTGTATTACTTCTATGAATTATCTCCTTATGTCCTTTGCCCATTTTTCTACTGAATTACCTTTTTACTATCTTTGTAGGAATTCCCCATATACTAATATTTTATAATAATCTTTTGTCTGTTTAGAGATTGTTTTCCCCTAGTCTCTTAAGTCTTTTTTTATGGGGTCTTTTTCCATCCAGAAATTTTACATTTTTATGTTGTAAAATTCTTTATGGTTTCATGATGCTAAGAGAATCTTACCTTCCCAAAAGATTATAAAAGTCATGCCCCATATTTTCTTTTAGTTGAAATAAAGTATTCATCTAGCATTTGCACTTTCTCCCACCCCAGCCCCCATAATCTATAGTTAGGAACTCAGAACTACTTGGGAGCAAATAGGGGCATTGTGTAACTATGCATCTTCAGAGGCACATACTCTCTGGAAGTACAGAAAAAAAGAATTTCTACAATCTTTGGGCATTTGACCTACATCAAGAAAAGATGGCTCAGAATAGATGGAACATTTTGCAAATTATAAAAATTTTATAAAAACATAGTTAAAAGAGCATCAGCACTCTTTGATTCACTGTTAGCTACTCACACTCTCTCTGGTTTCACAGGAGTTTGTCCACATTTCTCATCTTCCCTGCTGGATTACTTTCAATCTCTTAAAGGCAATAATCCTATCTTATTCTTTCTTGTGTACAGTCTACTAAAATACTTTGAACATAAGAGATTCTAGAATATTTGATTAAATGAATTATATCTTGTATAAATATAATTAAAACTGAATTATTTAAAAGATGATATACTTTATAATGAAAAGATATTGTGAACATAATAATTACAATAATAATAACAGCTTCTAACATTTATTGCACACTAATAAATGCCAGGCACTGTGCTAAGCCCTTTAAATACATTCTCCCTATTAAGAACACAGACTGTACATGTATTTTATCACATACACAACATAAAAAATATCTTCCAATTGCTGGAGTGGAGATTCATATTTTGTTCATTTCTATCATTGTCTTGACTTCTTTTTTTTGAGAAAGTTTCTGCAAAGGATCATTCCATAGTTTGATCTTAATTCTCTCTTTACAATATGAGTATTTACAAAGTGATCTGTTTAAAGGCTTAGATAGTAGAAAAACTTAAGTTTCTATTTATGTACCTCATGTAAACCCAATTTCAATTTCATCACCATTTCAGAAAGATGACGATTTTCCAACTTGAGTGACTCCAGCTGATCCAAAATCTCCTGAGAAGGGAAAAGCAGAAAACAAACAAAAACATAACAAATCAAATGCATCTTACAAAAATCTTTCTGCATGTAATTTTCAGTAAGCAAAGTTACATTCTTCATTGATATATACATAAATATTTTCTGAAAATATTTTTTAAAAAGGTGTTTCGAGATGAATTAACAGACACGTAATTAAAATACTCTAAGAGGATGAATCAGTTCACTGGTAAATCCCAAACCGCAATCCTCTAATTTGGCTTCTACCTCCAACATCATGTATTGCACTCCTTTCACAGTATATTAATTTGTTTCAGTCCTCATTCTCCTTAGCTTTTTTGCTTGACCAGTCCTACTTAAAAAGATTCCTGCCTTCTTGGCTTCCTGCTTCCTCACTGAAAACTATGTCATTTCCTTCCTTACTGCTACTTTTTCTTTTTTTAGCTCCACTCTAACCCTTTTTTACCCTAAATGAGTAGTATCCTAAGTTTGGTTCAAGTCTCTGCTCTTCACACTCTATGCTTTCTCCTCAGAATCTCTAAGTCCCTCGGGCTGTTTCAAATGCCAGTTTCATGCAGACTTCCAGCTCAATCCAACTCTGATTTCAATCTTGCACCCCAGGCCATCTGTGGAACTGAATATTAGATATTTCCATATGAAAATCCAGCCTTTATCTCAAATCAAATGTGCCAAACCAAGGTGCCCTCAACTGGCTTCCCTATTTTCTGTACTTTTCATACAAATTCAGCATTCTCCCCAAACCTCCCTACCTTTTCTCTATTGCACTAAAGAGCATCACTTTCCACTTAGTTGCCCGAGTTGGAATTGAGTGACATCTTTTCCTAATTCTGTGCAACTCCTGCTCTCCATCCAACCAAATACAAAGCCCAGTCAATTTTACCAGTCAAATATCTCCAGAATTCATCCCTTTCCCTCTACCACCCTTGCCCCCCTCAGGCCACCATCTTATTGGTGAAATAGCGCTGAGTGGTCTCTGTGCCCTTGCTTCTTCCCCATGTGATGACCACAGAGACCTTTTATCCCGCTTAAAGCCATTCTCTACTGACTTCAGGACAACACTAAACTCCTCTATGTGGCTGACAGGGCCCCTCAGGAGCTGGTCCCTGCTTTCCTGTCTCAGCCCTGCCACTTGCCCCTGGAACTCTAGTCTGTCAACACACATCACAGAAATAGTCTCTCTACATGTCTGTATCCACTCTCACCTCCCCACCAAGCCTCACTAGAATGCTTGTTCACCAGCATACTCTCACCCGAAGCAGGTGTCTAATTAAATACTGTGGAAATTATATTTTTAATAAACTCAATCTTCAGAAACAAACTTTAAATAAGAAGAGTTTTTGTTCAAGCGTCACCTCACGCTCTACGGCTTTTTCTTCCGCCTTTTGTATCTCTGCTTTGAGTCGCTTTTCCATGTCGGAGGAAGAACTTTTGGTGGAGGCAATAGTGATATCTCGCTGATGTAACTCCCGAGTGAGTTGGGAGATTTCCAACTTCATTCCTTCTAGAGCAGAACTGTAACTTTGTTCAGTCTGTAAAATCTGATCTTTCAACTACAAAGAAACAGAAAGGAAAGCATGAAAAATTATGAGAAAGCATTAGATAAGAAAATATATTAATAGTTAAAATAATAAGGTAATTTTTACCTTACCTCAGACATGAATCTTTTCCTAGATTAAATATGAAGGAAACTATCAATCTACCAAGCTGCATATCTGTGCTGAAGGTCAGGTGTTTATACCCACAATCATTTATTAGATCTCACGTCAGGGAGAGATGCGTTATCCAAATGCTGAGAGCCAGCATCAAAGTCCATGGACACATTATTTAGAGGACAGCACCAGTGATTTTCATACTTTTTTTAGTTGCAAAGCTAAAAATTTTGCTTATATGGTTTCCTGGTCCACAGAAGATAAGAGAAAGATGAGGAGAAGAAAGGGGCTAGAGTAATCTCAAAGAAGAGATAAAAAAATACGAGTCCGCACACAGGACAGTGAGGGCCCATAACGTAGAGACAAACAGCTCTGTAAACCTCAACAGTCAATGACAGTATTAACTAGACCACAGCACAGAAGAGAATACATATCCATAACCATCTTTAGTCAATGATAGCTCATATAAAACATCTTTTTGCAAGCAAGAAAATGTACACCTTTTAGAAAGCGTTTCCTTAAAACACGTTTAAAATAAAGTTTTAGAGTTTTCAAAGGGGGCAGGATTCAATTATCTTGAAAATATTTACATGGCATCCCTGAGGATGACAAAGAAAGACACTTTCCCTAGACACATTCCAGGTGCTCGTCTACTCCTGAGTATCAAGTGGCCCTTTGGACTACACACTTCTCTCCTTAGATATAACGCCTATAACCTTCCAGCCCACAGCTCAGTCCATAAATACACACAATTTTGTGATCCCAGGCATGCCAATTTTTACCTTCTTGATCTCTGCCCTGTACTCATTGTTATACACTTCCATCTTCTTCAATTCTTCATATTTTTCCATTAGTTCTTGGCTCAGCTGTTTACATGTTGTACTCACAGATTCCAAGCTGTACGAAAAAAATAAGACCACATACTTAAAAGAAAAACACTGAAAGCCACAAATGGAATTATCTAACCTATCTTCTTGATGTCCAAGAAATATCTTAAACCTCACCTCTCACTCCAAATTAAAGCTCGTTTCCAACTTTCTTATTAGAGGAAGCTAAATCTATTCAAATTTTGACGATACTTTTGATTTCTGTGTTTACCAATAGTCTTTCCTTCCCTTTAAAATTTAACTGGTTACAAAATTCTGAAGATTACAGCAATTTAGCTAATTTTTTCTCTCTACTTATACAGAAGCTGCCATCATAATCCCAATCTTCACTACACTTAATTACAATTCCATCCTACACACAGCTGCCAGAATAATCTTCTTTAAAGAGTTTCCAACTTGTCACCCTTATTTAAGAATCACCCTTATTTAAGAATCAATCTCTCATCAGATAGAAGAACCTCTGGGGCACCACACTTGTCTTATCTCACTGCTCATTTCTATTAATAAAACCTTTTGGTTCTAAATCGATAGGCTTTACTGTCTGCCATGTGCCATTTGCTATGCCTGATGTCGTCTCTTCATACACCACCCCCTTGACCACAAAACACCTTCCCCTCCCAGCGGGCAATGGATGGTCAACACCCTTTCAAGAATCAGACCAGCATTCACCTGACAGAGCTACCCCACCCTCACTCCCCTAATCACCTTCAATACAGTTTATTTTTAATTTTTATAGCTTGAATGTAGAAATTTTCTAGAATTTTCTACTTTAAATTGCTTTCAGGCCCTTTAATGTATATATTTTGTCTCTCAAACTACAAATTCTATGATTAAAATAATGTGTTTCCCTTCTTATCTCCCTCCAACCTTGTCCATCATTCCCTCAGCTCCTGCATCCTCTGGTTCTAGATCGCTCAATAAATGCTTAATAACCACCTAGACTGTTTCAACCACACAGTCAGCTTACCAGAGAAGCTATCACTAAAAACACCATCTTCGCAACACAGCACAAACACAATCACTTAAATTCCTCCAGTTCTTGTTTTAAGGAATACTTTGTTCAAACTGAACACCACAAACTGTCTAAAAGGGTACATTTTCTACCTGCATTTTGATACAAAGGAATAATTTTTTAAAGTCATTGTTTTATATTGAACACTGGTGTTTGTATGTATTTCTTCCAATTTTACCTATTTCTAAAAATCCTAGAATGCTCATTTATTTGGCACTTACTATGTGATTACCGATGTGTCAAACTCTAAGGTAGAGAAAAGAAAAATCCGAGATAATCTTGTCCTATGGACAGATGGGAAAATGGGGGCCTAGGGAGGCTACAGTGTCCAAGGTCACACTGGAAATCAGAAACAAGAGATGTTTTCTGAGCCTGATGAGAGCACAGTAAAAGATTACTAAAAAGCCAATCAGTGGAAAATCTATAATAAAAATGTAAATTTTAGGTTCTAATGTCAAAAAGGAATAATAAACTTCATTTTACTCAATCTAAAGTGTGCGTGTATATCTCAATAATGATAACCAAGAATATCTTAAGTATCCCAAAGTGAAAAAGAAATAAAGCAAAAACTGTGTATCTATGTGTATGCATGTATATTTCATATGTACAGAAAATATTTAGTGGTTTCCAAAAACAGAAAGAAAAGTAAAAATAAAAAATGTATTGCTTAAAGATAAACTTTTAAAAGGGTAAAATGGCAATTTTTTTGTTCTTTCTCTAAAGACCAATAGTTTATGTATTTCATCTTTTACATTTTACAGGAATGTTAGTGTACAAATAATCATGATTCATGTTCAAAACAAAATATCAAACTCTGCCTAGTCAAAAAGTTTAGAGGTATGAAAAACAAAAGATGTTCACAAGTATGACAGCAATACAAGTGAGCTGAGCATGGTAGAGCATAAGCCAGGATTCAGTTAACGCCCAAGGAAATATCAACAGCACTCAAGCAAAAGGAAGGTGCACCATGTGTCCCATGTGACCTGGCCGAGAGCAGCTCCAGGGGGGCGGTTGGTAGACAGGAAAGCCTGATGGAGGCAGTGCCACGCAGGCAGAGGTGAAGTAGAGATGGTCAGTATAGGCGACTCTTTAGAAGAATTTGGTTTTGAAGGAGAGCAGAGAAATATGGAAGTAACTTGATGGGGATATAAGATTAAAGGAAAGTTTTAATATTTTTCCCAAGATGAGAAATATTAAAGCATATTTTATACCACTGGAAATGATTTAGCAGGAAGAAAGAAGTTTATGACATAAAAGAAGAAAGAAAAACTGTAGAAACAGTACACAAGTGGAGTCGCAGGAGCACAGACACAGCATCCACCAGTGCATCCACTGTAGCCAATTATGAGCACAGACGCAGGCGGCCTGGTCGATTTGGTGGGAAAAAGATTAGGAAGTTCTTCTTTAATTGCTTCTGTTTTCTCAATGAAATAAGAAGTTAGGCCATTTGTGGACACCAGAGAAAAAAACTTACTTTTTCAGTAAAACTACTATATTAGTTTACTTTATCAATATGCTGACAAAAAATCATTTTTTAAACTTGAACATTTTTGAAAAAGTGTATATAATTATCTACCTGCCTTCCAGACGAGTCACCTCTGCCTGCAGAATTTCTTCACTCGTATGGGTAAGATCCAGCTGGGAGAGCACGTTGTCTAAGCCCCCCTGCCCTTGAGAGCTGTACCTCCTTTCTGCCTGAGCCTCCTCCAGTGACCTGTGAAAGGACACAGGACTGTTAAAGGCCCTTTATCTTTGCAAACAACAATAATGCGCAACACCTTCATATTTTCCAAGTGTTCTTGGTAATGAAACTCTTTGGAACTCTTCAGTTTGTCTCCTGCTTTATGAAAAGAGTAAAGAGGCAAGAGATGATGCTTCTCGAAAAAGTCAGCAGCAGTTTACTCCTTATTTAACTGTAATTTAGCCTCTTTTTCAAGGGAAAAAGACAAAAGGACAAAAATCACTTCTTGACACTTGATACCTTGAGTCAAAGAAACTAAAAAGTTACAGGAGAGTTCTGGCAAGAAGAGAAATGTGCAGCAGACTTAAATCAAGTGAAAAGAACACAGCTCCTTCTCCTACTTTCCACCACAAACCTCACAGCAATAATTCACATATAGAAATAAAATTAGTTGTAGGAATTTTTTTACAAGGGTTATCTCAAAAGCTGCTTATTGATGACATTGATGATAAGTAGCTACTAATCATGACCTATTCTCCCAAGGCAGGGAGGCCTCTAGGAGATGTGGACTACAATTTCTTTCACATTTGGAGTTTCACCAAGGATATGGATTGACCAAGGGGTTTTTAACTTTCTAAACATCAGAGTCTCTTGGTTAGAGATCCAAAGTGGAGGTAGAAAAAACTAAACACAAAATTTTTTTAACACTATAAAAATTTAACTCAGAAATTAAAACTGTAAAAGAAAACCCCATAATATGATGAAACACAAAATTATGAATATGCAATATTAAAACTGGTGCTCAATGCCAAACCACCAAGTGGCTAAGATTTCCAATTAAATATACCTTATGGCCTCTAGTGTATGTTCAGTGTCAGTTGCTTTTAATTTTGCTTGTAGCTTCTCCTTCTCCATTCTTTCTTCAAGGATGAAATTTTCTTGAGACTGAAGAGTTGCCTTCAATTCTCTCTGTTCTTCTTGCAGAACCTGCAAAATACTCAGGAAAAAAGTCGGATGTTATTACAATTTTTCTATTTCATGAGAAAAGGAAGCCAGGGAGTCAGACTCTAAGTTAGACAGCAGACACAATATTAATAAGGCTATCAATCTCTGATCCATTGGCCACAAGGTAGGGAAGAAACAATAGATTTTAGAACCTAATTCTAAGTTAATTATTTTCTCTTGAAACATGCATACACACATTTCCCCAATTACAGTAATTTTAAAACACACCGCTAACAGTTTTTCAGATTCCCTCAACTTTTCTTCTTTTTGCTGCTGCTGTTGCATAACAGTCATGTTAGTTCCAACCAAGTCATTGATCCTCATGGTGAGGCGCTCTATTTCCAACTCATTGGCACAGATAGTGTCGTTGGCCCGCTCCAGCTTGCTGCTCAGGTGCTGAATTTCCGACTGGCTGGACAGCTCCACAGACTCTAACTTCTGTTTCCTATTGGCCAGCTGAGCCTAGAAACACACAGATTATCAATAGGTAAAAGTGAAATGATAAAAGAATAACCAATGAATAAGGAAGACTACAATGAACTTGAGTTTTACTTCTATAAAAACATAAAGCATTCACTCATTAAAAAAATATAATAACCCATACATGATTTTAAAAAAACCCTCATGATAAAAACTAGGAATAGAGGGGAACTTTCTCAACTTAATAAAGACCATCTACAAAAACCACACAGCTAACATCACACTTAATGGTGAGAAACTCAAAGCTTTCCCACTAAGATCAGGTACAAGGCAAAGATGTCCCCACTCACCACTCCTTTTCAACATCACACTGGATGTCCTTGTTAATGCAATAAGCAAGAAAAGGAAATGAAAGGTATAGAGATTGGGAAGGAAGACATAAAACTGTCTTTGTTCACAGATAACATGATCGTCTATATAGAAAATCTGAAAGAATCAACAAAAAATCCTCTTGGAATTAATAAGCAATTATAGCAATGTTGCAGGATACAAGGTTAATAAACAAAAAGTCAATCACTTTCTTATATACCAAAAATGAACATGTGGAATTTAAACCAAAAACACAATACCATTTACATTAACTCTTAAAAAATTTAAATACTTAAGGATAAATCCAACAAAATATGTACAAGATCTATATGAAGAAAACTACAGGGGCTGGCCCCACGGCTGAGTGGTTAAAGTTCTGTGCACTCTGCTTTGGCAGCCCAGGTTTGCAGGTTTGGATCCCAGGTGCAGACCTACTTCATTCATCAGCCACGCTGTGCAGGCATCACATACACAAAGTAAAGGACAACTGGCACAAATGTTATCTCAGGGCCAATCTTCCTCAAGCAAAATAAAGAGGAGGTTTGGCAATGGATGTTAGCTCAGGGCAAATCTTCCTCACAAAAAAATTAAATAAATAAATAAAAACTACAAAACTCTGATGAATGAAATCAAAGAAGAACGAGGGGTTGGCCCCGTGGCTAAGTGTGAAGTTCCGCTTCAGTGGCCCAGGGTTTCGCTGGTTCAGATCCTGGGTGCGGACATGGCACCACTCATCAGGCCATGCTGAGGCAGCATCCCACATGCCACAACTAGAAGGATCCACAACTGAAATATACAACTATGTACTGCGGGGCTTTGGGGAGAAGAAGAATTAAAAAGAAGAAGAAGAAGAAGAAGAAGAACTACTAAATAGATGGGGAGATATTCAATGTTCATGGATAGGAAGACTCAATATTGTCAAGATGTCAGTGTTTCCCAAAGTGATCTATGGATTCAACACAATCCCTGCAAGTTATTTTATGGACATCAACAAACTGATTCTAAAGATTATACAGAGAGGCAAAAGACTCAGTATAGCCAATGTAATATCGAAAGAGAGGAACAAACTTGGATGACTGACACTACCTGGCTTCAAGACTTGCTATAAAGCTACAGGAATCGAGACAGTGTAGTACTGGTGAAAGAATACACAAGTAGATCAATGGAACAGAATAGAGTCCAGAAATAGACGCCTATAAATATAGTCAATTGATCTTGACAAAAGAGCAAAGCCAACAAAATGGAGCCCAGACAGTCTCTTCAACAAACGGTGCTGGAACAACTGGACATCCACATGCAAAAAAAATGAATCTAGACAAAGACCTTACACCTTCCAAAAAATTAACTCAAAATAGATTATAGACTTAAATGTAAAATGCAAAACTATAAAACTTCTGGAAGATAACATAGGAGCAAACCTAGATAATTTTGGGTATAGCAATGCCTTTTGCCTTTCTAGATATGACACCAAAGACATGATCCCGGAAAGAAATAATTGATAAACTGAGCTTCATTAAAATTAAAAACTTCTGCTCTGCAAAAGACAATGTCAAGAGAATGAGAAGACAAGCCACAGACTGGGAGAAAATACTTGCAAAAGACACACGTAATAAAGGACTGTTGCACAAAGTAAAAAAAGAGCTCGTAAAACTCAACAATAAGAGAACAAACAACCCTATTAAAAAATGGGCCAAAGACCTGAACAGGCATTTTACCAAAGAAGATATACAGACAACAAATAAACATATAAAAAAATGATCTCTGTCATAAGAGAAATGCAAGTTAAAACAATTATACACCTATTAGAATGGCCAAAATCTGAAACAATGACACCAAACTCTGGCGATGATGTGGAGCAACAGGAACTCTCACACACTGCTGGTGGGAAGGCAGAATGATAGAGGCTCTTTGGAAGACAGTTTGGTGTTCTCTTATAAAACTTAACATGTTCTTACCATACGATCCAGCAATCGCACTTCTTGGTATTTACCCAAAGGAGCTGAAAACATATGTCCACATAAAAACCTACACATGGATGTTTATAGCAGTTTTATTCATAATTGCCAAAACCTGGAAGCAACCAAGACGTCCTCCAGTAGGTGAGTGGATAAACAAGCTGTGGTACATCCAGACAATGGCGTATTATTTAGTGCTAAAAAGAAATGAACTATCAAGCCATGAAGAGACATGAGGGAACTTTAAACACATATTACTAAGTGAAAGAAGTCAATCTGAAAAGGCTATATTATACATGATTCCAACTAGAAAACATTTTAGAAAAGGCAAAACTATAGACACAATAAAAAGATCAGTGATTATAGTGAAGGGGGCAGGGGAGAGATGAATAGGCAGAGGACAGAGGAATTTTAGGGCAGTAAAAGTACTCTGTATGATGTTATAATGATGAATATATAGCATTATACATTTGCCCAAACCCAAAGACTGTATAACACCAAGAGTGAACCCTAAGGTAAACTATGGTCTTCGGGTGATTATGATGTGTCAACGTAGGTTCATGCTTGGTAACGAATGTACTATTCTGGTGAGTGATGTTGATAATGGGGAGGCTGTGCATATGTGAGAGTACACAGAAAACCTCTGTGCCTCCCTCTCAATTTTGTTGTAAACCTAAAACTGCTCTAAAAAAAAAAGTCATAAAAACATTTATATGATAAATATCTTAGGAAAGAGGGGTAAGAAGGAATTGAGAGAGTAAAGGGATTCCTCAGGAGAAGAGACCTGCCCACCTATTGAAAAGACAGCTGCATTATTCTATCTCCTTATGCAGAAGTTTAACTGCACTCAGGAGTCATCATATGGAAAAACTGGATTTATCTCCTGTTTAAAATATAGGAAATAGGAACTGTAATGCATTATTGTATTTCTTATGAAAGTTCAGAAATTAAAATTTTTTAAAAATCACTAAACTTCTTAAATTTGCAAGTCAAATTCTCCCCTCTGCCCACCCAAGAAGATGTTGCATGTGGTCAATTATTCTAAATTTCGTTTCAGATACATTATAAACATACATATTCAGATGATTCAACCTGACGACAAAATGTTTAAACTGGGGAGGGGGGAGTTGGAGGAAGGGAAATGTGGAATTTTGTTCCTTGAAGAAAAAGGTGTTCGGAGGGAGGAGGGATTGGCTCCATCATCAATTTTTGGACATTCCCTGCGCTAAAAGATTTAACCAAATATAGTGCATCTCAAATTAGTTTCTTTCAATGATGTATCTACTGATGGTTAAACCAATTAGCAAGTCTCACAGACCTGTAGTATATAGTTCCTGCAGACATAGACAATTTTTAGGCTCTGCATCCTAAGCACACTGGTTTTCAGCTCCCAACTTCCTAGGTTTCAAAAGTTTTACTCCAGCATCCTATTCTTCACCTACACACGGAAGATGGACACAAATCATCTGAGTAAGGAAAACTCCTCTTATTCTAAATATTTTTAAAAGGTAAAGATACACAATTTTATTTTAGAAATTAAAGTGGAAATGTCTCTGGGAACTCTGCTGCAGATTTAACGATTTTATTATATACAGTACAGGGCCAAATTCCATACTGTAGTCACATAAAGTAGATGGTCAATAATGCCAGTGAGCTACGGAGAGGGTGGGAGGAGAAAGGTGAAGAGACAGACAAATGGTGTTTGTATAAATTACAGATCAAGGTTCTGGTGTAAAAAATCAAACTTTTTTTTTTTACCAGATTCCTACAATAGCAAGAAAGAAGAACATCAAATAGGTTTAGATCCACAAGAGTAACTGCCAAGCATGCAACTGTCTCCAAATTTTTAAAATACAATATAAACTTTTTTTCCCCAAGAGGAAATCTTATACAGAATCCTGTGCAGAATAAATAATTGAAGAGACTGGGCGAGAGTGAGAAGGAGAAAAGGGCTGAAACTCGGCTTGCAGAACCTCCCCAACCCTGGCCTCACCCGCACAGCAGCCCTGGGGCTTGGCAGAACACAGCTAGAAAACCACTGCCCAATGGACACTGAGGATGAAAGACAATACACAATTGCAAAACACTCCCATTGTCTTTTTAACGCTGCAATAGCTATTTAATACCCTTCAGTTAAAAATCTGTGATCTCAGAGTAAACCCAATGTTGAAGTTATACTAGTTTAACCAGTAAGTCTAGATTTGACACTTAAAAACTAACCAACTTCTTGGTTTTGAAGAATCAAGAACATCGCCTTCTTTTATTGATTCACTGTTTTAGTGACACAAAAATACAAAGTGTTTTTAAGCATAGTGAAAAGTACATAATCATGCCAAGTACAAAGTCTAAATTTTCAGTAACTAAAATTCATACACTAGGCCTGTGCTGTCCAATATGGCAGTCACTGGTCACATGTGGCTAGTGAGCATCTGACTTGTGGCTAATCCGAATTAAGATGTACTCAAAGTGTAAAATACACACTGGATTTCAAAGACTCAATTAAAGAAACAAAAATGTAAATACTGTAATGATAATATTTTTGATATGTTGGGTTAAATAAAATATACTAATTCCACCTGTTTCTTTTTACTTTCTTAATGTGACTGCCAAAAAAATTTAAACTACGTATGTGTCTCTCCTTATATTTCTATTGGACAGAGCTGCACAGCAATATCTCCAGAATACTTCTTCCAATACTAAGAAAGTCAGAAATAACCATATATACTACTTATAAAATAATGATTATTTTTCTTAAATACCTGGCATTGGAGGTATTTTAAGGCTAATACATTTTTTGAACCTTTTTTTTTTTGCCCTAATCACTGCCACTAATTTTTTGAACCAGAAACCAGAACTTCCTCTCATTAATCTAACATGTAGCATTCTAACTATTCTATTGAAGTGGGTGGAATTCTATTGACAACAGAGCAGAGGTGGTTAAAAGTAAAGAGAATTAAGAAGGC
The DNA here is from genome assembly GCF_041296265.1 of Equus caballus. Classification (NCBI taxonomy): domain Eukaryota; kingdom Metazoa; phylum Chordata; class Mammalia; order Perissodactyla; family Equidae; genus Equus; species Equus caballus. The sequence goes on along the minus strand of NC_091699.1, from coordinate 81,447,521 downwards.
AATCTACATCAGGGAGATGAAACAAAAGCCAAGGTCGGGCATCGAACATGTGAGAGGTGGGAAGGGGCTGGGAGTGGGGGCTGAAGTCAAATCTTCCTCCGGCTTCGTGGTCTGTAACGTTGGTGCTTCAAGGAAATGACTTTCCCAGACAGTGAAATTACTGAGAACAATGTGAAACGAAGCGATGATGAGCGTTCTTTAATTTTCCAAAGGATCCCAGTGTGAAGCCATGGCCACTGCAGGGTTCAGTCTTTACCAAGCTCCCCAAGAGCATAAACTCCAAAGGTGTCAGTGCAGGCCACAGCCTTGCAGCATTTCCACGAGGTAGCAGCTTGGAGAGCTCATCAAGAGTACAGCTCCCAGTAAGACCCTCTTATCTCTGTTGTGTCTGTGTCACCATAAACTTTAAATAGTAGATCTGAGCCAATTCAATTAACTCTGTGATAATTCTACCAAGGTGACAGATTAACTTTTGAGTTAGGATCATCTTTTCTTCATAAGTTGTGACAGGAAAATGGTGCCTTTAAAAATGATATATATTTATACTTACAAATAAATATAAATATATATATAATCGAATAGTGGATTTAAAACTAACCTGAGTAATATCCTACAGCAGATCTAAATATTTCAAAAGGAAAACATATATAATGTAACCTCTACTTTTCTCACATACCATTTATCAACTAAATATTTTATACTTTGTGCTGGCTTAATATTTTAATTTTTATCAAATGTTCTTAATGTTCTCTAAGATTTCTCTGAAAATTTCCTTTTCATACTTGTATTATTTGGACAAGAGAGAAAGTAGCAGGCAATTCCTTGCCTTTCAAACAGAAACGACCCTATGTTTTAGTGACCATCCCTGTCCTTTTCCTCTGCTGACATAACCATCGTTCCGTCACTGCATCTACCCATGCCACATTGTTTAACAACTGTACTTTTTAACATAAGACCTTTTAATATTTGATAGAACAAATACCCCCCTTAGTCTCCTTTTAAAAAATGTTGCCTAGTACCACTCATTTATTCTTCCATACGAATTTTAGAATCATTCTGTCAAGTCCTCAAAATGTAACAGTCAGTAATTACGTAGATAATCATTTGGAAAAAAACAAATTTAGATCCCTATCAAACACTTTACACCAAAATAATTTGCAGACCAAATATATAAAAAAGAAAATTATAAAGCATTAGAAGAAATCTTGGCTTAGGTCAGCCTTTATAGCAGGACATCAAAGATAGAAACTCTACAGAAAAAATTAATAGAATTAAGCAATTCTAAATAATTGTTTATTAAAAAAATTATATTTCCATAAAAACTACCAGGCAAAATTAAGGTAAACTGGGAAGACACACACAAATGCAACAAAATAGCAAAGGGTTAGTATATTTAATGTATGAAGAGCTCTTTCAAAATAGTAAAACATAAATATCCTAAAAGAAAAATGAGCAAAGGACACAAACAATTTACAGAAGAATGGAAATGGCCATAGCAGATGCAAAAATGCTCAACCTCATTCATAATGAAAGAAATGCAAATTAAAACAAATAACTGGATACCATTTTTCTTGCCTAAAATTTCTAGACTAAAAGTAGGGGAAATAAAAAGAAATAATAGTGCCTAAAATTGGGAAGGTGTGAGGAAACGGACTTTCTTAAATATTGCTGGTGAAAGTCTGTATCAGTCTACTTTTGGAGAGTACTTTGATAATAAACTTTAAAATCTCTAAGAATGTACAACTACTCTGATGTAGCAATTTCACTTCTCGGGCCAATTCCTAAGAAAATAAATGGACATATACTCCTAAACGTTTACATAAGGATGTTCTTTCAAGCACTAATTACAAAAGTGAAAAAGTGAAAAACTAAATGTTCTACAATAAGCAACTGGTTACATAAATTATGGTACATTTTTTTTTTTCTTAAAGATTTTTTTTAGTTTTTTCCTTTTTCTCCCAAAGCCCCCCAGTACATAGTTGTATATTCTTCGTTGTGAGTCCTTCTAATTGTGGCATGTGGGATGCTGCCTCAGGGTGGTTTTATGAGCAGTGCCATGTCCGCGCCCAGGATCCGAACCAACAAAACAGTGGGCCGCCTGCAGCAGAGCGCGAGAACTTCACCACTCAGCCCCGGGGCCAGCCCCAATTATGGTACATTTAATGGTAGCCTGGACTTTTATGCAATCATTATGACTACCCATTTGTTGGCATGTCATATTTAAAAAGAAAAATATTTTACTTGTGAAAATTAAATAAAATATTGTATTATAAAGTGCTTAGCATAGTGCCTGTCACATAGTAAGCACTCTACCTTTTAAAATTGTTTTATGTAAATTTTCAAATATACACACTTACAGAGAGAATAAGACGATAAACTTATACATATTCATCACTTAGCTTCAACAATTATCAACATTTTGCTCTTCTTGGTAATATTTGAGGTTTGTAACTATCCCTCCCTTCCCATACACACACATATTATTGTGTTTTTCTACCAAATGTACATGAATACAACATACGCTGCATATAAGCATAAAAAAAGAAGAAATTTACACCAAAATGTTAATCATGGTAAATTTCTAAAGGATGGAATTATGGGTAATTTTACTTAATTCTCATTTCATCTACATTTTCTCATTTTTCTAAAATGAACATGTATTATGTAATCTTAATAGCTGACTAAAAGAAAAGAACTCAAGCAAATATAGGACTCACAGAGTGAGAAGTTATTCTGAACTTCACTTTTAAAGATTTTATTTTTTTCCTTTTTATCCCCAAAGCCCCCCAGTACATAGTTGAATACTCTTCGTTGTGGGTCCTTCTAGTTGCGGCATGTGGGACGCTGTCTCAGCGTGGTTTGATGAGCAGTGCCATGTCCATGCCCAGGATTCGAACCAACGAAACACTGGGCCACCTGCAGCGGAGTGCGTGAACTTAACCACTCGGCCACAGGGCCAGCCCCTGAACTTCACTTTTAGATTTAAAAAATACATAAGAAAAAAGCTTATATCAAGAATTTTTTAAAATTTTGAGGAATTGTGGATGCTGATATCCATGTATCCAATCTCTCAGACTTTCTACCTTTATTATTCAATGGTGACCCACATATCAACACAATGCAACACGTCAACCTTGACTGGATTCCAATTTGAACATCCAACTGTAAAAAGACTATTTCAGGGGCCAGCCCGGTGGCCCAGTGGTTAAGTGCACACGTTCCACTTCAGCGGCCCCAGGGTTCCCCCATTCAGATCCCAGCTGCGGACATGGCACCACTCAGCCAGCCATGCTGTGGCAGGCGTCCCACATATAAAGTAGAGGAAGATAGGCATGGATGTTAGCTCAGGGCCAGTCTTCCTCAGCAAAAAGAAGAAGATAGGCAGCAGATGTTAGCTCAGGGCTAATCTTCCTCAAAAAAAAAAAAAAGACTATTTGAGACAACTGGGGAAATTTGAACAGACTGGATATTAAATTATATTAGGAAGTTATTATTTATTCTGCTAATGTAATACTGGTCTAATGTATTTACGTTTTTTTTACAGTCCTTATCTTTTGGGAAATAAGAATGTCTATGATATGCTTTCTAATATTCCCGCCAAAAATAAAAAGTAGGGAAGACTGAAACAAGATTAGCAAAAGGAATTGTTGTTCAATGAGTATAGAGTCTTAGATTTACAAGGTGACAAAGTTCTAGACATCTATTACACAACAATATGCATATAGTTAACATTACTGTACTATACTCTTTAAAATGGTTAAGATGGTAAATTTTAATGTTTTTTACCAGAATAAAAAAAAAAGATTGGTAAAATAATGATAAATATTAATGCTAGGTAATGGGTATACAGAAGTTTATTTAAAAGTTTAAAAAAAAATGATGACCACTCAGCACTGCTACATACTGAATCACAGAAATATTTCATTTTGTTTAGTTTGCTAAGGGATCAAGATAAATACGTTATGAGTGATATTTTTTGAGTTAAAAAATCAGAGTTTTATATTAAACAAAATTACCAGAAGAATAATTCAAACATCTTTAGTAGGGAAAACAAATGTTGGCTTTTACAGGTTTCTTATGCTAGCCCTTGCTAAACCATGGCAAATAACTTAATTTTTACTAACAATGAAGTTTTAATTATGCAGAACAATCACAATAGTAATTTGAAAAAAGGATCTGCAATCAATAACAAGCATACTCATAGATTCATAACCGAGAATTAAAAATTAAAACTCAATTTTCTTTTTTGCCAATCTGAAGGCTACAATTAGAATACAACACTATCTTATAGCTACTTATGTTTGTATAGTACTTTAGCATTCAGGTCAAAAAACTCTGGTCAAGACACCCAGGATCTTATTGGCCCACTCTGGCTCCAGAGGTTGCTGTAGCCTAGAAAATAATTCCTTCTTTGAGGTTGCTGTGGGCCCTCCTGCCATTCTGCGAGGAGGCACTCAGAGCAGAAGCATTCTTGGTAGTTTATCAGCCAGCTGATACTTCAGTGGGACGATCAAAAGCCGACTCATTATTGAGACAAAGTAGCAAATAATGCAGATGGTTAAAAAAAACAAGCTTCCCTCCAGCTCTCTGTTTATCCGGTCTGTTCCCTCCTTCTATAAAAGCAAGATCACCAGCAACAGTGATGGACTACCACGAAATTAAACAGATAACATATAACTATATATTCTGGATAAATGCATCTAGAATAAGCAACGAGACTGACCAGCACATAATAGATGGTCGCAAATGTTCACTTTCCTGTATGTTCTTGGTTTTTAATTGAAAAAAACAAGCAAAATATGTTCTAAGAAGAAATATTCCTAAATCAGGTGTCTATTTTTTGTTTTTGCTTAAGCCATTAGTTCTTCATTAAAAAAAGGTTTCTACTAGTGTTCTGTTTCTGCCACAAAAATCCAGCTTTTAGTGACTGCACACCAGCACAGTGTGAATCTCTCAGTATTTGTGCCCAAACAGGCAGACGAGCCAAGGTCCCCTAGCTATCAGAGATGGAGCAAGACACAGACAGAACAAGGGAGCCAGAGACCCAAGGACAGAGACAGAAGGAAGTGAAATAGGAGATAGAGAGGGAGAACAGGATAGAGAGAGAAGTGGAGAGAGACCAAGGTGAGGAGAGTGAACGTGAATGCGAGCATAGGGTGAGCACGAGAATGCAAGAGTTGACGGGGAGAGAGAGAGAGAATGAGGGAGGGAGAAAGAAGCCAGAGAGAAAAGCAGGCAAAGGAGCAGATGGACACACGGACTTGAGGAGACAGGTGGGAGCTCACGTGCACTGCATTAAGCTGGTTCATATTTAATCAAATTTACTCATTTAATCTCTGCCTCTCATTATTTGAAAACGTCTGTGACCTACCTGAATTATCTCTGACTGTTCAGCCAGCGCCTTCCTTTGTGCCTCCAGAGAAGACACCTGTTGCTGATAAATCATGCGCTGCTTCTCCCAGTCCAGTGATTTCTGGCGGAATTCCTGAAGAGGCAATTAAGGTACTTAACTTCTAAGTGCTTCCCCCTTGCTGTCTCAGCTTCCTAGAGTCACTTTTCCTTTAATTTCTCCCCACGTCCCCTGTATACACGCACCTTTCTCCGCAGCAGGAGCCCCATTACTCACTTAGCTGCCACAACTGTAGAGTAATCCTGAATTCCTCACACACTGTGCCTCTGGATGTCTGTCTCTCTAAATTTAACACCCTAATGGTGAAGAGTATGAAACACAGATGCTAAATACTGGGTTCATGATGATTCTCACAGATTTGCTGCCACCTAAGGGTTGTTATAATTTTTCAGAAAACTGATCCTAAGATAACCAAAATTTCAAAATATCACTACAGATATCCCTCACTATCCAAGTTCTTGATATCCAAACCCAGGAATTGATCAGATTCAAATAAATTTTCAGATAAGTCTGTTGGTAGCAGAATTCTTCTCAATATCTAAAAATCAGGAACCAAATAGATTCAGATGAATAACAAAATATTCTTTGATATCCAAATTTTTACTCTCTTACAGAACTGCAACGACTTGAATAACAAGGGAGCTCTATGCTAAATTTTAACAGATATTTGCAACTCAAAGCCAAACAGTTCAAAATTAATGATAGATCAATAGTAACTTCAAGTCTCATGATCAAGAAAATGAGCTCAATATTCATGAAAACAGGACAAATCAAAGGGAAAGGAAACTTGGTCTTTCTATCACTGTCCTCCAGGACCCTCAATACCAGAAGTCTCATGCTAGCTCAGGGTAATTACTGTTAACCAGCTTTCTGATAGCCACCCATTCATTCACTCTACTATACCTGCCAGGTACTGTGGTAGGTGTTGGGAATACAATATTTAATAAAACAAACAAAAATCCTAGCTCAGCTCAATTAGAAGGCAATAGACAACACATTCATGTATTGTACATTAGATGGTAATACCTGTTTTGGAGAAAACAGAGCAGGGAGTGCTCAGATTTGGGGGTTGCAATTTTAAAAAGGGATGGCCGGACTAAGGAACATTTAAGTAAACACCAGGGACATGAGGATGAAGTTATACTATTCTGGGAAGAGGGTACAGCAAGTACAAGGCCTTGAAGTGGAAGCATCCTGGTATGTTTAAGGATGAGCAAGAAAGCTGGTATGGCTGGAATGGAGTTAGTAAAAGAAAAAGTGGGAGGAGAAAGGTGAGAGAGTTAACAGGGAGCGAGATTGTGTAGTCATTAGGATAACCTCAGCTTTTAAGAGCAGCTACTGGAAGGGTTTTGTGTCCAAGAGAGGACATGACTTGACTTACATTAGAACAGAATCATTCTGGCTGTGGTGCTGACACAAGAGAAGTCAAGGGTGACTCCGAGGTTTTAGGCTTAAGCAAACTGAGGAATGGAGTTGCCACTGACTGAAACAGGAATGGTGCTGGGGAGATGGGGGGAAGATAAAATCAGGACCTTTATTTTGGACATGTGAAGTTTGAGAGCTTTAGATATCAAGGTGGAAATGCGAAATAGGCAGTTGGAAATTGTTCTGTAATAAAGAGGAGCGGTCAAGACTTGATACATAAATCTGTGAATTATCAACATATACACAGTGATTAAAGCTATGAGATTTAATAATATCATGAAGGGAGCGAGCATAGGGAGAAAAAAGAAGAGGTCCAACGACACGACCCTAGGGCATTCCAATGTTAAAAGGTTGGGGAGCAAAAGAGATGGAGAAAGAGTGGCTAACAATGTAGGAGAAAAACCAGGAAAGTGTGTTTGTTCTCCAAGCCAAGTCAAGAAAGTGTTTTAAGGAGGAGGGAGGCACCAGCTGGGTCCCACGCTGCAGATAGGATAAGGAAGATAAGGGCTGGCCACAGGCTTTAGTAATGTCAAAGTCACTGGTGACCTCCAGGTAAATAGCTTCTGTAGAAGGAGGGGGCAAAAGTCTTACTGGAGACAAACGGGATAGGGGAGAGCATGGACACTTCCTCTAGCAGTAAGGCAGTCCTAATTGTAAGCTCTTCAAATGTATGAAAATATTGAGATGTAAAAGAATATTAAACACAGAAATTACAGTTCTAGATAGTAATAATATATTGGCATTTGAGGGTGACAGGTCACTCTGAGTAGAAAAGTTGTAAGTAATCATACAAAGATGTGAATGTTTCTCAAATTAGAAGCAGCTAGGGGGGCTGGATAAAAGGCAGATTCCTAGGTCCCATGCCATACCACTGGATCAGAATCTTAGAGAGCCCAAAGAGGACCCTGGGTGATTCTCAGGTATACCAGAGAACCAGTGGCACAGACAGAGGAGGGGGGCGGTGGATTCAAGGGGAAAAGATGGATAGCCTTGTGCTGCTCTTTCATCTACTCTTAGCAGTGTTGACTCACCACCTCCCTTAAGTCCTGCAAGGAATCAATATATACAACAATCGCAGAGTTACTCCGTCTTAATAAAAATGAAGTCAGCAAAGAGGCAGGTAAATGGCTTACTATATCTAGATGGAAACTAAGGATAAACAATCTGATCATGCAAAGTACTCTGTAGAAAAAAAGCCATGTACTTTCAACATTTACTAAGCCCCTTCTCCAGCAGGTGATAAATAAGACAAGGACACTGCCCGTGGAGGACTGCTAGTAACTGGTGATCAATGTTTCTCAATATTGGCATTTTGGGTACAATGACCCTTCCTGTGTAGAACAGTCCCAGGCACGTTTAGTATCCCTGGTCTCTGGCCCCTAAACACCAGTTTTGCTCCCAGTCATTTTGACAACGAAACCACGTCTCCATACACTCAAAATGCCCTGTAAGGGTGGTACTGCCCTGTTAAGAACTACTGATGCTAGTAGCCCCGTCAACCACAGGGAGCCAGATGATGACAGGATGTACTTGGATCATCTGCCCACCTTTGAAATAGCTCAGCAGCAGTCCTGGAGATGGCAGAAAATTGGTTTCAGGAAAGAGCACTACCGAAACAGCATTTTCCTACACAAAGGCTGACAATCACTATGAACAAGTTATTGCTATGAACATACCTCTATTTTTCCAGTTAACCTCTCAATTTCAGACGGATCTTCCCTGTAATTTTTGGTGTTTCCTCTGAAGTCCCTTATATGTTTTTTCTGTAGCTTTTCATAGCTTCTCTTCAGTCTGCCTAACTGTAGACACAGTTATTTCTAGACTTAAAATTTAAGAATTTGTATTGGTATTATGTGGTGGAACAAATTGGTATGATGAAAGCAAGAGCATGATAAATGGTACTATTGCAAACAGATTGAGAGCATGTTAGATTTGCAAATTAAAACACAAAACTCAAAACTACATATAAAAAATAAACACTATAAAAGAAATATATTGAGTCAAAGAAAAAAAGGGCCCTACAACTCTCCCCCACAATAAAAGCGGCAAATAAAAACTCTTTCTTTTTTCTAGGCCTGTGGTTCTTGAGCCATTCTCCTGTGGAACACTGATATTCAGTAAGCAGGAGAGGAGTACTTTGGAATTAAATAAAAATAAAAGCAGTTTTTCCCCCAATCTAAACAATAAAATTGAGTTAACATATAGAATTTCCTTACTTTTCTTATTTAATCCCAAAATGCTTCTGAAACCTTTGGATCCTCCATTATTTAAAATCTAGTAACTGACTTAAAACATAATATTTAATGTAAGTTTTTGGTATCAACATTTCACAGTATTACATAGAAATAGCTCTATTCCTTTCAGGCACTTAAGTGAGAAATGTATTTGAGAATCCCTGTTCTAGGTAGCATCAAACATACCGTGAGGCAAGATTCTCTGCCTGGCTTTAAGAACAGAGAAATAGATTTCCACCCTATACTTCCCACGGAATACATACTTCCCACTTTACAGGTAGAAACTGGCCCATTAACAAAATTCTCAAGGGTTAAAAAGAGAGAATTACACAACACAGAATTAAAATCTCACTTCTTCATGTAGTTTCTTTAACTCCTGCTTATACTCCACGGCCATCTCTTGCTTGACCTTTTCATGCTCTTCTACCTGCTGACGCAACATTCCAACCTGGAAGCAGAGAGGTGGGAGTATTTCTATTATTAGCATTGAAACAGTATCCCTGGAACACAAAAAGAGGAAATAACTCTTATACTTATCTGTAAACACAAGTTCTCAAGTGCATATGGTAATACCCCAGTTCCCAAGAAGTCAAATATCTAAGTATTTACTAATCCATAACACTACCAAAAAACGGAAAATGAACAACTGTTCTAAAATTTCTAGGTTTAGATGAAAACTTGCTCTCACTGTCTGAATTATTCTCCCTAACCCTTTTTATCAAAAAAGCTCATGAGAAAATTAAGAGATATAAAGTTATAAAAACCTTGGAAACTAAGAATATTGAACAAAAATCTATGAGACTTCAAGAATAAGCTCCATAAATCAAGAGTGTGGAACGGTAACGTCAGACGGTAGGAGCCTTGTACCCGCTTTACCATTTCCCTGACTTCACAGAAACCAGTACCAACAACCAGAGGAGGGACGCTGTCCTAACCAATTTCTCAATGGCTTGATATCAGCCACAGCTAGTCCATGCCCAGCCCTCAGCCGCATCACCACCCATCAGTATTTCTCTACATCTCTCGATAACCAGTCGGAATTGCATCTATTGATGAATGAGGAGAGAGGGAGAACAGGAACAGGAGGTAGTAATTTCAATCACCATACAGAAGAGTAATTTTAAAAAAACAAAAATAAATTTCTTGTAGGAACAAGGAGTTAATGCAATTCCAAGTAAAAATTCTAGTCTAATTTTTTTTTAACTTGAAAAAATGATTCTGAAGTTCAAACTAAAAGAATGATTAAATATAGCCAATAAAATGGAAAAGAGAAAACTACTTTTAAAAAAAGTTCTAAGTGAATATTTACTGGACTTCTAGGTAGAAGGAAACTTTCTGAGCTTAAAATTAATGAAAAAGTCACTTTAAAATGATGACTCTATGTAAAAATTTACAACTTCTATATTTTAAAAAAATCCCATTAAAATTAAAAAGTAAACTGAGAAAAACATTTACAAAAACGTATCCTGGGATTTTTAATTTTTAGGTATCTTTTTCTAACTTGTTTCCACTATGTTCATAAAACATACTCTTATCATTTCAAGCTTGTGAATTGTGTCGAGATCTACATTATGGCCTAGCATACGGTCAATTTTGGAAAGAATTCTGCTTGTGCTAGAAAAGAAAGTGCACACTGCAGTTCTCCTGCGCAATGTTCTGTATGTGTAAATTAGGTCAAGTTTATTGATTATGATGCTCAAATCTATATCCTTCCTGATGTTTGTCTCCTGTTCCATCAGATACTAGGAAAAGTGGGTTAAAATCCCCAACTACAATTGCTGCTTCATCTATTTCTCCTTATAGTTCTGCCACGTCTTGCATACAGATAAGGGAGAGAAAAAGAGACAGAAATGTCTTTTAAGACTATTTTATTACTTAAAAATTTTGATTTTTTTGTCTTAGTTTGAATTCCCTTAAAAGCGTGGCCTGAGACATAGACTTCAGGACAGGTACCTGGAGGTGATCCCAGAAGCACAGTGAGGAAATGGAGAGGGACCCAGGGAAGGGAGGAAAGCCAATAAAGGATGCGTTAGTGAGCCCATTTCTGCAATAAGCAGCCGACGCTAACTCCCACGGGGAACTCACCAAGGAACCAGACAGACTGTTTCAGAGTTGTCCCCTAAGGGAAGGGAAGTTGGAGAACTGATCCACCAATTCCAGTCCCTCCACTGCTCAGGCTTGCCCTGGGAAGTGTTAACTGTCCCTCACTTCCACATTTTATCAGAGCAGCTTTCTAAGGCTCCAGAGAGAGAAGCCTAGAGTAGCAGGATGCTGGCAGTGCACAGGGAGCTGCAGGTAATAGCCAAGGTTAAATGAGGGGGCAAAGAGGACATGGTACGGGCCACAGAGAATGACTGCTACTACATATCCTCAAATTTCCTATTTTATCACTCAAATGTTTCTCTTCACCTTTAGTAATGTTCATGGCTTCTGCTTCAAGTACACTTTCTCTAATATGAATACAACTACACCATCTTTCTATTCAAAGTGTTTGTATGGTATATATTTTTATTTTACATTTTACTTTCAACTTTGCTATATCTTTATAAACACCAAATAATTGAGTTTAACAATTTTTACCCATTTGGACAATTTTTATCTTTTAATTAGGCCATTTAGTGCATTTACACTTAATAGATCCATCTGGATTTAAATGCGTCACCTTATTAAGTGCTACTTGTACTTAATAAGTTCAATATTCCTTTTTCTCTCCTCTTTTGCCTTCTTTGGGACTGATAACCTCTTATCATTTCACTTTTCTCCTATTAGCTTGGAAGATATACACTCTATTGATATATTAATATGCATATAATTATATATATAGTAATATACTTTTAATGGTTCTCTCAAGATTAAAACATGAGTCTGTGACTTAACAAATCTAATGTTAATTAGTTTTACCAACCCCCAGGCAACCCAAGTTCATACGGATACTTTAATTCCATTTATTAATGGAACTGACTTAAATGTCACCATAATTCCACTATCGTTAAACTGAGAAGGCTACTGTTGTTAGATACAGACAACGCTCATTGAGATTTGCCCACGTGTTTACTGTTGTCTTTCATTTCTCGCTTTCTCTCTTGAGCTTCCATCTGGGATCACTTCCTTTCTGCCTGAAGAACATTCTTCCGTATCTCCTTCGTGCAGGTCTGCTGGTGACAATTCTTTCAATTATTGTTGATCTGAAAACGTCTTTATTTCACCTTTTTTCTGGGTATAGATTTCTGGTTTGGCAGGAAAAAAAGTCATTTCTTTGTTCGTAGATATCACTCTATTGTCTTCTGACTTTCACTGTTGTAGCTGACAAGTCAGCTGCTGCAGCCAATCTGTCTTTTTTTCTTGGTAGATAATGTTTGCTTCTTTTTTCTTTTATTGCTTTTCAGATTTCCTCTTTGTCTTCAGTTTTCAACCTGGGTACATATTCCTTTTTATTTATCTTGCTTGAGACTCTTAGACTTCTTAAATACGTGCCTTTCTCACTTCTGGCAAAATCTCTGCCAATTTATCTTCAAACATTACTTCTGCTCATTCTGTCTTTTTTCTCCTTCAAGGATTCCAAAATGCTCATGTTAGACCTCCTCATTGTATCCTCCTGCTCTTACTTTCTCTTCTATATTTTCCATCATTTGCCTGGGCTTTAGTCTAAACATTTTCTTCTGTCCTATCTTCCAGTTCACTCTTTATCTCTTAATATTTACAGTCTTAATTCTAGTTAACCTATTTTTCAATACCAAAATTTCCACTAATTTCTTTTTTTTATAGTTTCCAACTCTTTCTTGAAGAGAATCTTATCTTTTATCTCCTTGAACACAGTAAACACAGCTATTGTAAAGTCTGAGCAAGATAATGCCAATATCTAGATTTGCCACAGGTTTGTTTCTATCTTCTACTGCTTCTGCTTTTTCTCATTTTTGTTGTCTTGTCTCCTTGTGTATGTGAGGTTACTTTCTGTGTAGGTATCAAGCATTGCATTAGCAAAATTATTTGAAGAAATAATTTAAGACCCAGAATGGTGCTTTTCCTTTGGGGAAAGTTTGGATTGCCTTCTCCAGGCCCCTGGAAGTCCTACCACTTTGGAGATACCTGGGGACAGTGGCACTCTAGGATCATCTTAAACTGATTTCAGAGATTTAAGTGTCTGCAGCTACGTGGCACTTTCAAGAGGGTCTGTTCTTCATCTGGCCCATCTTTACTCCCAAGGTGCAGGCTTTCAGGGTCCCAACCCAAGGTGAGGAGGTATTCACAGCCACCTTGGACACCAAATCCTTTAGTCTCTTAGCCCCCTGAAGTTATCAAAAACCCCATCCAGCTTCTCATCCTCTCAGCTGCCTTCTCTAGTTTCAGCTAATAATTTCCCCCAAACCCTCTGCTCACCTCCCCAGACCTCTAGCCTGGTCCAGATCCTGGCCTAGAAATTCTTCACTATCTTGTTAGCATTCCACTTCAAGCAGATTTTTTTTTAATCTAACTTACCTAGTTGTTCTCAGGGGGTGGACTGGCCCAAATTACCTAGTTTGCCATTACCCAATGTTAAAGTCTGAAAGACTCACATTTCACCAAAAACATCCTGAGTAAAATTTACTTCTCAAGCAGAATTCTACAGCCAATCAAACTTTCAATCAGATGTGAAATGAGAATAAAGATATTTTCAGACATATAAGATCTCAAAAGTATGTTCTACCAAAATGGGGAAACAACCTTATGAAGAAGACAAAACTACAAAGGAGCAAAAAGGAGAAAAGCATAGAAACCTCCAGAATAACAGTGAGGACAGCTCCACAGCTAGCACAAAGAGTACCTTATCTACATTTGAGAACTGTGAGCTCCAGGAAAGATGTCTTCACAGGGGAAAAAGGAAGTGGATGGATACCTGACACATCTGAACACACTGAGCGAAGATTTACACTCGTGTCAGAGAGTTAGGGAAGAATCAATGGTGGCACATTTTTAAAAAGCAAATGAAAAGGAGACTAGTAATTCCTGGGAAAACAAATAATTGTACAAGAAATAAGTTTGATTATCATTATACTATCTGACTCAGCTGTGAATAATATTTACTATCTTAATGACGTAAATACTGAACGCTGATCTAACCAAAAATTAAGGTATACAATCCTGGCAGGACGAGGAGATGGAAATCGTATGTAAGAGAGCAAACCCTTATCTTTTATAGTAGCAAGTCATTAGATAAACAGCTAAAACTGACAATTAAGAAATATTCTATAAAATGTTACTTAGAGCACGAGGGGCATGACAAACGAAACAGTTAAAGGCACTGAAAGGACTGCTTCAGCGAAGCAGGAGTCCCAGGTGCAGAGGATGGTGCGGGTGAGGTCTGTTTTTCCCTGCGAGCCCTGGAGAACCATTTTTCTTTTTATTTACTCTATGTGGCAAGCATAAATATTAAATATGAAGAAAAGACTGCTTAATTTTATTTATGTACCAGGGTCTGGTTCATAATGGGCACTCAATAATACTCAAGTTTCTTAAAGAAGAAGAGGAGAAAAACAGATTAAATGCTCAGAGTGAGGGAGTGGCACTAGGTAGAGAAATGGGAGCTGAGATTTGAAACTGTCAGTATGCGTCACAGAAAAACAGCAGAAATAACTCATCAGCTTCAGTACAATCTGGAGCCTTCAAAGTGGTTTCTCAAACAGTAACTCAATCTTTACAACACTGGGACATAGGAATTATATCCTAATTTTACACATGATGAAACAGGCTCAGAGGTGAGATTATTTGTTCAAGGCCATTCAGCTGAAAAGAGGCAGGGCCAGGACTCCAGACTCCTTACATATCTTTAGGTCTACCAGCTCTGTAGGGCATTAGAAGGTAACAGCAGCAGAAACGTCCATCAAAACTAACGCATTCCCAACAGTGTAATCAGCAAACACCTAAAGCATTCACTTCAAAACAAGTCATTTATACCAGTACTCCTCCAAGTATGCTCCGCAGAGGGGTGGAAGTGGTCACAACAGCAATCCAGCAGGAGATAAGGAACTTGAGGCAGAATGTAAATCAAGTGTGTCACGAAACACACTGTTTAGTGTAACTGACATTTTTATATAGCAAAACTTCCTATGAAGAGAAAGATGCTCTGATGCAAGCTTTTTATCACACTGTGGACCTGTATTCTGAGTACCACTGGTTTGTACCATAGGACTAGCTGCTTTTAGGTCTGTAACTTTCAAACAAATAAGAAGGACAAAAACTTAAAGCCCTATTTTCTAGTTCTTATATCATATACCGTTCAAAGTAGATTACAAACACATTATTACCAACACAGTTTCACAGACAAACTTTATGGAATAAATCCCCATTACTAGGTTTGGTAAAAGCACTTCACTTCACTTCTAGAAACTTAATCAACTTTCAGCAGCCCAATCAATGAAGCAGCAAATTGACCAGACAGCCACAACTCTAAATTTCTTTTATGTCCCTAGGCCAAACTTGTAATCTTCAAATCCTTACCATGGAACCTATCCATTCGATCCCTTTAATTTCTCTTGAAAGTATTAAGCAGTGGCAATAATGCCCCTGACGTCAAAATTAAGCTACAGGAATAAGTTCAAACAGCCTTGGAGTGACTAAATGTTCTCATAATCACACACACAGGAATTTTTTTAATGGGCTTCTAACAAAATAAACAACTTAGATATCTATGTGTATGGTGTTTTCCTTAACTAGGAAACCACTATCACTTTAGCTTACCAAACACAACTACTTTTGTTCTGCCCTAGGAGAAATAAAGAGAGGGTTAGGTAGCTTACCAAACAATGAGCACTGACCCTCCCTACATTACACTTAAAAAAATCAAATATGATTATCAGTCCATGTACTTTTTCACCACCTTCTACATCTTTGCATGAAGTGTAATTTTAAAATACATTTTCAAAGGTCTACCCAAATGTTAAAATAAATTCCAGTTTAGCAAATGGCATTCACAGAAAACTGAATTTGACACGGCCAATATTACCATGCGCTGCTCTGACCCAAAGTGCAGATGGCCAACCATTGAAAGATTGTCTTGATAAGCATAAAAACACTTTTATCAAGCCTAACTCTTCCCTTGTTAAATGAAACATTTCTAAAATATCAAGAGACGACCTCCTGATAAGGCCATCAGCAGAATCAGTCCCAGTGCGCAACCCTCAGGGACGTGTTCCTGAGCACACTGAGTAACAGCACTTGTGAGCGGTGATCCTCCCGGCAGGCAAGTCCCTCACAGTGGGGCTTGGGACCAGTATCTCTGTAACTCTTCCAATCCTTCTGAGATTGACATTCACGCCAGAAATTAAGAGGCAATTCTTGCACTTATCAACACTTTCTGCTTCCCTTCCAATAGTCAGTGTACCCCTTCTTACTGTACCAGCGAAATTACAAGAAATCAATCAGCAAATATTATCAAACTTTTCCCCCAAATCACCAGTAATTATAGGTGATGGGATTACAAGTAATTTTTATTTTCCTCTTCTTTTCCATTTCCCCTAATTTTCAACAAGGGAAAATACAAATATTTTTAAAAGGGTTTTCTGAATTTTGTTTTAACTCCAACCAAAAGAGGCAAATTATTGAATTTCTGGCTTAACTTTTTTACACTAGCCATACAATGAGGCCAAAAAAAAGGTTCACTAAACTCAATGAATGTTAATACGGACATGTAACAGAATGAAAGCTATACAAAGATCATATGACACCCTTTACATTTTCTTAAAAGAAGTTACGTGTGTATCACATGTGACCAAGGTAACATGATCCTTGAAATAAATATTCTTAGCATTTTCACGACAAATTTTTCTCCTAAAAGAAACTATCAGAATTAAAAGACAATATAGAAACTTATTTGACACACAAATGCTTTCTTCAACAAGTATTTAAGAAACATTTAATATAAAAGGCAAGAACAAAATATCAAAAACAGGAGCAAGTCAGCTGCTTTACCTCTTTGTGTTTCATTTCCAACTGACCCCTCAGACTCTTCAGCTCCCGCTCACGGACGTCCAAGCAAGTTTCCAGAGCATGTGTCTGCCCCTCCCACTCAGACTTTTTATGAGCCACCATTATGTCAATCTGTTTCATGAGCTCCTGTAGTTCTGCTTCACAGGATGTCAAAAAACTCCTATAAATAAGAACAGACCCTTAAGAACACAGAACATGTGTCCAAGCAGCTTTTCATCCTTCACATGTTAAACATAGCATATGTAAAGTTACCTGAGGTGGGACAGTGTCAATAAACAAATTACCAGAAGCAAAGAACAGGATTTCTCAGCTTTTCCCATTAAGGTTCCTACTAAGATGATTACTTATTCCACAGAACATTTTGTCTTCCCCTAATAACCAACCTCAAGCCTAAGTCATTTGGTCAAACACAAGGCTGATGTTGTAAGCCTGGCTTGTGAGTGACACGTCCACAACCGACACCCAGCTTTTCTGTAATATTCCAGGGAAGCTTTCAGGAAGAACCCAGGCAGGCTAAGTCACTTCTCAGCTAGCCACAGAAAAAGCCTTGGAAGCAAGTAGGCTATCAGGAAAATGATACAATTTTAAGAGCTGTTACAAGAAATTCATCCTTGAGCTAGGTTTATTTCAACTATTTCTTCCCACCTTCTTATGAGACACTTACTGCACCAACCTTATTATATAAACTTACTGATGTCCTTCCAAGTTTCAGAAGATGCCGGGTATTGCAGAGGCGGAAAGAGAAGTGGACAGAGACGTACTGGATTCAAAGAGGTGCCCAGGAACGGGCACAGAGAGCTATAACTACTAAGACTTAAAGGCTTTCTTAAAAAAGCACTTGTTCTTCATGTCACAAAGCCTCTGCACTTCTATCTTTGCTTTTTAAGAGTAGACAATTTAAAGTGGGATGAAGGCCAGTGCTCACACTGCTGAGATGAGGCAAATACCCCCAAGAGAGGTGCTGTCCACAAACATGACATGGATCAGCCTAGCTTTGCTCAACTTTTTCTTCTGTACCCAAAGCACAAAATGGTCAGAGGCATAACTCAGATATGCTTTTGAAAACTCAGTGAGAAGCTTAAGGTCACAAGCAAACTTACCCATCACGTCCCCGATTTTGTATTCCTTCCAACAAAGCCTCCATCGCCAAATCTCCTTGGTTTCGGCAACTGGGAAAGCAAAAAAATCACTCAGGAGGAAAAGCATTTTTTAAGTTCTAATATTCCAACTTACAAACATAAGAATGTGAATGAGAAGCATACAGATGACAATGAGAAAGCGCGGCACTTCTTAGGATGACTGTAGGAGCAGGAAAGGACTATCACTTCAAGAAATATTACAACCAAATACATGTCAGACTGCAAGAAAATCACTCAGAAGGATCTGAATGGCTGTTGACACTCTCCCCAAATAACTGATATCACACACCTCATTGTTGTAGTCCTACTTCCTGATGTAAGGGGGGCCGGGCCGGAGGTGGGGCGCTAGAAGCAGAGGGACACTGACACAAACCCCCTTGAACTCCTTGGTCCATGACAGGAGATCCTACTCACTCTGGAGACGACTGGCCCGTGAAGCTTCCTGGAGCACCACCCCCCACACTGGAGCACCCTCTCCGCCCCAGAGCACCCTCCAGGCCTTGGAAGGCAGCTATGTGGGCCCTCCCTCCTCAGCACTTCATCACTCCTGGTCCTTACCAGCCTCTTTCACAGGAGTTATACCACACTGGAAATGAGTTTTTTGCACACCTTTTCCCCTTACTATTCATCCCTCAAGGGCAGAAAACCAATGTCATTCATGCCCGCAGCTCCAGAGCTCAGTGCAGCATTTCAACACGGCACGTGCTGGATGCTTTTGGCTGAACTTATCCCAATTCCCCTCCCTTTGACCTATCCTCCTGTGCAAACTGGACATAGACGGAGAACTACAGAGAAGAGTCTAGCAAGAGAAAGAAGGAAAGGGAGACAGAACAGTTTGCCGGAGAACAGGAAAGACCACCACAAAGAAATGAAGGTGAGAGGCAGAGAGGAAAGATCACCTCCAAATCTGGAAGTACCAGTAACTGTGCCTGCCGTAGGTTTCTCACCTCTCACCACAAATCTTCAACATGTTAATCAACTAATCACTGTCAAACCACTTCTCACTTCCTTAAACCTTCAAAGGCTCAACCCTGACCCAGTCTTTAGGTAGTTCCCAAAGACCAGTGTGAAGGTTCTGCTCTTTCGTCCTAAAGCCTCACCTAAAAATTATATTGCTCTGAGAAGGGGATTCCTTTGTTCAACAAAGATTTCAGTGTTGTACTAACCACGAGATATATAGTGATGAAAGATATGGCTCTTTTCAAGGAATTAATAGGGAAAGAAAAAATTAACCAAAAAGGTTCCCCCAATGTAATAAATACAGTGTCAGAGACATGCACAGGGTGTCCTGAAGGCACAGAGGAGGATGAAAAGCCTGGAAAAAACAACCACTACACGTTATCCACATCAACTTCTACAGTTACTAACAGGAGGAGTAAACTAACGATTCACGCACAAGAATGGCAGAGAGGTTTTTCTTCTAGTTCATTTATCCTTCACATTATACCAACATTAGAAAAATAAAAACCTTAAGAAAATAGTTTTCATGTTCTACTCTACTTTCTTTCAAATCACAACACAGTCAGTCACAAGGCAACCCAGATCCCGCGTTTGGTCCGCTCTAGGGAAATGAAAGGCAGTCCTTAGTTCACAGGGTACTATGTAGATGGGGACCCAGGATATAGTCCTGCTCTGCAGCCAACGAGCTTTGTGCCCTTGGCCTTCAGTTTTGGCATCTGTAAAATGAGTGGTATGAACTATAATCACCAAGGTTTCTTCCAGCTTTTTCATAGGATTCTAACAGTCAATTAAATGTCCATGTTCCTGACAACTACATATGGATATTTATTAAATATGTAGGAAAGTGCTATTCCTAAGGACAGTGCTGATACAGTTACTCAAAATTACCATTAAGACAATTATACTTCTTTAGGTCATATTATTCTTAAACATTAATATATTTAGTAATATATAATACATTAATATATTTTCTGGATGACATGATTTAATGATTAGCAATACTTATAATAGAAGCTAGAAATCGTTGAATGCTCAACTGTTCTGCCTTGTATATACTGTATAATTCATTCCTCACAATACTTGGATACTATTACTTTGAGGAAACTGAGGCTTGGACAGTTCAATAACCTGACTAGTAAACTACAAATTATAGTCCTAGGATTCAAACCTAGGCAGTGTGACAGCCAGTGTTCAATCTTTATATATTTTACAGTATTCCAGATCTTAAAATACCTTCATATCTTCTTTCAGTTTAATAGTGTCTTCTTGGCAATAAACAAAATCAAACCAAACCAAAGTCTGGATACAGGAAAAAAACACAAACTAACGTATGACATCACCTCCATGGCCACCAGGTGGCAGGAGCACAATAATGAAAATAGTCCACATAGGGGAAAAATGCCATTTCAGAAACCAAAATAATGATCTAAGACAAAGAGATCTCTGTTTTAAGGGGGGGGGGGGGGGGGGGCCAGCAACATTCTCCATGGAAAATAATCTTCCTAATGTGTACTGTGTTTCTTTCATAATACTTTCACCATCTGCTCGAGCAGCTGCCCGACACCATCAGTTCTCCTTCTTTGGGACCAGGTAAGCAAGGACTTGGATTTGCCGTGGATTTCTCTCCTCACAGCCACATCACTGATCCCTTTCCTAACCAACCTGACCCTCACTCAGCGTTCTGCACTATATCCCTTTGGTTTCTTCTTTGCCTGTGCCATGTGAAAGTTATATAAAGTTAGATATTTGTTCACAGTACTAAATACGAATTGAAGTAATTACCGTTTGATGACCTGCCACTCCCTGCCGCTAGCACACAACGCTCGTGCGGCTAAATGGGAACTATGCTGCCCTACAGCGGATAAAGAACCATCTTCGTCACTTCTGCAGCTGGACCAAGACATCAGCAAACGGAAGTTATTAATTGTAACTCTCCTTTGGAATGAAGGCTATTTTAAATCAGTGAAATCTGGAAGAGGATGGTTAAAGGAAACACAGGCTTCCTCACCAAGTCTGGGAAGCAGGGAAAACACACTTTAAATCTTAGGGAAAAACAAACCCAAATAGGATATCTGATAATGGGCAAATCTTTTAAATTCATTAACATACTGGAATTTAACAGCTAGAAAAGACCTGAAAACCTCCAATTTAACCTCTTCATTTTATAGATCAGGAAAAACATCCAGAGTATAAGCCCATGATCAAATTACTCACAAATGGGACACAGGAAAAAAACAACTCCACACAGAATTATGAATCTGTGTGTACTAATGGAAGGGCTACGCCTACCCATCACGTCTCACGTAAAGGAGGATAAGAGCGCTCTGCCCCACCTGCCATGGTGCTGCTGTGACTACAGAGACCCACGGCTGTGTCAGCTACACTACGGCTGATAAACTGTGGCTGCTCCAACAAACAGTCAATGTAATTTACCATTGCCCAGAAAGGTTCCTACTTAAACTAAAAGGAAAACAAATCAGCAGATAAAGAATCAAAGAAATTTTCCAAAAGAAAAATGAAGTTTAAAAACATTGTCCAAACTATGACTCAAAAATCCAGAAATAATAAGGGGAAAGACTGAGAAATCTGAGTTGATAAAAACACACTTTTACTTGGGAAAAATGCCATAAGCAAAGTTCAAAGACAAACGACAACAGTATTTGAAAGTTTTATTACAAAAGGTTAATTATCCAAATACATAAAGATATTCTAAAAATTGAGGGGAAAAAAGAAATCTGTAGAAAAATGGGCAGAAAACACAAACAAGTAGTTCACAGAAAAAGAAATGCAAACGACCTTAAACATATGAAAAGATGCTCAACCTTGCTCACAATAAGAGAAATACAAATTACACGGAGTTACCCTTTCTTCTGTATTAGATTAACCAAAAGTTAAAAGTTTGACAGCATACTCTGATGACAAGGCTTTGGGAAAACAGGCACTCACATACTCGGTAGGTATGAATGCAAAATGGCACAACTACCCTAGAGGAGATTTTGGCAATACCTAGCAACTGACACATACATATGCATTTACCCTTTGATCCAACGATGCCACTTCCAGGAAACTATCCCAAAGATACACTGGTAAAAATACAAAATCACATATGCACAGGACATACACTGCAGCACTATTTGCAATAGTAGGAAACAACACCAATGCCCATCAACCGGGGACTGGTAGAGTGTTCATCCACCAATGGAACACTACGAAGCTGTGAAAAGGGACAACCATCTCTACATACTTCTGTGGAGGGATCTACAGCTCATATATTATTAGGTTAAAAAAAGCAAGATACAAAACAGTGTATGCAAACACTACCTTTTATCTAAGAAAGGAGAAAAAAAAATATAGATAGATATATATGGTGCCTTTGTTTTTATGGAAGGATAAACCCAAAACTAGTAAATATGACACCTATAAGAAAGGGAAATAGGGTGGAGAAAACAGGGATGAAAGCTAAACTTGTCTGGATGTAGCTTTGACAGGTACTTGTTTTACAGGAACTATGCTAATGTTTTACATATAATAAAACAAATCCAAATGGAAAAAAAAAGCAGTATTGAAAAATTGGAAACAAAATGAAATAAATCAACTAGATATCAAGTTGGCAGCCTAACCATAAAACAAATTGTTTCATATGCCTTTAACATGCAATGATTTTACCGTACATATCCCAAGTAGGTTATAAAAGGATAAAAAAGAACTACAAAGAAATCCTAAACACTATTCAGGAATCATATCATTAACAATAAAACTATTATTATTAGTTTGAAACTGTTAAATATAATATAGAATAAGAAAAAAGTAATTATGTTAATGACATGAGAGACTAAGATTTTCAGCAAAAGAGAAAAAGATACAAATATAAAATCAAATATGCAAAGAAAAAAACTATAAAACTAAACATAAACCAGAAATAGCAGTATGAAGTCTGCATATTTCTCTTTCAAACTATCTAGAACCGATGACCGGCCAAGGAGCAAGAGCACATGCAGCACCCAGACTGCAGTCGCTACACATCATTTCCCACTCAAAGGAACAAGGGCTTCTTGGTGGCCAGAAACGGACAAATGAGCCAGGAACAGGTGTTACCAGAAAACAAGGAAATTATCAAAGATTACCGGTCATCTCAAAGTGGACAGGAGCCAACTTAAATGGGCTGCCACTGGCCAAAGACAGGACAAATTGAGTATCAAAAAAAACCAAAAAAACAAAATAAAAAAGACTACAATAGGTTGGAACAGTTTAAACATCTTCAAGTCTGTAAGTTCATGATGATGAAAATTAAAAAGGCAAAAGCCTCATGGTTACCTTTCGAGGTTGCTAGGCCACCAGCTCATTACTGTAGTCTGAAAATAGAGGGAAAGAATTAAGTATTTTCTTTGCCTTTCCTGCCCAAACTGTATTTCAAACACCTGATGGTACTCAAATAGCTGGTGGGGGCAAGTTCATCTTCATAAAAGACTTTCAACTAATAAATACTGAAGGAATGACAGAATTAGAAAATCACCATTTTGCAACCCCTAATGCAATAATGGTTATAGGCAACCTAAACCCACAGAAAGAATCCATCAGGGAGTGAAAGGCGCACGGGAATTTCATGATGGCTGGATTGGGCTAACAACACCTGAACCCACTACACTGCTCGATCTTACTGTCACAAAAAGAGTGACATCTGAGGCCGTCAGTGCCTCTCTGATAATTAATGCAACAGAACGTGTACTGCACCATCTAGGAAATCTTGCCCCGCCACCAAAAAGAACCAAGGGTGAATCTGATCAAGCTCCTAGATCAGTGCTGTTCAAAAGAACTTTCTGCAATTATGGAAATATTTTATATCTACACCATTCAAGAGGTAGTCACTAGGCACCTGCGACTATTGCGCACTTGAAACGTGGCTAATGCCACTAGGGAACTAATTTTCAGTTTTATTTCATTTTAATTCATTCAAATAGCCACAGCTGGCTGGCGGCTAGTATAGTGGACAGAGCAATTCTAGATCTAACTAGTGGTTTAAAGGAAATAAAGGGAATAGATGTACATGTTAAAGGATACCATGTGGATGCAATCAGCTAAACCTAGAATGTTCAGGGAAAAAAGACAAGCAACGGACTACTATGCTAAAAGATTTAAAAGATGTATCAACCACATACAACATGTGGCTCTCTATGGGATTTTGAGCCAAACAAGCTAATCGTAAAAAGACATTTAAGGAACAGCTGGGGAAACGTGAACCCAAAAAGAATACTGACATTACGGAATTTTTAAAATTTTTGTAGGTGTAATGACAATACTGTGGTTTTGTAAA
This sequence comes from Equus caballus, assembly GCF_041296265.1. Taxonomy (NCBI): domain Eukaryota; kingdom Metazoa; phylum Chordata; class Mammalia; order Perissodactyla; family Equidae; genus Equus; species Equus caballus. The sequence continues at coordinate 81,423,080 of NC_091699.1, read as the reverse complement.
ACTGAAAAAACAAACTTAGTTCTGGGAGGGAAAAAAACCTAATGCAACATAAAAAAACAAAAATTCAGTTCCTGAAACTTATGTTAATGTTGGCTTCAGCTGAACTTCAAATCAAGTTGACTTTTAAAGAAGCTCTGATAGAGTGGACCACTGATGCTGTCACCACCGGCTAGCACTACTACATAATTGAGAACACGAAGGACCAAGCAAAGGTCTTCCATCACCTTTCGATGGAAGGAAAATGGCATCAGTACAATTAACATACACAATTGTTACAAATAATTTTTAAAACTTGAATCTATGTACCTTTTAAAGGGCAGTGTGACTGTCTGAATGTTTATAAATCTCTAACCCATTTTAATTTCAGTCTTTTTTACTATCCTGATCACTGATAATGACACAAAGGGCAAAAAGCTCAGGATAAAAATCAATGTGAAGATGCTACTGCATCCTGAATAAGAAAATACATACACCTTATCGTCAAGCCACAGCTACGATAAGGATAAATGTAAATATATTTGAAGTTAACATGTAGTTGATGACCCTTATTATGATTTCCTCTCCATAGCTATAAAATAAAACTAAATGCAAGCATGTGGGGAACTGTGTAACTACAGGATACCTACCCTACAATACTGCTTTATTAAAGGAACAAAATAACTTTTTTAAAGACTGGTTTAAGGAATCGGACATAAGGCTCAAAACGAAAACTACTTCGTGCAAATAAGTGCACTGTAAATGGAGACCAGTCACAGACAGCAGACTCTCCTATGTTGTAAGGGACATAAGAAAAACCACACTATGAGCCTAGATTTACTATCTTCAAGCATCTTGAGGATTCAAGTGTTCCTAAAGAACCGTCCCTTTTAAACCCTCACTCTATCATTTATTTCCCAGCCGTGATCTGCGTGGAACAATCCGTAAGTTCAGGGTTCCCCAACTTCAGCCCTTCACGATTTCTGCCACAGTTCCGTATCTCCTGTACTAACGTTAGCCTTTTGAAAACAACTCTCTTGCTAAAATTTGCTAACCTTCCCACCATACACGAACCGGTATCACCTGCCGTCAACGACCTAAGTCGCAACTGCGCTAGACAGCTAACCGGACAACGAGCCCGGGCGGAGGGCTGAGCCGGGTGCCCTTCCCCGGGGAGGAAGCCTGGCTCTGCCGGGGAAGGTGAGGGCCCGGGAGCAGCTCGCCCCGCCCTCCCGCCGCCCGGCCTCCGGGGAGGCGCTGACCACCTGGCTGGCGCGGACAGCGCGCCCCGCACGGCCATGGCCGCCTTCGCGGGCCCGCAGGATGTGCGCAGCGAGGCCGAGGGGCGGGGCGCCGGGGCGGACCCGGGGCGGCGGGGGCGGCGGAGGCGGGCCTGGCCGCAGGCGGGCCGCTGGGGAAGCCAGCTCCGGGCCGTGCCACCGGGGCTCCGGCGGCCCCACCGCAGCCAGGGCGGCCTCCGGACCAGAACCCGCCGGTCCCTCGCCAGCCCTACGTGCGCACATGCGGTTACGGGCTGCCGCAGCGCGCCCCCGAGCCTTCCCGCCGTTACCTCCGGCCGGGGACGCGCACGCGCGTCACCACCAACCTGACGTCCAGGCTCCGTCGCCGGCTCGCTAGTCCCGCCCACTACGCCCTCACTTGGAATTGAAGCTACGTCCTCCCTGACCTCCCCTCTGCGCCAGCGAATGGGCTCACCCACATCCGGCCGTCGTAGAGAAGGGCGTGCCGGTCACGTGACGCAGAGGGCGGGGTCCGGAGGAAGCGGGTGCAGCGTGGGTCGGGCGCCGGTAAGGCTTCCCCGCGGCCCTGGCCTAGGTTTCAGCGGGGCAGGAACACGTTGGTTCCTCAGCCACGCCCTTTTCCCGCTCCCGTCGGCCGAGGCCTTCACTTCGTCTTCATGCTCGTCCCCTTGCCGCGCGCTGGCTCGGGCGGAGAGGACTTGCGTGGAGGGCCCGTCCCCCCCGTCCCCGCTCCACGTTTGGTACATCCAGCCCCGGGCCGGAAGCTGCGGCCCGGGGCTGCCACACCTGTGCCGACGGTGGTGGCCTGCGAAGGTCATTTCTAGGCAGGGGAAAGGCGCTCCTGCTTTGGACTTGTAGTTGCGCGTTTACAGAGCTCTAGAGCGCAGAGGAAGGACCGTGTCACGGGCGTTGTGACAAGCTCCCATCGGGACCGTTCGTGCCCCAGGGGAGCTGTGGGACCCTCACAGGGGCGGGCATCACGCACCCTTGGGTCTGGGAGAAGGCCTCCTACGGGAAGCGACCTGGGAGTTTGTAGACTGACTGGCGGTTAGCTGGGAAGAAAGGAAGAGGAGAGAGCATTCCAGGCGGTGCGACTGTCACGTGCGTAAGAAGAGTTTGTTCAGGAAACTGGGAGGGGTTCATTCTGTCGAGTGTGGCGAGTGCTCGAGACAGTGGCCGTGCCCTGGACATCGCCTGTCTTGATGCTTTCCACTCTTCCAGCCCCGTAAGAGTCAAGGCATAGGGTCGCCCGGTGGCGCAGTGGTTAAGTTCTCGCGCTCCCCTTCGGCGGCCTGGGGTTCGCCGGTTTGGATCCTGGGTGCGGACCTACGCACTACTTGTCAAGCCATGCGGTAGCAGGCTTCCCACATATAAAGTAGAGGAAGATGGGCACAGGTGTTAGCTGAGGGCCAGTCTTCCTAAAAAAAATAAATTAATTAAATTAAAAAGGTCTTTTAAAAAAAGAGTCAAGACACTTTAGCACCTAAGTGTGGTAGTGGGACGTTGATCCTGAACAATTGATGCCCACCTTGAGTTTGGAAGGAAACGTTAGTGTTAGTGAGGGGGAAAAGAGGCTTTTAAGTGCAGAGGCTGGAAAGTATGACAGGGTTAGAGGTGTTTAGAAGAGGAACAGATGAAAAAAGATCAAAGGTTGAGACCTAATTGGAGAAAGATGTGCTGAGGCATTGAAACAAAATTTATGTGTAACAGTTGGAGACAATTACACCTGAGCAATCGGTCCTAGAGGCGACCTGGCTTGTTTGGTGGATCATAAGGAGAAGAAGGAAGCGTTCAGGGCAGAGTGCCTGCTAAAGCTGCAGTGATTTTAGAAAACCTTAGAGAAGGTGGAATCTTTGTCTGGGAAAATCGGCTGATTTTGGTCACCATAGAAAAGTGAGAAGGGTATCCCAGGGGACAGAGCAGCAAGAACAAAGGAGTAGCAGCAGGAAAAGGGATGGCTCTTGTAGGACCAGGACTCCAGAGGTACGGCTGGAACTGAGGGCAGGAACCCCTTGTGTGTCAGTTTCCTAAAGATAGAATCCTTCCATTTGAGTTATCCACTGGGCAATACTGGATTAATTGCTGAGTGAACCAGTAAGACCTCATCAGGTTCACTGGTGGCAGGAGTAGTTGGGCACCTTTGGCTTCAGTTTTGCCTGGATCCTCATCATGGGGGTAAAAACCCTTCCCCTCTCCAACCTGTACAATTATTACCCAGGTGTTAGGGCTACCTTGCAATCCTACTATTGGGGAGAAGCACAGGCCTATATGAAGGAGTTGGATTCCACCCCTAAAGATTGTTTCTTTTATGAATCTTCGTATTCTCAAACTGGGAGTGACTGAGATGTCATTTGATGTCATTGGCTTCCAGGCTGTCAGGATGGCTGCGTTGTAGCAGGTAGCACAGTAGGGTGGTGCCTGTGATGAAGAAGCAAGAGCCCAAACTTGGGAACGAGATCCAGAGGTACCCTCCAAGCTGGCTGCAGCTGTTTAGGAGAAAAACGGGGAATCAGCTGTGGTCAAGGAGCTAAGTGAACATCCTGACCACTTGGGCCAGGCGTTGAAGGGGGTATAGCGTTAAGAATCGGAGGAAGGGACCCCAAAAGGAAGCGGAAACAAGAGCATGGGGTCCTGCCACTGTTGTTCACCTGGAGGTGCTCCTTTCAGAGCTCAGGCTGGGTGCTATCTTAAGAAAGGAAGCACCTTCCTTTGCAAGCTCAGCTGAGGATTTCTGTCAGCTCTGTAGTTGCTCGCTTTGGGTAACCCTGTTTAGCATTATCTCAGTATGTTCATTTAGCTCCTGTGCCTAAGAATGCCTAAGATTAGAGGCAAGGTGGGTGGAGACTTTTGTAAAAATGGTGCAGGAAAGGCTAGAGGGGCCGGAGGGGAGACTTGGTCATGAATCAAGGGCTCATCAAAGGCGTCTCACACAGGGAAAGGTGAATGTGCAAGTTAGGAGAGAAAAGCTACGTTCAAGATGTGCTGTGGCCTCATAAAGGAGGCCCTCAAATATGTTGGCCTCCTGTCACACAAGACACTGGTGTGTCAATTGGGCTGTGTCTGTTGTCTCTCTGCCGTACACTATAAAGCCTCCATCAGCTGGGGTAGAGGGAGAAAGGGACTGTGATCTTATTTTATAAAATAAGTTGTCACCTGACCCAGATGGGAAGATGAGTCTTTCCCAGGGTGATGATATCTCAAAAGACACATCCAGGCTAAAAAGCCGGGGGACTCCTAGGGTGGGACTACATCATCTCAGTCTTCATGTTTAAGAAATAACTTCTTTGGCTTACAGATCTGACAACATCAAAGCTGCAGGAGAATGGACAGTGAGGTACAGAGAGATGGAAGAATCTTGGATTTGATTGACGATGCTTGGCGAGAAGACAAGCTGCCTTATGAGGATGTTGCAATACCACTGGTAGGCTCTAGTTTGTGCTGAGGATGATGGGGGAAAGGTGTGCTCTGGTGGGTCCTAGTAGAGGTAGGAATCAGTGGACAAATAAACTAGCAGGGTGGAGAAGTCAAAGCTGTGGAGTCCTCTATCTCTGGAAGCCTCTGGACAGCATTTAGCTTGACTTTTATTTGAAGAGAAATGTGGTTCAGAGAGCTGATATGACCGGCTCAGCTAGGGGTCCTCCCAGGCCTGGAACACAGGTCTTCTGAGCCATGTTCTGTCCACCACACCAAAACTAGTAAAGCAGATAATGAGAGTTGAATGTATAAGGTGGAGAGGAACAGGAAGCAGTGGCATATACACTACATTTCTTCACCTTTCTACCTGTGGTTTCTCAGTTGACATTTTTAGAAACTCGCATTCTTGGAACACATGCCTATCCCAGGTTCCCTGGAAAATATTCTGAAGACACCTGGCTTTTCTTCTTTTGCATGTATACCAACGGGCTCCTAGAATACTCTTCTTCCCTGATCTCTGGAAAACTCACCTGCAAGGAGTTTGCTAAACTTCATGTAATAAGTGATCTAAAAGTTTTGCTTTTATAAATGCCTATTAAAAAATCCTATTTATGTCATAGAGGCCTAACAAAGAACAAGGAGATCAGGACTTAGGGACTGTTTTTCTTTAGAGCATGCCATCTGCCCTGAGAGGCGTCATTACTAAAATAGAGCTTACAGGTAGACGGTCTGCTGCTGCTATTTACAGAGAAGTAAAGTTCAGCTCACCCACATTTTCATTTAAGAATAAGAGATAATAATATGTTCAATGAATAAGACACACCAAATGATAAGTCACAGCTTAGTTTGAATTTAGAAAAATAGTCAAAACAGAGAGCATAATGAGAATTAAAGTTGCCACTTACTGAATATCAGTTTTATGCCATGGACTGAGGTTGAAATTTGATGTACATTATCTCTAATCCTTAAAGCAACCTTGTGGGGGTGATGGTGTTGTCCCCATTGTACAGGAGGGAAATAGGATCAGAGAGGGGAACTTGCCGAAGTCTGGGTTGGACTTCACACCTAGGTCTCTGAGGCTCCAGATCCTGTAAACTTTTGTTCATTCTCATTCCACAAGCATTTTTGAAGCCCACTGTGTACCATAAGACTAAGTGAACATAAGACATAGATTCTGTCACTGGAGGTCTAGTGAGGTAACACAGAAATGCATAGTGATAAATAGTGTTCTAACTGGGGGTCGTGATCAGCTATGTAGTATAGGAAGTGTTCGGTTGCCTGTTGGGTGTCAGGAAAGGCTTCAGAGAAAATGTCATGTTTAAGCTGGTCAGAAGGGAGGACCAGAAGTTTAGTGGGGTGGACACGGGCACTCAGCAGAGGGGCAGAGGTACGAAGGCTCAGGGTTTGTAAAGACTTTGGGAGATGCTGAAGCGCTCAGTGTGAATGGTGAATACATTCGTCACATAAGTCAGCAGGAAAGCTGGGCTCGGACCAGATTTGAGAAGAGTATTTGATGCCATGCATAGACCTCATCCTAGGGATGTCCAGGAATGAGTGGTCTTCAGAATAGAAGTCTGCCACGCTCAGGTTTGGGTTTTGGAAAATCAGTTAAACAATCAGCATTGTTAGAGAATGTGTGCCATGGAGAATGGGGCAAGTGACAAGGCAGAGAGACCAATTAGGAAGTTGTTGCAGTGGTCTAGGCAAGGGAGGAGGGCCTGAACAAAGGTACGAAAGTGGAGGGGAATTTCTGAATCCAGACATGCTTATGGCAGGATTTAGGGACCATCTGTGTGCTAGGGGACAAGGGAGAGGGAAGTTTCCACGCCGACTTCCTGGTTGTAACCTAGCCTGTTGCTGATCCCTCTTTTCCCATGTCTGCTATCATGGGAAAGCTATCAGTTAGCTTTTGCTGCACAACAAATCACCCCAAAACATAGTGGCTTAAAACAACAGCTGGTTTTTGTTTTTATTGCGTTCATAATAGTTTACATCAATGTGAGATTTCAGTTGTACGTTATTTCTTCTCACCGCGTAAGTGCTCCCCTTCACCTCCTCTGCCCACCTCCCCCTCCCCTTCCCCTGTAACCACTGGACTGTTTTCTTTGTCCATGTGTAAAACAACAGCTGTTTGTCTCATGACTTTGTAGCTCAGCTGAGAGGGTCTTCTGGTCTTCACCAGCTTAGCTGCTCCCTGCTGGCCTTGCCCGTGTTCTGCAGTCAGCCAGCAGCTAGCTGATGGCTGGGTAATTCAGGACATTTTCACATGTCCTGGCTGTTAGTAGGCCGTCAGCTGGGATCATGAGGTGACGAGGACACAGTCTCTCATCCAGCAGACTAGCCCAGACCTCTTCACATGGCCTCTCGGTTCCAAGAGCAGCATGAGAGGAAACTGTAAAGCTTCCTGGAGCTTAGGCCAAGAACTGGCACACTGGCACTGCAGCTGCGTGCTGTGGGGCAAAGCAAATCACATGGCCGGTCCAGGTCAAGACTGGAGCAATAGACTCAGCCTTTTAGAGCAGCAGCTGCAGAGAATCGTGACCATTTTTGCAGTATACCATGAAGGTGGTTGTGTTTATGATACTTCGTGTTTGTTTTCCAGACACATGCAGTTTTGTATGTTGCCATTCATTGCAGGAGACAATAGCGGTGAAATGCAAGACACATTATTTTAGAATGTGTACCACAGATGGGATGAAATTAAACAAAGTTGCCTGTCTCTGAATTAAATAATTTATTAGCCAAGGACTTGTTTGTGCTTTGTCAGCTATAGGTAATTATTAGAACCAAACTTTTGCTTTGAGGGCATTACTGCTTTACAGTAAATAATTTTTTTCAATTTGTACAAGCATGTTTGACTCTGTCTTACATTTGTAGAGTAAGATGTGTATTATTCAAATATACTTGTACATATTGTAAGTAAAACAGTTTTTATATATTGAACATAATTTTAAAGGAGAAAAACATTATTATATTTGTGTCCTGCAAATTGGAATCTAGTGGGAAATCATAAGTCTGGATATTAACAGTTGGCTAACTCTTAAAAAAGTGTAAATTCAGATAATTGAAAAGAAATATATTGATATCAGTGAACTCTGGTACAAAACAGAGTTCTGGTAGTAATAAATTTAAATGGAAAAGTACAAGGAAACTATCTTAAAGGTTCTCACCACATACAAAAAAATGGTAACTATGAGATGATGGAGATGATTAACCTTAATGTGGTAATCATTTCACAATATATACGTGTATCAAATCATCACGTTGTGCACGTTAAACTTACACAATGTTATGTGTCAATTATATCGCAATAAAGCTGGGAAAAAAATATATAAGGGAACTGTCCCAGATTCTACACTACATGTAGAATGGCTTACCATTTTAAGAAAATTGCTGGTAGGCTGTGAATTGTTCATTTGCTGTGTTTTATGTTGCCCGCTCCACCACTAGGGGGAGCCTGTATCCCTTATGTTACAGTTTCTGGGCTCCCTACTTGCCTCCATTATAAAATGGGCATGCTGGGTACAGGATAGTTTAATACGTTACTTGTGCTTAAGGAATATGTCAGCAAACGTGTTATTCTATTAAAGCAGCCTCCTAAAAAGAGACTTAGTATTGGCTCTTCTCAGTGTTCCTAGGCCCTAATAATAATAGCACATATTCCTAGAGCACAGGATGCTCCGTGCAGTGCTGAGCACTGGGTCTAGATTACCTCGTTTAGTCGTCACAGCAGTACTGTGGGCTGATGGCTGCCTTTTTCTCTCATTGCCAAAGAGGAAACAAAGGCCCCAAGGGTTTGAATACCTTGCCCGAGTAGCCCACCAAATGGTGGAGTCGCGGGTTTGGATCCCAGTGGCTTCTGTAGCTTGTGCCCTTAGCCTCTGCCACACTGCCTCCTGCACAAGTGCCAGGGTCATAATGCCATCATTCCCTACGGAGGCAGACCAGCCTATGTTTGAGCGATATTTCTAATATTTCCTCACATCTATTTATTCTAGCTCTTTTCTGTGGAATACACTTCTATCATTATGTTGCCTATTCCTAGGAACTCACAGGTTTTATTTTATTTATTTATTTTTTTGGTGAGGAAGATTGGCCCTGAGCTGACATCTGTGCCACTCTTCCTCTATTTTGTATGTGGGATGCCGCCACAGCATGGCTTGATGAGCGGTGTGTAGTTCCACACCCAGGACCTGAAGCTGCGAACCCCAGGGCTCCAAAGTGGAGCATGCGAACTTAACCACTATGCCACTAGGCTGGCCCCACAGGTTTTACTTCTAAGTGCTCTTGTGTTTTAAGGCATTTGTTAATGTGGAGTATACCGTCATTCTGAATGTCCATTGTACCCTTTCAGAATGAGCTTCCTGAACCTGAACAGGACAATGGCGGCACCACAGAATCTGTTAAAGAACAAGAAATGAAGTGGACAGACTTAGCCTTACAGTACCTCCACGAGAACGTTCCCCCCACAGGAAACTGACACTGGCTCCTTTTTCATGGATGGATTTTTAAAAAATATGTAGATACAAAATGTTTTCTTTCAGTCTGCTAATTGAAATCTTTTAGTAGTAGATCAGCACTCAAAAATGTGCACCCACTTAGTTTGTGGCAGCAGAGTGCATTGTGGAAATACTCACCGGAACGAGGAACTGATTGAGAGTTCTCAGGAATGCAGACTATTTGGCCCTTTGACCCTAAAGTTCGTCATTCACTGGCTTGTGTTTGAACATGACTGGTTAAACATGTGCCTTTAACTCTGATTTTGCTTTGCTATCAGAGTTTAACGCATCCCAACCGCTCTTCTGTGTCCCGTAACATGGTGATTGAAGATATGAGAGGGAGAGGCAAAGAAGAGGAAGCCAGACATGAGAATTACTACTGTCTCATACAGCCTAATTCTGAGAAGATTCTGAGTGATGTGTGTGAAGCCTATAGATGTAGTGGATAGATAGACAGCCTGTTCATGGGCTACAGGGGTTCCCAAGATTCCCCATGGTATTTTCAAACTTTGGATACATTTACAGATTAAAAGGTTATCTAATAGTTACCTTTGCTCTCCCTACAACTTCCTTTGGTACCACGGGAATGGACCACTAGCCACTTTGGCTAGATGGACCACTAGATTCTGGTGTTTTTGTTGCTGAGGAAGATTCGCCCTGAGCGAACATCAGTGCCAGTCGTCCTCTATTTTGTATGTGGGTCACCACCACAGCATGGCTGCTGACAAGTGGTGTAGGCCCACACCTGGGAACTGAGCCCCGGCTGCCGAAGCAGAACATGCCAAACCTGACCACTAGGCCGTGGGGCCAGCCCCTGGACTGCTAGTTTTATCCAGCAATGGCATTTCTTATTTTCTCAAAGCCCTTTCAGATGTAACTGAAACACTGTGGAGTCAGGATTTAGTTATGCATTTGAATAAGAAATTTTATTCTGTAGAACCCATTCATGAACATTTATCCCCTGGAGTTATTTGCCTATGTTAAGTGGTATTGAGTGGTGTGTCTGTTGTTCTCTACCCAGATCATAAACTCTAGGAAGAGTCCCTGGGTTATACATCTGTATCCCTCATTGAAAAAGGAAAACACTGAATAATGGAAATCTCTCTTCTCATCCTTTCTTTACGGGGTCTTTTTGTTTACCCAGCTTTTAGGAGGAAAAAGTACATCACAAAACAAATGAGTTTCTTTTAGAGTTCCAGTCAGAGACATGGTTGTAGTTGCTCTCCTGTAAGCCAGACACATCCAGGCTGAGCTCCCCCTGTGCGTCTCTGTCCTGCCTGGAAGTCGTTCACTCAGAAGAAAGACCCTGAGGCACCAGTCCCTCAGTCACCAAAGAAAGACAACCCAGGAAGAGAGAGAGTTAGGATGTTTAGAAACAATGTTTATACCAAAAGAAAACAAAGCTTTTCAAAAAATTAAGGTACCTAGAATGCCATAGTTTCTTTCACATTCTAGTTAAATGAGAGTTTTACAACAACTTTATTCATGATATGTAATATATAAGACCTTGATGTCTGGGAACTTAGTGGATGTTCACATGAATCCAGCCTTGCTTGTGGGCCCAGCCTTCCCCGGGAATATTGGTAGACCAGTAAAATATAAAAGTTGTCTTGATTCCAACAGAGTATGATGCCTGTAAAATAGCTGTTGGTTTATCTGCTTGGCTTATGACCCTCATCTGAGAACTTCCCCCACACCCAGGAATAGCCTCTGGCCAAGTTTGTGACCTATGATATCGTGTCAGAACCACAGCTCAATGTGTCAGGAATTAGGTGACCAAACCAGGGCCAAATTGTTCCCTGCTGCTTTGGAATCTGCCCATCCAGGACTGGCTTGAGGAGGATGGGCGCCAAGAGATGCTAGGCTGCTGTCGTAAAGTGGCTGTCAACTGTACGTACCAGGACACCCAAGGAGGAAGGTGTGCGGGGGGCGCTGGGGGGCTGTGTGGCGCCTCAGTTCCTGCAGCTTTCCAGCTCAGAGCATGTGTATTGCTCTCTGGGGCGCACCTCACAGGATGCAGGACTACGACACTAAACAAGGTAAGTGTGGCTTCTGCCTTCACTTAGTGGGGGAAACAAGCGTTAAACCAACAGCCATACAAATCTGGTTTCAAATTGTGATACATGTCAGGAAGGAAAAATAAAGGATGTCACTTAGGTTGGGTTCCTAGAGGTAAGGCTTGAGGCAGGGTTTCCTGTGTAAGGGGTTTATTGAGGTTGCCATCTCAGGGTGAACCTGTGAGGGAAGCAGGATAGGGCGGGGGAGGAAGCTGGACAAGGACGTGGTTTCAGTGGAAGTCCAGCCTCAGCACAGATTCCTCCATGGGAGTGATGGAACACGACGCCAAGTTTTCCCACCTTGAGGCAAGGGGCTAGGGCTCTGTACTCAGTGTGTCCTGGTCAGTCATTGGTTCCGCCCCTCCCGCCACCCCCCTGGGAGGGCAAAACCCAGGCAGTGCCAGGGGTCATGGCTCCAGAGAACAGTGCAGCTGGGAGCTCTTGGCAGCCAACAGCCGGTAGCCAGGGAATGATGGGCAGACAGACCAGGTAGAGGGGATCTGGGCCCCAACAGCGACTACTGCAGAATATAAGAGAGGTGACTGGGGCCACCTGCTGTGGAGTAGATAATGACAGGGAGATCTTGTGCTAAGTAGCTTTTGTAACATAATTTGAAGTATTAATTTTGTTTCTAAGTTTTTCCCACTCGCCAAGGAAGTGGCCAGGTCCTTGGTGCTTCGTGTTCACAGCAGAGAGCAGATGTGCTCAAACAACCCTACCGCTTGTTGGGGAAGCGAGGGAGGGAGGCAGAGAAGGAGCTCAGGAATGGTGGAGAGCTGTGCTCCAGTTTCTGGTTCTCCAGAGAGATGGGGAACTTGAGAGGTTCATGGTTTTGGGGCTGCCCCAAAGGAGACCTGAAGCTCAACACAGTCTTCCAGCCGAGGCAGAAAACCCCCAAGCTTTGGAGCCACCTCTTTCAAGAGCCCCTCAGAGCTGGCAGTGAGGAAGGCAGCCGTAACCCTGATGGACTGAAGAGTAGAGGTCCATGCCCACTTTTGAGGTCATTCATGAGCGTCCTAAAGGCTGGTGAGACCTTAAGAGGAGGAAGGGACACCCTGGTGACCGGGGTTGGGACTGGATGGGACTGAAAAGATTAAATTTGCTGTGAAAAAAATAAGAAAATGTGAGATTTCTTGTGCCCTCCTTGAGCTTGTGAGCCAACGCCTGAAGGACAGGCAGGAGTAGCCAGGGGAAGATTTAGGGGGTGAGGACTGAGGGCAGAGAGCAAATTGCGTAAAGCCGGAGGTGGGACTGGCTTTACAGGCAAGGTGGCTGGTAGATGGGGAGAGGGGAGCGGCTTGAGCAGATTGGATTTTCCTTTTTTAACATAAGTCACTCTGGGTTTGAGCAGGTAAGAAGTGGGAAGACAAGAGCTCCACGTTGGCTCAGGTGAGAGGTGGTGGCAGCTTGGACTAGCGAGGTGGAGGAGGGAGCTGAGGGACTTGGGGTCTCCTAGAGGTGAAACTGTCCAGACATGTCCCGTGAGAGCACCTGGACCAGGGTGGTGTGGTTCTGAGACCTGAGTGCTCGGGGTGAGCTGCCCTGATGGCCCAGGGTGAATTCTCTGAGCAGACACAGGACTGCAGGTGCAGCCTCTGTCCTCCAGGAACCTAGAATCAGGGCCCAGGGGCTGCCTGCATTGGAAGGCCAATGGAGACCCACTTCTTAATGTAGTAACAATAACGACGACAGCCACGGTTAACTGAGCGCTTCTGTGTGCTTTAGACACCGGATCTCCAGCCCTCACATCTGCTTTTGAAGGTGGATATTATTGCCAGAAGATGGCAGCTTAAAGGACTTGTCCCAAGTTAAAGGGATTATTCCAAGTCACTCAAATAGTAAATGGATCCAACCGAGGGTGTCTGGTCCCAAGACCCATGTCCTCTGCCTGGACCATGTGACTCCCCTGTAAAACCTGTGACCACTGCTTTCTGAAATGGGAAGAGAATCCTATCGGAACACTCAGAACTTCAAAATGTTTACCTTGTTTCTATAATTGAGATAAAGAACTAAAAGAATAATGTTTATTAGGAAGCCAGGAATCATGACATTAAAAAATTCAACCTGTTAATCAGCCAGGTAGAGAAAGACAATCTTTGTATGACTCCACTCATATGTGAAAGTTAAACATGTGGACAAAGAGAACAGATTAGTGGCTACCAAGGGAAAGGGGGGATGTGGGTGGGCACAAAGGGTGAAGGGGGTGCACCTACAACATGACTAACAATAACATACAACTGATTTCACAAGGTTGTCAAATATCATAATCTCAATAAATAAGTTAAAAAAAATTTCAACCTGTTACCAAACTCATATATAACTCATAACTTTATCATCATGAGTCGTATTGTTGTCACTGGTTTTTATACAAGGTTAGATCCCTAAGATAGATTTTCATATTTTGGTGCATTGTTAGGGGACTGCTTAACGTCAATGCTATTTAGTACCCAGCAGGGGGTGCTCAATTCCTTTGAGAAAGTTTGAATTGCTGGAAGATGTTTCTTTTTTTTTTTTTAAAGATTGGAACTTGAGCTAACGTCTGTTGCCAATCTTTTTTTTGCTTCTTTTTCTCCCCAAAGCCCCCCAGTACGTAGTTGTATATTCTAGTTATGAGTGCCTCTGGTTGCCCTATGTGGGACGCCACCTCAGCATGGCTTGATGAGTGGTGCCAGGTGGGTGTCCAGGACCCAAACTGGTGAAACCCTGGGCCGCTGAAGCGGAGTGCACCAACTTAACCACTCGGCCATGGGGCCGGGCCCTGCAGATCTTTTAATAAACTCTGAAGATCCTGAATAAATGTGGTGTTTTGCTTGGAAGTGATTCTGCATGTCTTAGTTGCCCAAAGTGCTGGGAGGGCTTTATGTGAATCCCTGGGATTCCGGCCGGCCATGCAGCTCACCTGGTGGGCTCCTCACTCGTATTTTATGGGGGCCGAGTGAGGGACTGGAAGGCGAGGGCACTTCAGAACTCTGGTTACAGAAATAGGTAGCCAGAATCAGGAATTTTGCCCACCTCTGACCCAACTCATACTCATCGTCAGGCCTGGGGACTCTTGTTAAGCTGCTTCCCAGTTCTTTGTGTAAAATCATTTGGAGAATTTAGACGTCATCCTGGAATGATCCATTAAGCTCTAGAAAGACTTTTCCAAAGCTTGCTTTCTTGATTTGACCCTGCTGTACCCACAGTTAAATTTGTTCCCCAGATCCTTGCCACACTGCACCCCACCAGTGAGCTCCTGTGGAAAGTAGTGGGTTAGGGGCTGGCATGGCAAGATAGCTGGGTGGTCTCTTGAGGAGGGTTCTTGGACTAGCGACCCAAGATGATGATCTTGGCCTCTGAACCCGAGCCAGCCAGGATTGGCTTCACAGGCCTGGAACCTGTGCAGTCACACAGGGCCCCAGACTCAGACGGGCCTGCTGTGGCTGTCTTGAAACCCTTAATAATTTTTTGAACAAGGACCCCATGTTTTCATCTTGCACCAGACCCCATAAATTACGTAGCTGGTCCTTAAATCTATGGCAGCCGTCTGTAGGGGTTCCATGTTGGATGGTGACTAACTTGACCCAGCAAATGCCGTCCCCTTGGGAGTGAGAATTCAAGACACTGAGCACTGGCCTTTGGGGGGACAGAAAAGCAGGAAGTTCCAGGAGAAGCGACAGAGGAGCTGGGGCAGACATCCGGGCTTGCTGCGGCATCCTGAGAGGTGTTCTGGTTCCTCATGAAATCTTACAGTGCAGTTGCAGAAATTGTCTCCTGAGCTCAGCTGAGGCCTGTGTCATGCTTGCTACCTGTAAGCTGGCCTGACTGACCATGGGGTAAGGGGTAGGTATAGAAACACTGGAAGTGCAGCAAGACAGGTTTTGTGGACAGCTAAGAGCTTGAAGCAGGGGTGTCACCCAGTCCCAGGGCATGTCCTTGCCTAAATTTCATCTGGCCCTTAGCCAACGACCATGTGAATTTGCACACTGTTGTCCTGGTTCCAGCATACAGCTATCTCAGAACAGAGCCTCTGACTGACATAAGAAACAAGAGGACAGTTACAGAGCTGGAACAATGGTCAAGGTGTTAGTTCATGAAGGATTTCTGCCTGTGTGTTCATTTTAGTTTATCCCATCACATTGAACCATATGAAAAGGCTGGTTTTAAGGTCAAAAATAGTCACCGTTTCCTATGTTTTTAGCTAATTTTATTCTCATCTAGAGCCAATTGTGCACGTATACACACAAGCACACACACAACATACACAAACCAGTTTTGATGGGGAGAGGTGGGGAGCCACCAAAGGGTGGAGAATTTGAAAACAACCAAATGACTCGAAAGGAAGTGAGGGAGGTTGATGTACAAACCCATCCCAGTGACTCCAGGCCTTCCCTGGTGACTCAGACCCCTCTGTCGTGGCGCCACCACCCAAAGGCAAAAGGGGTTTTCCTCCACCCATGTTATGATCTTGCCTCCGCTTTCTTGGCATCTCTGCCCGTGCTTCCTCCCCGCCTGTCGTCTTAGTCTCAAGCGGTTCCCTGCCCCCACCGCCGTGCTCACAGATCGGTATGCACTGTAACTGGCACACTGTCTAACTGGGCAGGACTCTTGAGGAAGAGTGAGGTGGCCGCATCCTTGCCTCTTTGCCAGAGGGGATGGCCTAACATCTGTCATCGGCTAAGACCCCACACAGCCTCCCCCAGCTCAGCCCAGACCGGTGGGAGTGGCCTGGGCAGGCCCTTCTCTCTGGTCCCATCTTCCTGGCTTCTGTGCTTCGCAGGCTCCCAACCCTCAGGGCTGTGCAGATGTTGAGACTCCTCCCTCTCCACTCACAGCCCCGCTCACGCAGGGCTGCCCTCTGGGAGAGCAGCTGCTCACGAGTCCAAGTTCTTAGCCCAGGAGTACAAGAAAAATGCGCCCCAGGCAGGGTGGGAGAGTCCCAGATGGCCTGGACTGACAGCGCTGTGGCCCCCTCTCCTCTCATTGACTGTTTCCTACCTCTCTCACCCAGTTTCTCTCTTTCTCCCAATCAGTCAAGCAATCAGTCTTTCTCTGTGTGTGTTCCTATTTCTCTCTTTCTTGCTGTTTTTTCTCCCTCTCTCTCATTCAAGCATTTATCTGAATATCTTACTCTATGCATTAGGCTGATCTTTCTTCTTTCGTATTGCAAATACCTTTAAAGTAAAACTCACATCGATTTTGCGTCTTGTTTTATTTTACATAATAGTTACGTATTTGACATTACATGTAAGCAAGATGTATATAGGCTGCTGCAAAACATAGTGGTTAAGAGTCCAACAGACTTTGGAGGCAGAAAGACCTAGATTCAAATCCCAGCATGGCACACACCAGCTGCCCATACCCAAACACGCAATTGACCTTTCTGAGCCCCAGTTTCCTCAATGAAAATAGGGTTGCTGATACTGGTTACGTGATTGGCTTATTGGAGGATTAAAAGAGACCATGCAAGTAAAGTGCTTAGAACAGGTCCTGGCACAGGGAAAGCACTTGATAAATATGAACTATTGTTTGTTTTCAATATAATAAAATAAGCATTTCAAAGGAAATCTACATTGATACTCTGAAGTTAAGCAAAGAATAATTGTATTATGTAACTAATCATTCCCTAATAATCCTCAGGGGTTATTTTACATATAGAAACAGCAATGAACTAGGAGGCAGAAGATCTGGGTTCAAGTTCTAGCTCCACCACTTACTGGCTGTGTGGACTGGAAGGCTGCCTCTCACCTCTCTGAGCCGACATCACAGGACTGGGGAGTAAAATGAGTACAACGAATTCAAAACTGTTCTGTAGTCATAAAAAACTATATACACATTAGTCAGACATCATAATTTATTTACTTCGTAAATTCATAGTTCTCAAATTCATGTTTCTTGTAGCTCAATATATGTGCTAATTTAAACATAATACCTGTACGTGTAGCCATATCTGTATGTGAATCTGCATAAACATGTTTTTAGAAGTCTGGAAGGAAAGACAGCAAAATATTGGCAGTCATCACCTCTGGGGACAAGATTAGACTGTCCAAGAAGGAAACTGTCACGTCTAACTTTATCTCCTTCTGAAAAAGTGGTGAGGTTATAGGTAATTTTTAAAAATAATATTATAGATATTTTGAAAATCAGAATAGCATTGTTTTTTAAAAAGTGTTCTCACTGCCTTTGAATAAAGATTTAGAATGTACGTTAAAACTTGTGTCAGCGTTCAGTAACTTTCATTCTGCTGACATTCAGCAGGAGCACCAGCTCTGTGCAAATTACTCTGGGACATGCAAAAGTAGATTAGAGGCAGGATTCGACCTAAGATTATAACATACTATACCAGATAAGACACTTATGCAAAGAGTCACAATCTAAGAAGAAAGCGGGCAGTGTTCCTGGTGCACTAAAAGTGCTCAATAAATACAGGATAGGTGGACAAATGGATGGATGGAGATACAGAGATAATGCCATGGGACAAGAGAATCAGAAGAGAAACAGATCTAGAGCTGAGGGAATTTAGGAAAGCTTTGTGGAAAAGATAACCTTTGAAATATAGGCTAGATTTGGACATCTAGAGATGAGAAGGGGAGTTGAGAAGGTAACTTATGGTGATGACATCCTGTCATTTCTGATTTAATCCCAGTTTTCCCTCCCTTTCTTACTTTCTTCCAACTAAGGGGCAGAGCTGGTATGTTTGGAAACATGGGGAATTTTTTTTTGGTTGTCACAATGGCTGGGATGGTGGGGAAGGGTTTCTTCGAGAATACTGCTGCATTTAGTGGTATTTTGGCCAGGACTGTGAAATATACCACAATAAAGAATTGTTCTACCCAAGATATTGATAGTGACCACATTGAGAAATGCCAGTAGGTAGGAGAAGCATCATAAATAGATTATTACAATGTCATAAAGAAAATGCTGACATAGATATCTGCACATGTTTTTTGCTCTTATCAGCCAAATCAAATGATGTGACCTCCTTTCTAGGCAAAGGAGCAGTGAAATAAGACTGGAAAGGCCCATGGGGGATGCTGAGTGGACAGAGGGCTAGTCAACAGAGATTAAACCTTGGTCTTAAAGAAAAGGGAACCCAGTCAAGGTTTTTGATTAGGGAAATGATCTCATCATATCTCTGCTTTAGGAAATGCCAAACCCCTATTTTAAAGAGAACTAAAATGTGAAGTGATAACAAGCTAACTTTTTTTAAAGCTTTATTACCCTGGTTCTGCATCAGAAAAAACTAAAACTTCTGCAAATTTAAAGTATGATAAGATAACGTCATTCAATAAATTATGCTGGGACAATTGGCTTTCCATCTGGGAAAACAAAAACTAGGTTAGATCCCTACCTCACGCCACATATTTGAGATGGTTTAAAGAATTAAATATAAAAAAATTTTAAAGACATTAGGAGAAAATGTAATTGAATACTTTAGGAACCTTGAGATAGAGGAGGCCTTCTTAAGTAAGCTACTAAACCTAGGAATCAGAAATTATAAAAACAGATAAACTTGATATTTCTACATGACAAAAGATGTAACTTTAAAAGACTAGAAAGTGGTCTTAATATATATAACAGACAAAAGGTTATTTTCCAGGTAACCCATAAAGCTTCTATAAATTAGTAAGAAAAAGATAACTCAAATAGAAAAATGGGCAAGAAGTATAAGTGGGCAATTCACAGAAAGAAGATACAAAACATGAAAACATGATCATGGCAGATATTTCAGATCGATACACTCAACTCCGTATCTACACCTTTGTAGCTTGCCTTGCTGCATACTGGAGCCAGGAAAGCTACAATTCCCAGGTTCCCTTAGAGCTGAGCTTCTGCATATGACCTGGTTTCCCCAGGGCAGATGTACCCTCAAGAGACCTACAGAGTCTGGTGGCACACAGGGTTAAAGGGGGTCATTATTTTTTGTGTTTGGTTTGGTCTGGTTTGGTTTTATTCCTGCATCAACACAGCAGAGATCTAGCATCTAGATGCAGTCTCCAGCTGCATGGTGATGTGGGCAGGATCAGGGCAGCTAAGGCAGTGTGCTCCTGGAGACCAGGTGTGGCTGAGGCTTCCTGGTTTCCAGACTGGAGAGTCAGCTGTTGGGGCACAGCTTCCCGAATCCCCAGTTTCCTGGTCATGGCAGAAGAGGAGACTCCTTTGGTGGGTGGGTTCTGAGCTAGAGTTCTGGGAGTCGATCCTAGAAGCTCAAACTAGAACCTGCTCTTCCACCAGCTCTGACAAAATTATAAGCACCTGATCCCCTGTTTTAACTCAAGTACTTCCCCCACCCCTTTTCTTAACCAGAGTGGCTTCTTTCATTTGTAGCTGGACTCTGACACAATGATCAACCCTAATAATAATCAGACAGATGCAAATTAAACCAACAATGAAATCATCTCTCATTCATCAGAATGTGAACACTTAAAAATTGACTGATAGAATTCACTGTGGGTGAGGGTGAGGGGAAACGGGCTGTCTCTTGGAGGCTGTGTATTTTGGAGCAGCCATCTTTTAGAGCAATTCGTCAGGATCTATCGGAGTGTTCAGTGTGCATGGCATCCAACCCAGCATTCCACCTCGAGGCATCTGTCAAAGAGAAATACTGCTACGTGTCCTTAAGGAAACATTTTCCACGGATATTAATTGCATCACTGTGAGTAATGGAAAAATAATAATAAATAGCTGAAATGTCCACCAGGAGGGAATAGTTAAGAAAATTATTGTACGATCATTCTTCAGAATACTCTGCAGTAGTCAAAGAATGAGGCAGAGCGCCAAGGACTAATATGGAAAGATCTCAGACATATTTCCAAGTGAAGAACAAGTTGCAAAAACAGCATGTATTAGTATGACCTCATTTATGTTTAAAAACAAAAGTATATGTTTCGATTTAAACATGCATATTTCTGCGTAAACACAGACGAAGGTCAGGAAGGACACAAACCAAGCTGCCCTGCAGGGAGGGGGCCAGGGGCTGAGGAGGGGCCTGGGCAGGACTGCCGCTTCTAGTCTCTAATCTTCTGTACTATTTGAATGTTTGACTATTTTACAATAAAAATGTATTCATATATAATTATATTAATACAGTAAATTACAAGGTTGTAAAACACCGTAGGGGGCAAGATTCCAACTTTCAGATGCCTAAGCAAAAGATACATAGAGATGGATCCATCTATCTATCATCAATCCATCTATTGAGAAAGAGAGAGAGAGAAAACAAATATGACAAAGTGTAGCACTTGTTGAATCTAGGTGGAGGGATATGAGTATTCATTGCACTATTCTTTCAACTTTTCTATATTTTAAAAAATTTTTTCGTAATATAAAGTTGGAAATAAAAACACATCAAATACACATCCTCGGACACACACCCACTTTTCCTGTGCAAGCAGATTTTTCCAGATGTGGGAACAAAGCCTGTGGCTTGCTCAGCTGCAATTATGGCCAAAAGCATTGGCCATCCTTCCCATTGGCTTCTTAGAGCAGGTGTGTCTTGCTCCTGTGGCCGTGTCTTGAGTAGCCTACAGAGGCCTCGGTGTGCCCTAACTGGGGTGGACAGCAGCCCCCTCCACTGTCCCTCTGAGGGCACAGGCACGGCCAGGGCCTGTTGGGGAGCAGGGACCTGGTTGGTCCTCTGTCCCTGTTCCTAGAGAAGAGCCATTGGTAAGAACAGGACCTGGGGTCTCCTTCGTGGCCACACCAGAGGACTCTGCAAGGATTCTATTCATTCGGTTTGGTATACTCAGGACCCCTCCTTCAGTCCTCAACCTGGTGTTTATTTCTGAGGTAACAGTGTGAGGAGAATGGGAAAAAAAGGAAATGCAAAAAAAAAAAAAGGAATTGGAAGTTTAATGAGAACCATCTGGAGTGTTTGCCAAGAGTGTAATGTTTGGTAGAAGAAAGTAATTTCTCAGCTTAAATGAGGAAAAGAGAAATGGAGGAAACGGTTATATTGTGCTTACCCCCAAAACTGATGCTAAACAGAACCACCTAGAAGGCGCACATCACGCACTCGCCGGGGGAGGAGCGGGGCTGGAGGGGCAGACGCTGCTCCTTTCTGGCGTCCGCACCAAGAAGGAATGCCTCTCCTCGGCCAGGGAGACTTTGAGGGATGGGTTGTGGTGGGCCCTGGGCCAGCGCCTGGAATCTAGGTAACCATGGAAACAGGCCGGCGGGTGACAACAAACAGAAGATGGAATTTCAGCGTTCGCAGCCAGGCCGCAGAGGAATGGGAAAGTTCAGGAAAGTTTTTTTGTTTTTAACCCGGTCCACGGGGGAGGCACAGGAGGGAGCCGCAGTGTTCCGAGTAAATGCTCCCTGCTCAGCACCCCAACGGAGCCCCAGGGAACAGCTTCTCTCGGAGGCCCTGTTTTCACTTTATTCGTTTATTTATAGCCCACCACATTCCGCCAAGGACTCCGTGGGGTCTAAAGCCACTCCTGAGGGGTGTAGGTGCGCAACCAGATCCCGGTCCTTGCACCGGCAGGTGACAGGCTGCAGCACAATCTCATATGGTGAAGACTGCCACCCTCGAGGGACATGCATCCTTGTTGTGAGGGAACACATCCTCACAACAGCCTGCGGCCAAGGAAATTCCCCAACCTCACCGGAAAAGAAGGGGCCATCCCCCCAGCCCAAGCCCATCCTCCTTCCATCAGGCCACTGTACCTGTAATCTTTATTGTGGAAAAAATGAATAATTATGGTAGACAGCATTTATGAAGAAAAGAAGTAAAGCGTTCTACACAGATCAGTGCGCAAATGCCAACTACTCATGTGGTTGAAGAAGCAGCCTTGATTGAATGGGAAGAGATTCATGTGATGGAAGGAAGACATTTTTATAGTTGCTAGGCAGAAAAATTAAAGAAAGGAACCCATGGACTCTAGAATTTTCTTTTCTGATGCCTTTAGAAATAGATAGGCTAGCATCATGCCTGGACAGAGTCAGGGCATGGGCCTGAAGGAAGCATAAAGACACCCAGTGCAGGCTCCTTGCTTTGCAGATGGGGAAGCAAAGGCAGAATCTGGGACTGGGCCCCATGTCCTAGGTCCTGGGACAAGGTTCCTTTCTTGACAGCATGTCCCAGGAGCCCGCAAACAAGCTCTCAGTAGACCCTTGGAGTCCGCAAGTGGGTTTAGCTGAAATAGCATGAATCAGCAGGACTTAAATAGGAGGTAATAACAATTGTTACAGAGCAGAGGATTGTTAATTCTAGGATCAGAAAAGGGGAAGAAAATGCATAATGGACTGGCATTCTTGGAAACTGAGATCAATACGGTATAAAATGCCTTTTGGTTTTGCTGTTGTGACCGTCAGTAGTTAAGAAGGAGCCTCTGCTCTGGAAAGAGGAAAAGACTCAACAGTTAAGAATTTAGCAAAGAAGATAGTTTTAAATCAGCAAAGTTACATAACTTTATAACGGTTTCAAGAAATCATCTTGAAACTTCATTAGCAAAAAATGCCCCTGAATAATCCAACAGGAAATAAGAAGTGCAAGGAATTTCTGGAAATGGGAGAGTGTTTTTTTGTTTGTTTTTAAAGTGGAAAAAAAAAGTTTTTAAGGAAAAAGGAAGCCCTGACCCACATAAAGATAGGGTTTCAGTTAAACTAATTTGAGAGCAAGAGGGAAAGTGTAGGCCTCAGCGTGGAGTGAGTACCCAGGCCCTGGAGGGCTTTGCGGGGGCTCAAAAACAGCTGTAAGGCCCCAAAATGGGTCGAGAAAAAGCTAGTTTGACACTAAAGAAGAAATTGCATTCATTGAAAAATAACAAATCTGCATGAGACTATCCACAGCCCTGTTGAAGCTTATGGAGAAACTGAAAAATTGTTTCGGCACTTAACAGTCCAGGAATATGTGTTATTTGTCCTGAAGTCATTGATTTTGCCTAAGGGTCTGCTGTGTAACTTTTTATCCTGAAAACCCCTAATTCCCTTATTCAGTCGTTAAAAATGGGGGAAAGTGTCATTCATTCTCTCAGCAAGTGTTTTTGACAACTTCTTCCAAGCCAGGCCCTGAATATAGGGCTGCTATCATATCAGATTGTTGTTACTTCTCAGACTTCATACCTCATCTCGGTTTTTAACATTACCATGCAGAGTCCGCTGTAAACCTATGAGCCTCCCATAAAACGTTGAGAGTTTCCACCTTCAAATACTGTAAGTACCAGGCAAGCTTAAGGCGGCCACTGCCCATTCCTAATGAGAATCTCCTGTTTGTGATTCACAGATTAAACCCCTATAAATGGCTTTGTGTACATGCCCCAAATATGTGGATCCACAAGAAGTCTGAGAGCAGTCACGGAAGTATGTAGCTGCTCGTGAGAAAGTGTGTGTGGGAGGAAGGAAGGAGTAGAAGCTGTTTTCATTTTAAAAAGCTGGAGGGACGAGCAAAATCCATTCATCTAAATCGTTAAAGAAGTGAGTGTATAGGGCATGGAGATGGGAGAAGCCAGTGCATTTCCAAATTGTAGTTCCTTTAGCCCTTGGGAAGATTACTCTTTAATGGGAAACCACAGGCTGGTGTTTGTTTTCTCAGTAATAATTACACTGCTTTGTTTTGTTTTGTTTTGTTTTTGCTGAGGAAGATTTGCCCTGAGCTTACATCTGTGCCAGGCTTCCTCTATTTTATATGTGGGTCACCGCCACAGCATGGCCGCCAACAAGTGGCACAGGTCTGTGCCCGGGAACCAAACCCATGCCACCGAAGAGGAGTGTGTCGAGCTTAACCACAAGGCCATGGGGCCGGCCCCTGTTTTGTCTTTTTAATGTGTGATCTTAAAAAGGGTTTTTTAAATCACTTTTTATCCTTCTATAAAAAACCTTTGGGGGCCAGCGCAGTGGCATAGTGGTTAAGTTTGCATGCTCTGCTTCAGCCACCTGGGGTTCGTGGGTTTGGATCTCGGGAGCTGATCTATACACTGCTCACAAAGTCATGCTGTGGAAGTGTCTCACATACAAAATAGAGGTAGATGGGCAGAGATGTTAGCTCAGGGACAATCTTCCTCAAGCAAGAAGAGGAAGATTGGCACAGATGTTAGCTCAGGACCAATCTTCCTCACCAAAAAAGAAAAAAAAACTTTTATCCTTTTATAAATCCTTTATTAAAAAAATCTTTATCACTCAGGTTTTCAATATCTCAGTGATAGTTATCATCCTAAAGGAAGGGGCCCCCAGCTGTTGGCATGGTGGTCCCCACACCCTTCTATCACACAGCACCAGCCTGACTGAGTGGAAAGGACCTTAGATGAGACTATCTCAGCCCAGCGTACCCAAATGTTTGTTATAAGAAAGTGTGCTCCACACAAGGTGTCCTTTCTGACCAACTCCAGATTGTAACCGTTGGATGAGCACAAGCCCAAGTACTGGTGTGCTCTGAGTGAGGAGCACCCTGCAGACCCTTCCTGTGCCCTCCCTGGCCTGTCCCCATGGCTTGCTTCTAGCCTTCATGGGAAGAAGTCACCAGAAACATTGGAGCAATTACTCAGAGGTTCTATATTGTTCAAAATTGAAGAGTATCGCTTCTGTTTTTTGCCAAAATGTGATATGAAGCTGAATTTTTCAACAATAACTCTAATGGAAACTACGAACCAGAACGTTGAACTCCAGTTTGTATTGTGCTGTCAATTATCAAAGCCTGACAAACAGACCTGTGTCCAGGTAATGTCCTCTGTCCAACAAGGAAACCTGCAACCTCCCTGTATCCTTTAAGATGTTTTTGGTTGCAAGTAATACAAAGCTCAACTAACAGAAGTTTAAGCAATAAGGGGATCTATTATGTCATATGAGCAACCCAGACCCAGGGTTGGTTAATTCCACAACTAAATGACATTACCCAGAGCCCAGGTTCTTGACCGTCTTTAAGGTTCTTGTGTCCTCCTCAGCTGTCAGCTTTCTCCCCTCATGGTCACAAGATGCTGGCCACAACTCTGAACAGTACAGCCTCACATCAGAAGCAGAAAAGGGATTATCTTTTCCCTTTGGTTCAAGGATGGGCAGATGGCAGAATTAGGGCCATTGAGAGCTTAGGTGAGAAAGTGCAACAGACATGGGTATCACACACACACACACACACACACTCTGGATGGATATAGCCATGTAAGTTGCTGGCAACCATCTTGTAACTATGTGGTAAATGCATATCTGAGAATGACCTTACTGTTCAGAGAAGAGAACAAGAGAAAGGTGGAAATGGACATGAATGTCAATCTTAAGCTATGTATGCCCTTGGCCTCTTTAGTTACATTAGCCAATAAATTCCCTGTTTGACAGGGCACTTCAGGGTGGGTTGTCCGTCACTTTCAACACAGAGACCTCACTCATACACCTTACTTGTCTAACTTTTCCAGCCCTACACTGATCCTCCAATTTTGTTTGCCTTTTAAAAATATTACTGGTTGGGACATTCTGCGGTATACCTGGTCAGTACTCCTTAGAACTGATGAGGTCATGCTAAACAAAGAAAGGCTGAGAAGTAGTCCTAGATTGGAGGAGACTAAGGAAACATGAAAACTAAATGCAAGGTGGTATCTTGGATTAGATCCTGGAACAGAAAAGGGATAGTAGTGAAAAAGCTAGGGAAGTCCAATAAAGTCTGCAGCTTAATTCATAGTATGGCACCTAGGTCAATGTCTGTGTTTGGACAAATGTGCTGTGGTTGTATGAGATGTTCCCATGAGGGAAAGCTGGGAGGTGGGCATATACGGAAACTCTCTGTACTATCTTTGCAACTTCTCCATGCATCTACAATTATTCCAAGATAAAAGCTTTAAAAAATATATTGTTGGTCACTAATACTCCAAAGTCTAGTAAACACTGAACTAGCCTGACTTCTTCAAATGACAGATAAGAACATTAAATACCAAAGAGGTTAAGGGACTTGCCCATGGTACCTGGCAGTTCACGTCAGAGCCAAGCGTGGAACCCAGGTCATATCACCTGGATGCTAACTCACACTGCAGCCCAGGGAGCCAGGGGCCTTGTTCAAAGGATTTGGTTTCCATGGAAACAGCTTTTCTCTAAGCACACTAAATTCCCTTGCTTCTCTCCACATTAGCTCTAGACTATTATATTTCAAAGTCCATTTTTCAAATTGATAAATTGCATAATTATAGCAGTCCAGGAATGAGCTATAACATCATGCAAAAAGAATTTGTACCAGAAATTTAAACTACCACATGGCCAGTGGATTAACATTAACCATAAATAGAAACCATCACATTGTCTGGTGCCTGCCATTCGCATTCATATGAATTAAGCATTTTCTGAAAAGCAACGCAAGAAAAATGCAAATGCAGAATAAACCCAAGCCACAACGTTTCCAAAGACAGATCCTAAAGGGTCTATACCTCAAATAACTTAGGTGGGAGTGAACATGGCATTCTGGAGAAAACCTATATTAGACAACTCAGAAAGTAGTTCTAGTGATGACGGATGTCAAAGACTCATTTATAAAATTTGGATAAAATGTGTTTCATCAAATGTAAAGGAAAAGGCAGAATAAGCCCCAGCCCTCCAAGAGTGACCTCTTCTGTCATGGTGACTTCCTCCAGGCAGAGTTTCATCATACAGCCTCGGGATGAGACAGCTTGGGTCAAGAGAGATACCCCGATCCACCTGCTTTCCCCCAAAACCAAACCCATCCCATCTCCGGAATCACCTCTGGTAATGCTTCTGTCATCCACACCCTGGTACCCAGAGCTGGGCACGGATTTGGCCACAAATGTTAGTTTCCTCTTCTCCTCTTTTTTCCCCACCCAATAATTATTCCTCTCCCATCTGTGAGCACTGGTCCTGGGGCAGAACCCAGGCATCCGCTGGAATGTTGATCGCAGATGGGATCCCTGAGAAACATGGATGGAGGTATGCTAATTAGCACCCTTCCCTCTAATTGCTGGTGACTATGGGAATTATCTGATAGAAGGTATGACAAGATTTCCCCTTCGTTGGGACAGGGATGATTTAGGAAGCACATCTTGATAGAGGAAAGAGCCGCAATTTCTGATGTTGGCTACAGTGTCCCTCATTAGCTAATGGTTATATGACAGAAGATAAAAAATAGTCTTGACATGCAGGAATAATGGGTCCCAAATTACAAAATGTAATTTAGAAGGAATGTAGGCAGTGCCTTACGGTCAGGTTCCAAAAAGTGCCTTGCAGAGGCCCAGGAGGCAGCCTGTGTCAAGAGCAAGAGCAGAGGCCCAGGCCTGGGAGTGCCAGGTCCCAGCCAAGCCTCTGACCAGCTGGCCATGCCTGGACAAATTACTAGCTTCAGGGAATGCAATTTTCTGATTTGGAAAATAAGAAACTCAAATGGGATGATCTTTCACGTACTTCCCAGATTTGAAGCAATTCTTTGCCAACAGCAGGAGGATGACTCAATGAATTATGGTGCATCCCCATGATAGAGTATCATGCAGCTGTTACAATCCCTCTGTTTCCCAAGAATGTCTGATAACATGAGAAAGTGCTTGTGACACAATGTTAACTTAAAATTAAAAGTAGGAGGAAAAAAATAAATACGGATTATGGTCCTAATTTCGCAAAAAGAAATAGATGCCCCAGAGAAAAAAAGACTAGAAGGAAGCACAAAAAGCATTAACAGTGCTTACCAGGGGTGGTTCAGTTTTTATTATGTGGAGAGCTTAAAATTGTACGTATTATTACAAAGGTAGTAAATGCTTGATAAAAAATATTACAGCAATACACAAGTATATACAGTGAAAATTAAAGTTTCTCCTCTTTCTCCTTGCACTGCTACTCCCCAGATGGAACCTATATTAACATTGTAAAATAAATCAGATTTCACTGAGCTTGAATCTGAATTTGCTAGAAGCATGCTGTGTTTCAAGCAATCTACAAAGAGAAAGCTAGAAACATAGGCGGTTATTATTTTCTTCATTGTAAATTTTAGGAAGAGAACTTGAATGAGATATTAGACTAAAAGTAATAATGACGATGAGACCAGATATAGTAAATAAATCCAGGTACTAGCACTTTTGTATCATGAAGTGAGGAGTAAGCCGAACTAAAATATCTGGATCTAAGATCCAAAGATAAAACAAAATGAAATAAAACAATGCTGACCCAACAATGGGACCCCATGCTTTCGAGCACCCCACATATTACATACACAAAACCTAAACATCCAGCCTCTTGGTGAGCACCATTTAGAGCCCAGGAAACCCACCTCCAAACCTTTTGCTCTGAAGCCTCAAACAAAGGTGGACTGTCTGACTGCTGTGAAGGTGCGGCATCGGAGGTGGGCAGTGTGCTCAGATCAAGAAAAGACAGATTAACTTATCCAATCCTTCCTCTCAGAGACCAGGAATGCAATAGATTCTTGAATAACAATAAAATTCCCAGTAGTGCCGGCATCCACTTTCTTGCTTCTCTTCGTGTTCCAATGTGTGCTTCCGGATGCTCTCATTGATCAGTGCTGCTTTCACAGCAGTTGTATATCTATGGTGGCTAAGGAACATTTTGCAATATTAAATAATTCACATTGCTATTAAATTTGGTTGTCAGTTGAATTTGTAACGTTTAACTACGTAAGCCTCCATTTGCACTCTTGGCCTTGCCCCACAAATGTGAGGGGCAGGCCTGGACAGTGGCACCCTGGTTACCAAGCAGAAGTCAACAAAAGGATCCACGTAAATTGGGCCAAGTGTCACGATAACATTCCCATGATGGATCATTAGCACTGATGATCATCACAGCAGTAGTTCCATCAACATACCAGAAGGCACTGGTTCCTACACATCTTGCTCTTGTAATCAGCTCTTCGCCCTGTTCTGTGCAGTATGTCTGTGTGTGAGGTAAGTGCTATGAGGAGCAGCCCTCATGCCCTGGGGCTCAGCAGGCCCTAGTTGTAAAGGAAGGACCATTTCTTGTTCTACCCCAGCCTCACCCTCTCAATGCAGGGAATCTGGGCTCTCAAGGTCTGCTCCCCAGATGTTCTGAGGGGGTTCACAGGAGCCACCCCTTGTGGACTTTAGAGCCAGGCCTCAGACATGCTCCCAGACAGCCTCATCACTCATCCCAAGCCCCAGCACTGCTGCCCCTTCTGTCCAAGGTCCTTGTTAAGGCATTTCTCTGCTAGTGACTGGGCTGAGCCCCACTGAAGCATGGCTGCGCGACCCAGCCTGGAGACCTGGCTTTCCCGTTGGCCCCTTATGCCATGATCAGAAATCTCTCCTCCACTGCTGCTCCACACATCTCCTCAGAGATCCCCAGGCTCAGCCCTTCTGCAGAATCCCTTACTATGCTGGCTTCTCCCAGCTCCCAGACATCCTCCAAGGACAGGATCCTCTTGCAACATCCTCCATCTGGCTGTCCACCCTCACCCCACCCAATCCCCAGGAATCTCCACGGCACATGCCCAGCCCAGAGAAAGCAGGTCTTTCCCTTCTGGCACCACCAGTGGGAGTGCTGAGTGGTCCCTTTCAAATTAGACATTTAGTCTGCCCCCAACATGACCCTTTCAAAATAGTCATTTTTCTCAGTTTTAAAGGAAAAGAAAGAAAAGGCCATGCTAAGGTCCAATTTCACTGCATACTTTGTTACACATCCAAAAATCCACTTGACATTTTCTCAGCTGCCAAAGATCTCCATTTCCAACCTGCTCCTCAGAGTTGGGCATGCTCAAGAGAGGAGGTCAGAGCTAACACCCACCAGATGTCACACAGCTCTGAGGAGCAGTTCTGGAGCCTAGTTCCGGAGCACGAAGGAACACAAGGCTGCCTGCGCATATCCAAACCGTCAGGGATGGAGGACCAGGGAGACCATACAGCTTGGTGCCCTAATCTTACAGGTGGGGAAATTGAGGTGCATAGAGGAGAAGCAACAAGCCCAAGTCACTCTGGAATCAGGGGCAAGGCAGGAGCTCTGACCCACAGCGCTTTCCATCACAGAAAGTCTGTGGACTCTGTTCCCAGGAGAAAACCCCACACTTCCTCGTAAATAGGAAGGGACTTCCAGGGCCTTTTCATCACCCCAAAGGAGGATTATGGCCAGGAAGTGTGGGCAGAAGACCTTGGAGAGTCTCCAACTGAGCTGACTAGCTCTGGACTTATTTAGGCCTGGAGCAGAGGAAGGAAGCGTGAGAGCAGGAGGAGAGGAAGAGGCAATGGGGATTCCCCGCCTGCAGCCTCTGCTCTCTGGCCCCACCTCCTTTCCCATTCCTGGATCCACACTCCCCTCCTTCCCACTGCAACACATCCTGCCTTGCCCACTGTCTCATCACCTGGGCCTCCTCCTGAGCAGAAAAGGGCAAGGTGAGAAGAAGATAGGGCAAGGAAAGTAAAGGAAGTGGGTGATGAGAAGGTGAGATACACTCTGATACAGTGAGAGCACTTGATACAGCTCCCCATGGAGAAAGAGCTACAGCCCCCACACTGACTGTGGAGCACATTGGAGCAGTGGTTCTCAACATTGGCAACACATTGGAATTACCTAAGGAGTTCTAGAAAGTACAGACGCCTGGGCCCATCCCAGAGACTGACTTATTTTTTCGGTACAGCCTGAGCCTCAGGATTCATAAAGGCTCTCTCGATGATTCTAATATGTAGCCAAGGTTGAGATCTAGTTCTTAGAAGAAAAGGCCCTGGTCCATCTCATATCAAGTTCTGTGCTTCAAGAAGAAGCAAATAATGTTTAGGCAGAAAATTCTGGAATCCTCTTCCCATCCAAAATCTTAGCCTGCACATGAGAAATTACAATGGTTCTAGCCTGAACTGTCATATTTTCTGCTGAGATTCCTTTCTTGGCATCCTGGATCTCTGCTACCACTGTCAAGTCTCCACACTTCATATTCTCTGAAGTCCTTTCCAGTTCCCAAAGTCCCTTGGTCTGTGGCTCTATGAAAAATGTTTGGAGTTACCACTGCTGTTAATGTGATCTTTTAAAAAAAAAAACATCTTTCCTTTCTAGTCATGATAGAGTAACTGGTACCAGACTTGTCCTCCCACTATAAAAAATGAGAAAATTGGACAAAATATATGAAACAGCTGTTTCCGAATACTGGACAACAAGCAGTGCAGGACTATGATCAAGGAGAGTCAGAAACAAAGTGGGCTCCACGATTGCCCTGGCTTTCTGCCAGGAGCCGCTTGTCCAGATAGTGGTGCAGAAGAAGGAAGACAAGCACAGCACTGCAGCCTTGCCAAGTCAAGCAGACAGAGATCAGGGTTCAGAGAGGCTGAAGCAGCTGGAATTTTGGGGGCAGAGTACTAGAGAGGAAAGAACTATGCAGAGAAGGAGTTCCAGGAAGTTACATAGGAGTCTTCATGAGTCTATTGTAAAAACTAAGCTATGAATGTTTAGGGTGAGACTCCAAGAGGCAATACAAAGAACTTCTGGGAATCTATCTGTATGTTGAACAATCCCCAGAGCTTACACAGAGCTGAGAGATAGTAGAAATCCAGGCAGAGATGAGAGAGCCCATTGGACACCTAGAGCATTCGGTAGAGATCCAAGAAGGGCTACATCTTAGTAGCAGGGCTAAAATAGACCAAAGTAAAGCCTACTTTATTTAGACTTGCCTTAACAAAACTTAAAAGCAAGCCTTCAAAAAACTGAGCTGATCCTAAGTTCCTTAAGTGCATGCCAAAATAAAGTTCAATATTCTTTAAAGAGAAAACCAAAAATCACCCCCTCAAAAAGGTAACTGTAACAATCCCTAGCAACCAATAAAAAATTACTAAGTATACAAAAATGCAGGAAAATGTGACCCATAACGAGGCAGGGAAAACAGTCAGAAATGACAGAAACTTTGGAATAAGCAAACAAGTATGTTAAAACAGCTATTATAAATATGCTGATATAAATAGATATAATGAGAATAGAAATGGAAGATATAAAAGAGGACAAATAAAAAACTCTAGGGATAAAAAATACACTGTCTGACGTGAAAAATTTATCGGATGGAATTACCAGCAGATTAAACACCGCAGAAGAAAAGGCAAGTGAATTTGAAGACACAACAACAGAAACTCAAAACCGACACATGGAGAGAAAAGAAAGACTGAAAAAAATTAACAGAGCCTATGAGCTACGGAAACAGGTTAAATGGCTGAACATATTGTAAGGGGGGGTGGGGAGCAGAAAAATACTTGGAGAAATAATGTCTGAAATTTTTCCAAATTTGGCAAAATTTTTAAAATCACTGATCTAATAAGCACAACTAATCCCAAAAAGTGTATGTACAAATAAAACTACATAAAGGCATATTGCTGGAAACCAAGAATAAGGAAGAAATGTTAAAGGCAGACAGAGAATAAAATACACACAATATAAAGGAAACGAAAGGAGAATTACTACAGACTTATCATCAGAAAAAAACGCAAGCCAGAAGACAATGGAATGGCATCCTTAAAATGCTGAAAGGAAAAAGAAATCAATCTAGAACTCTATAAGAAGTGAAAATGTCCTTCAAAACTGATAGTGAAGTAAAGATGTTTTCAGACAAACAAAAGCTGAGAGAATTCATTGTCAACAGACATATTCTACAAAATAATATTAAGGTTTTTTATAAATATAAATAGAACTTTTGCAGACTGAATAAAAATGATTCTAATGGAATCCTGGACCTATACAAAGGAATGAAAGTGCCATAAATAGCAAATATGTGGGTAAATATGAAAGACTTTTTCCTCCTTTTAAAATTTATTTAAAAGATAACTGACTATTCAAAGAAAAAATAATAATATATTGTGGGGTTTATAACAGTAAAATATGTAATAAAAATACTGCAAAGGACGAGGGGGTTAAAGTATATTATTGTCAAGTTCTATATTATATCTGAAGTGATATAATATTATTTAAATGTAGACTGTGATAAGTGAAAGATATACATTGTAAATCCTATTATATCCATTAAAAAATAAGACATATAGCTAAAAACTAAAAGCAGAGATAAAATGAAATATCAACTGTATTAAAAACAACCCTAACAGACCCAACTATATACTGTCTATAGGAACTCCCATTTAAACATAAAGGCACAGAAAAGTTAAAGGTAAAAATATTTTTTATAGAAAAAGATATACCACATGAACACCAATTATAAGAAAGCTAACATAGCTATGCTAATATTAGATGAAGTAGACTTTAGTTCAGAAAATATCACTGAAGGTAAAGATGGACATCTCATAATGAAAAAAGGGTCGATTCACCAAGAGGACATAACAGTCCTAATGTTTATGAACCTAACAACAAAACTTCAAAATGCATGAAACAAAAAGTAACAGAATTGAAAAGAGAAATAGACTTATCCACAATTATAATTGGACAATTATAAATTATAGTTTCAACACTCTTCTATATTAATTTATAGAACAGGTAGACAGAAGACAAGCTAGTGTATAGGAGATTTGAACAACAGCCAACAGCTTGATCCCACTGACATTTATAGAACACTCCACCAAAAACAGCAGAACACACATTCTTTCCAAGTGCACATGGAACATTCACCAAGATAGACCATATTCTGGGCCGTAAAACAAGTCTCAGTAAATATAAAGATATTGAGTTATCATGTTCTCTGCCCACTCAGAATTAAATTAGAAATCAATAACAAGAAGATATGTAGAAAAAAATCGCCAAATATTTGGAAACTAAAGAACAAACTTAATAATCTACGGGTCAAAGAAGAAAAGTACTTAAAGAAAAATGAATAGCTTTAAATGTTTCTATTAGAAAAGAAGAAATGTCTAAAATCAATTATCTAAGCTTCCACTTTAAGAAGCCACAAAATGAAGATCAAATTAAACCCAAAGGAGAAAGATGGAAATAATAAAGAGCAAAATGAAAATGGACAAATAGTAAGAATATCAATTTTTTTTAATACCTCTAATGTCTTAAAAAGATCAATTACATTGATAAGCTGTTAGCTAGGTTGGTCAATAAGAAGAGAGAAGACAAAAATTGCTAATATCAGAAATGAAAGAGGCACATCCATTACAGACCCTATAGATATTAAAAGGATAAAAGGGAATATTATGAACAATTCCATGCCAATCAATTTGACAACTTAAATGGACAAACTGTTTGAAAAATACAACTTACCAAAACTGGAAAAGAAGAAATAAAAATAGCCGTATGCCTATTAAAGAAATTGAATTTGTAAATAAACTTCTTCCCATGAAGAAAACTCTAGTCCTAGATGGCATCACGGATTAATTTTTCCGAACATTTCAGAACGAAATAATACCAGTACTACATAAATTCTTTCATAAAACAGAAGAGAGAACATTTCCAAGCTTGTTTTATGAGGACAGTATTACCTTGTTACCAAAACCAGGCAAAGATGTCACAAGAAAAGAAAACTACAGACCAACATCCCTCATGAATACAGACACAAAAGTCTCTAGCAAAATATTAGCAAAGAAAGTTCCGCAATATTTAAAAGGGATGATGTATAATGAACAAGGAGAGTTTATCCCAGGAATGCAAAGCTGACAACATTTGAAAATCAATCAATACAATTTACCATATTAACAGAATAAAAGATTTAAAAAGAAGAATAAAAGATTAAAAAAGAATAAAAGATAAAAACTACACGATCATCTCAGGAAATGAAAAACAAATAGATGGACAAAAAATGAAAAACATTTGATGAAATTCCACATCTATTCATGGTAAAAATACTCGACCAAGTAGGAGCAAAGGGGAATTTCCTTAGCTTATAAACAGCATCTGTGCAAAACCTACAGCCAAGTTCATACCTAACGGTAAAAGATGGAATGCTTTCTCCCTAAGATCAGGGACAAGGCAAGAATGTCTGCTCTCACCATTTCTGTCCAGCACTGTACACGAAGTCCTAGCCAGTGTAAGAGGCAAGCAAAAGAAATAAAAGGCATACATGTTGGGAAATAAGAAGTAAAATTCTATTGTTTAATGAGTGTAGAGTTTCAGTTGGGGAAGATGAAAAAATTCTGGAGGTAGATGACAGTCATGGTTACACAACAATGTGAATGTACTTAATGCCACAGAACTGTACACTTAAAAATGGTTAAAATGGTAAATTTTATGTTATATATATTTTACCACAATAAAAAATTAATAAAATTTTAAAAGGAAGTAAAATTGTTATTATTCTCACATGACATGATTATGTATATAGAAAACCCTAACGAGTCTACAAAAATGCTACTTGAAGTAATAAGTTCTAGATCACAGAATACAAAGTCAGTATACAAAAAATCAAATGTATTTGTACATAGAAGCAATGAATAATTAGAAAAGAAATTTTATAGTACTATTTACAATACCATTGAAAGAGCATTATAAATTTAAGGATAAATTTAACAAAAAAATGTGCAAGGCTTGTGCACTGAAGACTACAAAATATTACTGACGGAAATTAAAGAAGGCCTAAAGAAATGGAGAGACAGCACACGAATTGGAAGACTCAATGTTGTTAGGAAATCAATTCTTCCCAAACTGATCTGTAGATTCAATGTGATCTCGACAACCTGACTCTAAAATTTATTTGGGACTGCAAAGGACTTAGAATAGTTAAGACAATTTTTATAAACAACAAATTTTGAGTACTTACCCTACCTGATTTCAAGACTTACTAAATACTATAATTATCAAGACAATTTGGTACCAGCACAAGAATACACATATAAATCGATGGGACAAAACAGAGAGTTCAGAAATGGACCCACATGTATGTGCATTGTTTTTGAAAAGTGCAAAGGTAATTCAATGGCAGAAGGGAAGATTTTTGAAAAATGGTGCTGGAACAACTGGATATAGTATGTTATATATTTTTTAGAAAAAGAATTTTTATTCATATCTCATACCATACACAAAAATGGACTCAAAATGGATCATAAACCTAAAGATGAAGAATAAACTATAAAAGAACAAAGTTAATATGTTAACTATGGTGCATGTGCCTTTATTTAAAAAGTAAGATTGCTGGGGCTGGCTCTGTGGCCGAGTAGTTAAGTACGTGAGCTCAGCTTCGGCAGCCCAGGATTTTGCCAGTTTGGATCCTGGGCATGGACATGGCACCAGTCACCAGGCCATGCTGAGGCGGTGTCCCACATAGCACAACCAGAGGCACTCACAACTAGAATATACAACCACGTACTGGGGGGCTCTGGGGAGAAGAACAAGAAGAAAAAAGAAGAAGATTGGCAACAGTTGTTAGCTCAGATGCCAATCTTTAAATAAAAAATAAAGCAAGATTGCTAAATAAAGGTATGGTTGTAGCAAAGAAACACAAAAAACAAAAAATGGAAAGAAATTATAAAACTTCTAAAGGAAAATCTCAGAGCAAATTTTTGTAATCTTGGGGTAGGCAAAATTTCTTAGACAAGATACCAAAAAGCACAAACCGTAAAAGATAAAATTGTTAAACTGGATTTCATTAAATTTGAAAATACTTCTACTTTTTAAATATACTATTAAGAAAATGACAAGTCAATCCACAGAATGGGAGAAACACACACACACTCAGACACATGCACACACACACCTGACAAAGGACCTATATCCAAAATATATAAAGAACTCAATAATAACAAAAAAAATTGGGTAAAGGTTTGAACAGACACCACAAAAGAAGATATACAAATGGTCAAAAGCACATGAAATGATGCTCAGCATC
Source organism: Equus caballus (assembly GCF_041296265.1). NCBI lineage: Eukaryota > Metazoa > Chordata > Mammalia > Perissodactyla > Equidae > Equus > Equus caballus. Next base: position 81,386,272 of record NC_091699.1, on the reverse strand, counting down.
ATTAATTAGCAAGTAAATGCAAAGTAAAATGATAATAAGATCGAAAACCTACCCTTTAGAATGGCTCAAATTAAAAAGAGTGACAATACAAAGTGCTAACAAAAATGTGGAGCAGCTGGAACTCTCATCATTGCTGGTGGGAATGTTACGTGGTATGAAGACTTTGGAAACAATTTAACAGTTTCTGAAAAGTTAGCCATACACTCCTCCTACAACTCAGCAATCCCATCCCCAGGTATTTGCCCAAAAGAAATGAAAACCTATGTCCACGCAACGACTTATGTACGAAAGTTTATAACAGCTTTGTTCATAACAGACGAACACTGGGAACAACCTAAAAGCCCATCAACAAATGAATGGTTAGACTCACTGTGGTACATCCTTTCAATGGAATACTGCTCACCAGTAAAAAGGGAACACACTATCGCTAACCACAAAAAAGAGGACGAAACTCAGAAGCACTGTTCTGAGTAAAAGAAATCAGAGACAAAGGAGTGCACACTTTATGAGTCCATTTATATGAAACTCTAAAAGAGACAAGTGTAGTCTATGATGACAAATGTAGATCAGCGTTTGCCTGAGGTTGGGATGGTCCGAGCGGATCAATTTTAAAGGGGTACTAGCAGTACCGGCTAGATAATTTGCAGGGCCTAGTGCAAAATGAAAATGTGGTGCCCCTTGTTCAAAAATTATTAAGAGTTTTAAGACAGTGGCAGCAGAGCATTAAGCCAAGCGTGGGGTCCTTCCAAGCATGAGCCCCTTTGTGATGCACAGGCTGCAACACCCATGAAATCCACCCTGGGAACGAGGGGACTTTTTCTGTGGTGATGAAAATGTTCTATATCTTGATTTGGGGCGTGGCTACACATTTATCTACATTTGCAAAATGCATCAAACTAGGGTTAAAATGGCAGAAATTCCCAAGGCCATGGGGGGAAACGAAACTCCAGACAAAGCCGCCAACAATCTCCAATGATTTGCTTCCTGCATTAATTTACTACAAACAGCCATTTAGCCTTCAGATTCCAACCACGCTTTCTCCAGAAACCTCCCACAACATCCTCATCTTCAATCATTATTTATCAAATATCTACTTACGAGCATTATACAAGGAGCTGGAGATACAAAGCTTTTAAAAAATACAATTTCTGCTCTCAAAGAATAAATAGTCTGGTGCTGCAGTGTCCTGTATAGTAGCTTAGCTGCATGTGGCTGTTTAAACGACCTCAACAAAAATCGAATAAAATTAAAAATTCATTCCTCATTCACACTAGCCACATTGCAAGTGCTCCATAGCCACCTGTGGCTGGTGGCTGTCGTATGGGGCAGTAGAGAACACTCCCATCCTTGTGGCAAGATCTATTGGATGGCACTGGGCTTGGAGGCAGGCAGTAGGGGACAGACACAAATGAAGTAGTTTCTCATTTCTCCTGCTTTTTAATACGTGCCGACACCACAATCTTTTATATTCCATGGCCTATGAACCGGAAGCAGTGCCGAGCCAGGCAAGGTGGACGCAATAGTGTTTGCGGTCCTGTTTGCATGGAGAACTTGGATAAGATGTTTTGTCAAACGTGAGCTCAGCGTGCCTGTATGAGCTGAAATACTCCTAGGAAACTCTTCCTGAGTATTTCTCTACTCGGTTACAATCACCCAGGTATTTGTTGTTCAAAGCACCCAGGTGAGAGCATCAGCCAGAGGTCCTCAGCCTCTCCTCCCGACAGCTTACGGACTCGATGCTTGCCCACCTCCTTCAGTTACACATGGTCTGAGATTCTGGGGACAACAATAATTTGCTGCCCCCTCCATTCTGGGATTTGGAAACCCTCTTTTCCCTGTCTTTCCTGATGAGAAAGCCTTGTTTCTTTTAATCTCCCATCTGATACATGAATCCCTTCTGCAGCGTCTGTCAAGGAGTTGCCAGCCTCTGCTTGAACAGCTCCAGTGCCGAGAAGCTCACTGCCTCCCACCACAGCCCGTTCCCTCATCAGGAAGCATTCTTCCTCGGATGGAGGCAGACAGAAAGTGACTAAGGAGACTCTCCCTGTTGGTCCCAGTTCCCTGATTCCTCCTCCTTTTGGAACTCTTCGCATCTGTGAAGAGGACTCCAGGTTTCCCACCCAGAGCCTCATCCTCTCCTATCTAATAAGTCCTGCCCCGTCAGCATCTCTTCGTGCGCCCTCCATAGGAGACCCCAGCAGGCCTGCTCCTGCATCCTTTGGAACAGAGAGTGCTTGTAAATGAATGCTCACAGCGCTTCCCAGAGTCACTGGTCTGGAGCCTCATTTAAGGTCTTCTATTGGTTTCTCAACAAAAAAATCATTAAAAATTTACCTCTGTATCTGTGGCAAAACCATTGTTAAAGAGGCAAGTCACTCAGGGTTCTCTGCATAAGCCCTACACAAGATATTTCTTTTTTAATTAAGTGCTATTTTTAAAAAATTATCAAGGAATTGGTATGTTTCCTCCTTTCTTATGATAACTCTGTGGGGATGTGTTTATTTATTTGTGATTTAGCCTTTCTCATAAGGCTGCTCGGAAGCTCTGAGCCAACAGGGTCCCTCTGACTTTGCCCCTCCTTGGCAGCCACCCCCTTCTCTTACCTGATGCTGTGTCCTGAGTGACATTGCACTTCTGTGGCTGTGCTGTTGCCGTGGCTCTTTTGGAAAGCTCAGGAGCGCCTCAGCGAGAATGGGGAAGGGGAACCTATTTATGGGGATTCTCCTGGCACCCCCCCTCCCACCTCAGCCTTCCTCCTCACCCCCACCCGCCAGGAGGGGACACTGCCGGAGCTGCAGGACTGGGGACTCATCTGATGGAAACAGGAAAGGCGAGCCAAAGGGCAGCAAAATCAAACCCCAGATTTCTGAAATGTGTTTTAAAAGCTGTCGGAGTGGCTTTACAGGTGGACTTAATTGAATGAGTCTTTTAAAAAAAGTTATCATAAAAATGTTTTAATTGTTTCACAACTTCAAAGTGACATCATTCCATCCAGGGAGATGGCTTTCCTAAGGGCTTCTCTTCCTCTTTGATAATTTCACACCCTCAAGTTCGATGGAAGCAGCCTGGGTGTATACCCCGCTCCCCCTATCCAAGTGTATCCCCCCTCCCCAAGTGTACCCCCGCTCCCCCTCCCCAAGTGTACCCCCGCTCCCCGTCCCCAAGTGTACCCCCGCTCCCCCGTCCCCAAGTGTACCCCCGCTCCGCCTCCGCAAGTACACCCCCGCTCACCCCTCTTCAAGTGTATCCCCACTCCCCCGTCCCCAAGTGTACCGCTGCTCCCTCCCCAAGTGTACCCCTGCTCACCCCTCTCCAAGTGTACTCCCACTTCCCCTCCCCAAGTGTAGCCCTACAAAGACTTAGGCCTTCCTTGGAGCCTCTCCCACTCTTCTACACACAAGCATCTCATGGTGAGACCCATCTCCAGGAAGCCATTCTCAGCTGTCCCTGGAGGTGGGTGGGACCCATCCACAAACCCCGGGGGCCAGATGTGTTTCAGAATCCAGAACTTTTTGGATTTTAGAAAGTTAATATAGTGCTTATCACCTGTATAGCGTAAAACTCCATTGGAGTCCAGGGCAGTACTCATTAGTCAAATGCATCAATATTTCTGCACCAAATGCTCATACCACATGGGATAAGGATGACAAAGAGCCTCAGGGCAATTCAGGTCAGGTTGTGCTACCAAATGAGTTTTTAAAAAACTTAGAGTTTTCAGAGCTGTCTTACCCTTTGGAATTGCAGATAAGGGACGGTTGGTCTCCCTGGCCTCTCCTTTCTCTTCTCTTTGTTGCTTGAGTTATTTCCCAAACTAATCTGCCACAAAGAGATTCCTACTACATTCGTGGGCAAAGTTCGAAAGCCAGTTAATAAAGAGTGATGAAATCCTTGTGCTCAGCCCAAATTTAAATAGAAAAAAATCTTCGTTTCACCTGGGAAACCCCTTTAACAATGACCCAGCACCTGCCCATCTGTCATCCTCTGCGTTCCCTAATTTGTTTTCAGAGAACCAAACCGCCTGCTGCCTTCAGCCCCAGCCACCTTGCACCTGCACCATCCAGATGGCCACCTTTTCTTCAAAAGCAACTGATCCCCTCCTTTCATCTCCGCTGACATCCAGAGTCAGTGTGTGTTAATCACAGAGTTATGGGGTCGCTTCATCCTTGAAAGAAAGATGATAGGGACTAATTATCCGAGGGCCACTCACAGACTCCTCCTATATATAATCAATGCAGGATCACAGGAAATCTCTTGATGATTGCAGAGAAAGTTCCGAGAGGACCTCCCTCAAGATGTAACCTGCACTGCTTTCAAGTTGACCACACGCAGCTTTTCCTCTGCCCCACACCCACTATCCACAGAGCCTTCTCTACTAACTCCGTATAATTCCCACACCACCTCCCTCCAGCTTCCCTTCGCAGCTGGGGATATTGTTTTAGAGAGAGTCAGATATACGTGCTCATATTTCTGCCCTGTTTATAATCCAGAAGTTGGCCACGTGGATGGTCCTGTGCCCTCCAGCCATTGCAATGGCTCCGATCCTCATCTTATGATGATATCTTCGAGTGGCCACGGCCTCTTCCCTTTCTCCTGGTCAGCTAGCTCTAATTTCCTGCTCCCACAGAGTTCCACGTCTCTTGTCTCTTGCCTCTGAGTGTGGCCAGCTGTGCGTTAACTCAGATGTGGAACACAGCCCCCTTTCTTTGATCATCTCCAAGTTCCTGTCATGTCAGGCACTGCTAGCAAGAAGCCTTCCACTGAAGAGACAGAGAGTGGGGTGGGGGCCACATGGCAGGCCCAGCCAATAGACAGCTTAAAAGAGACTATCTGACCTCTTGGGCTGAGCCACCTGCCTCTCCTTACGCCCTCCCTATCTCCTTGGCCTCCTTCCACACTCCATCTCAAAATTCAGCTTATTTGAATTTGCAGAGCAATTTCGTTTTCTCTGCTGCAGTCTGGCTGAAACAGACCAGGCCTGATCAGAAGGCCAAACCATGTGAGCCCCACCACACCGCCCCCAGCGGGCCTCTCTTGACTGGGGATCTTACACGTGTGTCTGTGCTCAGACTTGGGGTGTGCGTATGCCTGTGATCTGATCTGCTGGGTCTGAGGGTATTTCTGTTGCCATGTCTGTCTGTGTCCTGTGAGGGTTTCTAGCTGTATTAAATCACAGCTAAAAAAAACCGAGTGCCCACTCTGGGCCAGGCAGTGCTCCTCGTACCTCGTGTGTAATCCTGACAACGTTACCCTTTCATTATCATCCTTGTTCACAGATAGGAGACCTGAGGTGTGGAAAAGTTAACTACTGTTATTATGTACTCAAGTGTCTGGGGGCCCTGGGTTTGGGGTCCCCTTACATGTCTCTCTTTGTGTGTGCTACATAATTATGTATTCTCATGTGTGTCCATGTTCATGTGTGTGTGTGTGTGTTTTTACAGCCCCAGAAACCCTGTGTCCTCGTCCTGGCCCCTGGCTCACCTCAGGGTTGATGTCTCCTGCCCTGGTCCTGGGAGGGTTTAGTGCCTGAAGTGACAAGTCTTGGCGTATGGCCCAAGGGCAGGGATGGAGAAAGGGATGCCTGTCTGTGACACAATTTAATCTATGCAGCTTCCCTGCCATGTCCCCAGGAGCCATGTGCTACATCTTCTATGAGCTCTTTAGTGGGAACCAGGGGGAGACATCCTAGGTGGCCAGGGGTCTAGCCTCCTCTCTCCAGTGATGGTCCCCAGATGCTGCCAGGTCAACTTAGGGAAGATCAAGAGAGACGGACTCCAGCTGCCCTGCAGAGAGACTCGTGGCAGGACTTCCTAGCAGTGACGACTGACCAATAAAGGACAACTATAGGGCACTAATGGCAGATGGGGCTTCTCTTCTTTCAGAAAAGCCAGCTCTCTGAGAAGGTTTGAACATCTCGCTGCCTCTCCCAAATACAGCAGGGTTGCCCTTGCCCTCCACTTTGGAAACCCTCTTACAAACACCGTCTCTCACCATTTGAACAAGTGGATAAAGGCAGTTTGCTACAGCTGTCCCCTAGTGACGGATGAGGACCTGAGGCTCAGAGAGGTTAAGTGACTTGCCCAAGGCCACACAGTTGGTGGCCAATCCAGAATGCAAGTCCGAGTCTTTCTAGCTCCAAAGCCTGGACTCCTTCCACTATATCAAACTATCTGTGATGTGCTTGATTCTTCCTTGGGATTTTTCCAATTCCTAGAGTAGGGTGCCACCTCATGATGAAGGGGCTGCTATGTTTCTGTGACCCCAGGGTTTGCCGGCTTGGAGGGTGGCCCTCAGCAGCCTCCATCTGGGCCTGGACAGTCCATTAAAGAGCACAAGTCTCCCCTCCAGCCACTACTATCGTTCATCCTTAGAAACTCAACATGCTGGTCCCAGGCTTGTTCGACCCATTTTACAGTGAGGGGAACCACATCCCCTGTCCCTAGTGCCCACAATGGGTCTGGGCAGGACGACACCTGGACTCCAGCCTCCTAGAGCAGGATGTCTGGTCCTGGGCCTCTCCCTGACTCATCGGCTCTCACTCTTATGTGGCAACTGATGTCAGGGGGATCAGAACACTCAGTGAGCAGGGTCCCACAACTCCCCTGCAGGGCCTCCGGGGACCCAGTCCTCCACCTTCCCTTGCCCAAGCACTGGTCTCAAGCTAAAGCCCAGAGTCCTCAGCACAGCCTCCTGGGCCCTGCCTGACCTGAATCCTGCCCCCAGCCCCTTCACTCCCCTCTCTCAGGCCCCACTGACCACGCTGTTTCTCAAAGTCATCAAGCTCTCTGCTTCTTCTGTCTCCTCTGCGTGGAATACTCTTCCCTGGTGAACTTTCCATCCTTTCTGTCTCACCCTGAGTGTCCGTCCTCAGGAAAGTCCCCCCTGCCCCTCCAGGTCCTGCCAAGACCTCTGCTAGATGCATTCAGAGCCCCCTGGACTAAGTTCAAATTGCATGTAATTATTTGTGATTATTTAGTGTCCTCCCGTCCTGGACTACAGGATGTGTGAGAGCAGAGACCATCTGTGTCTCGTTCATCTCTGTGTCTCCAGGACACACTGCCCGGCACGTAGTAGTTGTTTAATAAATATTTGAAAGATGAATATAGATATTAGGGAAGGAAGGAAGGAGGGAGGGAGGGAAGGAGGAGAAGAGAGGGAGAAAAGAAGAGAAGAAAAGAGGCAAGAACGCTGGAGGAAGGAAAGAGGAAAGGAGGGAGAGAGGGAGGGAAGGAGGGAAGGAGAGAAGAGTTAGCGGCCTCGGAAACCCCGCAGGCTCCACCCTTTGGAGCTCTGATGCACACCGGCTTGTTTTGCTGCAGAAACGTCAATTGCAAAGCTATCATTCCTCTGAGGTCACTCCGGGGAGAAAACATATCAGAACAAGGCAGTAAGAGGAAGCCATTCCCAGGAATGCAGAGACCTCTATTCTGTGGGTCCCTGACTCACCTTCCAGACATGTCAGTGACGCTGTCCTCCCCGAAAGTGCTCATCACTCACGGGAGTGACTATCCCGGACTCCGTCGTCCTGAGATGACTCAGTCTACACTCCAGCCAGACTTCCCACCATCTCCTGCTGGCCTGGCCATGCCAGCTGGGCTCCCAGATCCTGACACTGCACATGCCGAGGCTGAGGTCACCATCTCCCCCGACTGACCTTTGCCACCACTGGCTTGGTCACCAGGGGCTTCGTGTGTTGTCCTGTGTCTCCTTCATCAAGGATAGTTAATTTATCACTTCTTTCTGGAAGGAGGCAACTGTAGACTGGAGAAGGACTAGAAAGAGAGGGAAGGGAACCAAAGACTAACTCTACCTGCTCAGACAGTCCTGCCACTCTTCCCTTTCTAGAAGCCAGGTGAGATGTCCCTGCTGGTGACCCTGACTGGGTCACGCAAGCAGACCTGCCCCTCCCCAGTATAGTCTGAGCTTCACCATGAGTCTCACTTGCCCCAGGGAATCTTAGAAAAACCAGGAAAGGGTGTGAGGAGGCCAAGATGAGGCACCCTGTCTGGGACAGCAGACAGGAAAGCGCCCTCTTGCTCATGGCTGTGGCTGGACCGGCGGTGGCTGTGCACCCAGACAGTCTGCCCGCTTAACCACCGGCCTGAGAAGAAGTCAGGCCCCGCTGCAGCTGGGGCCGCTCCGCGGAGGTGGGTGGTGACCACAGGCCACAGTTCAGAAAGGGTACTCAGACCCTCACATCCCCAGGACGGTGTGCTCGTTCCCCAGGCCTCTCTGACTGGGAAAGGCCTTTAGAAACCCACAGCTGGCTTTTCCAGAAAGCAGCCTGCAGGCACCCGGTAGTGAAGCCCTCCGTGTTCCAGCCAGGGTGGGCGGCCCGGGCTGCGTGCATGCAGCGCAGCTGACCTCTCACCTGCAGGCCTTCCCAGGATGCTCCTAGAGGTGTCAGCTGCTTGCAAGCTTACTGTCCAAGGTACCACGGTCCCCAGAGCATCTCACAGGACTTCTGTACGTGGATAACGTTTGGGGGAATGCTGATCTACGCCAGCCCCCTCATTTTACAAATGGGGAAACAGCCCTGGGTCATACTGGCGGCAAAAGTCTGAGCTGGAACTGACAGTAGAGTTTCTGATTCCAAGGTCTCCCTTCGAACTCCCTGAGAGTGGGGCCTGTGTGTCCTCACCCTGCGTGGCCTCCCGTGCCAGCACCCTGCCTTGCACAGAGATGAACTGTAGTTGCCTGCCCTGGAGAGGGCTTGAGATGGGGGTTCAGAGGGAAGCAAAGGGGGAAAGGGAGGCTTTGCCATAGAAGGAAGGTTGTTTAAGACCCTTCTCTCCCAGAAAAGGTAAGCAGTCCCTCTGAAACCGTGAGCAGAACTAATCTAGGACATTCCCAATCTGGAACTCTTAACAGACGAGACAAGCAACTCACACTTGGAGCTATTCAGGATTAAGTGAGAGCGTACAACAGGACAGAGCACATATTTACAAGTGAAAAGATATGAGAGACTTCTGAAATTTTCTTTCCTTGTCTTTTTTTATTAAAAAAATTTTTTTTTCTTTTTTTCCTTGTCTTTGTTCTATACTTTGGAATTGCTTTTTACACTCTTTGGTGAATAAGATAAATTAATGATGTCAAACTTCATTATTACAAATACATCTGGGAGAGAGGCTTGATCCTTGATAATCAGTCTGGTATTTTCAGAGACTCTCTTAATTTCTAAATTGAAAGCTCTGTCCAGGAGCAGCTCCCAGTTCTGAAAGGGCAAGGCCCCAGTGAGCAAGTAGCTGCGCACACCAAGAGGAACACCTCACAGTTATATCCCGAGCATCTGTTTCCCTGCAATCCCTCTGCCGAGTACCAAGCCTCTTCCTGTCGTTGATGCCCTACTGAGCGCTCAGCGCCTGGCCCAGGGGCAGCAGGAGGTGGAGAGTAAGCAAAAAGGCAGCACAGGGAGCAAATGGCTGAGGGAAATGCTGGGGCTTCTCCAATGGGGGCCATGGGCACCCTGAGAGCAACAGTGGGCATGAAATTGCCTAAGGAAGGCAGAAATAAGAAATATAGACAAATTAGCATTTGTGAGCACCTACTAAGTGCCAGGCAATTATTTCGTGCTCTGTAATTTACCAGGTGGTTTCCCACAACCAGTCTTTCTCTCATTCTTTCTCTCTCTCTTTTTCATAGCACTTTTCACTTCTGAATATTAGATTATACATGCATCTGTTCCTTTGCTTATTAACTGTTTCCCCCAATAGAATATAAATTCCATGACAACAGATTCTGTAGGTCTCATTCATTGCTGCTTTCCTAGCATCTAGAATGGAGCCTGGCACATAGTAGTTGACAGTTTAATGTTTGTTCAATGAATGTATGAAAAGAAACATCATCATAACAGCCGCTTTTGAGAGGGATTATTATCCCCCTTTCACAGATCAGTATGCTGAAGTCAGGGAGGCTAAAAGTTTGCCCAAGTTTAGACAACTAGCAAGTCTGGAAACTGAACCCAGGTCTTCTAACTTCTTTCTGTTATTCCATAGCTGCCTTAGGTACCAAACATTATCTCATCTAGTCTATACCACACCATTACAAAGATAGATCCTCATTCTTACAGCAAGGAGGTTTGGTCTCAGAGAAGTGAGTGATGCTCAGGGTCACTCAGCAAGTAACTGTCAGAGCCCAGATTGGAACCCAGGACTTTCTGCCATCCTTCCCCACAAAGAGACAGAGCACAGTTCAAAGACATACTGAGAGAAGCGAGGGCAGATGATATCCAGTGGTACGATTGCCCCAGACAGGACCTGCTGCCGGAGGCCTGGTTGGCCCGGATTGGGCTGGGAGGAGCTCTCAGAGTGGGCAGAGGCTGCTGGTGGAAGCTGAAGATCTGGAGGAGTCCCTGAGCCTCTGAGCCCTGGGCTTCCTGTCTATGAAATGAAGGTTTCAACTAGGTGAGGGCTAAAATCCCTCCAGTTCTAGTTCTGAGGTGCTAAAACAATGTCTCCTTTGTGACTCTTGTATAACCACTGGCCCGCCAGGACCGGTCCAGCTGACCCCATCTTATCAACAGAGTGATCAAGAGTGGTTTTTCAGGAACTGAGACCCCTTGTCCAGTTCAAGCCGGTTGAGACCACCAACCCATCAACTGGGCCTGCACAAATGCTCGATAAGTGACCTTGTTGACATCAAGGAGCTACAAACTCCACCCTCAGATCGGGGAAATGCCGCCATTTTGTGAACTTGTGTCCTGTGAAGAGGCATGAAGCTTGACTATGCATGTGTAGATGATCAATTACCTCACTTCTCCTTACCTCTAATCATCTGTTCCCACACTTCAGACCACCCTGCCCTTCATCCCATAAATTGTGCCCTAAGCCCTGGATCAAGGAGACAGATCTGAGAGCATATTTCCCTGTCTCCTTGCAGATGAATCTAGCAATAAAGCTGACTTATCTTCCCAAAAGCTGATGCCGTAATCATTGGCTTTTTTATGCACATTGGGCAAGAGAATCCCAATTTTGTGTGGTAACACTTGGACTTTATCCAGAGGACTTGAGCTCCAAACTCTCTCTTCCCCACTTTGTCCACATGTAGTGGCAGGAGTATTCTGGTCCAAAGTCCAACTCATCAGGACCTTTGTCACACAGGGGCACAGTGAACTTGGGTAGGCTAAATCAGGTGCTGAGATTCACAAGAGCCAAGATACGGAAACAACCTAAATATCCATTGATGGATGAATGATAAAGAAATTGTGGTATATACATGCAATGAAATATTATTTAGCCTTAAAAAAAGAAGGAAATCTTGCCATTTGCAACAACATGGATTAATGTGATGGTTAATTTTATGTGTCAACTTGACTAGACTAAGGGATGCTCAGATAGCTGGTAAAACAGTATTTCTGGATGTGTCTGTGAGGGTGTTTCTGGAAGAGATTAGCACTTGATTCAGCAGACTGAGTAAAGAGATCTACCCTCACTAATGTGTGCTGGCATCGGCCAATCCATTGAGGGCCCAACTGGAACAAAGAGGTGAAGAGCTTACACCAGAGGCCCCCTGGCTCTTAGCCCTTCAGACTTGCATTGAATTATGCCACCGGCTTTCCTGAGTCTCTACCTTGCAGATGGCAGATTGCTGGATTTCTCAGCATCCGTAACCACATGAGCCAATTCCTATAATCAATGTCCTTTTATGTACATCTGTATGTATTCTGTTGGTTCTGTTTCTCTGGAGAGCCCTAACACATTGGACCTTGAGGTCATTATGTTTAGTGAAATAATCCAAATACAGAAAGACAAACACTGCATGATCTCACTTACAGGTAGAATCTAAAATAATTAGACTCACAGAATCAGAGAGTAGAACGGTGGTTGCAAGGCTGGCCCCGTGGCCGAGTGGTTAAGTTCACATTCTCTGCTTCGGCAGCCCAGGGTTTCGCTGGTTTGGATCCTGGGCGTGGACCCAGCACCACTCATCGAGCCAGGCTGAGGCAGCATCCCATATACCACAACCAGAAGGACCTAAACCTAGAATATACAACTATGTACTGGGGGGCTTTGGGGAGAAGAAAAAGAAAAAAATAAATAAAAGGGGAAGAGCTACCTACAGGGACAAGGGGCTGCAGATAGGGGAACTGAGGCCTGGCCAGAGGGGCCAAGAGTGGCCTCCTGCCCTCTCAGGGCCTCCCCTTGTCCCTGTGGGTAGCTCTCCCCTTCCCTTCCCTTTTTGTGCCACTCTCTCCTTATGACTCCACTGCATTGGACAGAATACACAGCCGAAGTGTATTCCTTTGCTTTATAAAAAGAGGCTTGATAGTCCTTGCTTTCTAGTTCAGAAATGAGTTCATTCTACACTTTTCTTTCAAGCTCACTTTTGTCCCACGTGGTTTATTTTTCTGCCTGTGGACCTGCTGGCTCTTGTTCCCTAGTGGGTCAGACTTCTCGGCAAGGAAGTGTATCTCTGGCAGGGTCCCTGGGGTCTAAGGCCCTGGCACAGGACGTCTACACAGTGTGAAGAGGCTGTCTCGGTGAGAGTGCTCAGTGCAGGGGCATCTTCCCTGGGGACCACACCCCTCACCCCCATCCCTATAGGCACAGCCTTAGACAGCGCCCTGCACTGCCTCATCCCCCCTCCCCTGGACACCCTCAGTGAGCTTGGTTTTCACTGGAGACTCAGCATTAGGCCACCTGGACTGTGGACTGGAGGTCCTGAGCCAGTGCCATCTATTGTGTGCTGTAACCAGACACCCAACCCCCTCACTGGGGAGCAGACGCTGCTCTGAGCTTGGCTTCTGAACATCCACCCTCTGTCAAGATGCAAAAATAACTCTCGGTGGGGGCAGACCCCCAACCAAACAAATGAGCCTCAGGACAGGACAGAGCTGAGCATGGCACCCTACACCCACTGTCAGCCCCCTGCCGGCTCCATTCCTGCCTCCCTGCCCCAGAACAAGTGACCTTCTTGAGGTGACCAGATTTTGGGGTACCCCAGGAGTAATCCAGATCCAAATGGCAGTCCTGAGCCTTCCAGGAACTGGACCCTGCAGGACAGGACAGGTCAGGGCTATGAGGCTTGGCACAGAGAGGTCCAGCAGCTAAAAAGAGGAAATAGAGCTGCAGATGGGCAGGTAGGGAAGAGAGGGGCATCCCGGAGAGGCAGAGGCAGCAAGGACAACGCACAGGAGAAAGCTGTCCTGAGAGCTGAGGTGCTCGGGGCAGGAGGGAGCAGAGTTACGTAGGGAAAGTGGCCAGGGCTGGAAAGGAGGGCCTGTCTGAGGGAGAAAAGGACCTTGAAGGTTGGGCCAAGGGATGTAGATTTTATTCTTGCAGGAAGTGGGCTACTGTCTCACGACTCCCACTCCTCCCTCCAGCCTTTCTCTTCCATCCTCTTAAGAACCCAGATCACAGCAAAAGACGGCAATGGCCTGTGCCCATGGATTTCACTGGTCTTACCACAGGCCCATCATCTAGAAGCAGCAGGCTGGTGGGACAGTGGGAGGGCCTGGCTGAAGACCCCGTTACAGCTGCGGGTCCACAGTTGGGAGACAACATCCTGAATGATAGGGTTCTGCCTCACAGGATGCAGCCTGGGCTTTGACTCAGCACCCAGTACATGCTGCTGTTTTTCCCAGGCCAGAATACACAGGTCTGGCAATCAGGGGCAGAAGTGGGAGTGACTCCTCTCGCTGTTATAGCCAATAACCCCCTCTTGGAAATTTTGCTTCCCACACAACAATTTAGAGCTGTGCTGTCTGGAGGTCTTAGTCCCCAGAGGACAAAAACACTGATTCCGTTGAACTGGAAGATGAGACTGGCCATTTGGGGGATACTTGTGCTACTGAGCCAGCAGGTAGAAAAAGGGGTTTCTCCACAGGCTGGGATGATTGATCCTGACTACCAAGTGGAAATTGGGTTGCTGCTGCACCATGGTGGTAAGGAGGACTATATCTGGAAACCAGAGGATGCCCTGCAGAGCCTCTTAGCAAGTCCGTCTCCAGTAGTAAAAGTTAATGGAAAATTTCGGCAACCCAAGAAAAGTCAGAGCTACTGAGGACTCCAACCATGCAGGCGTGAAGGTGTGGGTCAGCCTACCAGGACAAGAACTGCAGCCATCTGAGAACACAGAATGGGTCAGAAAAGAAGGAAGCAATAAATATCACCTACGGATTCATGACCAGCTACAGGAATGAGGACCATAGCAGCTATGCTGGTACATGTCCGTGTATACTCCTCCATTCTTCTTCCCACTTTTATTTTATGTGAGGAGTACTGTTGGTAGTTACCTGTAGAATTTGGTTTTAGGTTAGGAAATAATCAGGTGGGACTACGACTGAATTAGAGAAATAAAGAACATCTCCCAGAGGTAGACACTATGGCTATTGCCCAAAGATGGATACCATAATGGTGGGACGTTTTGTCTCTTCTTTCTGATGGAGGGTGAGAGCATCTTTCTTTTTATGAAAGAGAATTGCATCTTGTTATCGAGAAACATAGAGTTGTGATTGTTGTGTGGGAATGAAAGGATTTTTAGAAGCATACGTATCAACGTTCAGTAGCCAAAGGAGACTGTACTGGTCACTAAGTGATTATCTCTCAGCCCCAAATCCATTTTTCTATACTCTGTTCTGAGATGCTGGGATTAGGACTCTGCAAACGCTGTCTTCCCTTAGCCTACTTGGTCCTCTGTTAGATTCCACTGATAGGAGCTGCTGGATGGAGATGGGACTTGCTCCTCCCTCTTTGCTTCCTGTCTCAGAAATGACCCTTCACCCATGCAGCAGCCTTGGGCTCCGACCCCTACTTTCCTTATAAACGCCTAGAACCAGCCTCACAGTGGCCTCCATCAGAGGTCTGAGGAGACCCTTAGCGGGGCCCCTTCTTCGGAGGCCTGAGTCCCGGCTGCAGGAGGCCCACATCTGAACATCTAGGTTCTGATAACTTCAACTTCTCCTTGTTCCTCTGCCCAAGGGGTGGGAGCTGCTCCCTGCTTTCTGTCTGTTGGGAGCCAGTTCTTGAAGCATTTCTACTTACCCTGTGATAGCTTTTTTTCAAGATCTTTTCAAAGAGGTTTGCATAGCAAACAGCCCTGGAAACTACAGATAGTGTCTCCTTCAGGAACACAGAGCAGGTTTTCTGACCAGGATAATAGAGATCATAGTTTCCTCTGGGGCAAAGTTTGGGCAGATGTTATGGGCTGAATTGTGTTCCCCCCCCAAATTCCTATGTTGAAGTCCTAACTGCCGGAACCTCAGAAAGTGACAGTATTTGGAGACAGAGTCTTTAAAGAGGTAATTAAGCTAAAGTGAGATGACTAGGGTGAGCTCTAATCCAATGTGATGGGTGTCCTTAGAAAAAGAAGAGATTAGGACACAGAGGGAGGACCATGTGAAAACCAAGAGAGAAGATAGCCATCTACACGCCAAGGAGAGAGGCCTCAGGAGAAACACCCTCCTGACACCTTGATCTTGGACTTCCAGCCTCCAGAACTAGGAGAAAATAAATGTCAGCTTATAATACTCTGATTAAGCTCTCCAGTCAGTGGGTTTGTTACAGCAGCCCTGGCAAACTAACGCAGCAGGCTTGCTAGAAGCCCCCTTATAAGACTGGGAGTTTCCTGAGTTCAGGGTTCCTCCGCTGCGATGCAGACCCACTGTGTAGCATTCATGTAGCCCTCTGCATGGCCCTCATGGGGACAGGGGAAACCGATGTAAAAATGGCACTCACGATGCCTGCTGTGCCATGAGTAATAAATTATCTAAATCCACTTAAGCTCATGGGCCCCTTCCCAGGCAAATCTACAGATGTGTGGCAAGCCAGCCCAGCCTCTGCCTGCAGCTTCTGCTTTGGATCCACTTGACTGCTTGACATTACCTCTGAGTTACCTCATGCTGCCTTTTTGTTTTGTCAGCTCTTCAACAGTTGTGTTAGCAATTCCCTATATTAATTCCCTTCTGTTGAAATAGCCAGTGTGGTTTCCCTTTTGCCAACTGCACCCTGACTGGCATACCAGGCCTGAGCTCTATGTTGGTACAAGAGGCTTGGTCTACCCACTTGTCCTATGAAATCAACTGAGTGCCAGCTACGTGTGCAGGTGGAGCAGCCAGCAAGGAATGGGAGCCAGCCTGGGCCGAAGCTCAGAGTACATGGTGCAACTCCTTCTTATGCACCTTCAGGGAGGTGAGTGAGCAGCCAGCAGGGACACAGGAGGCTGGTGCCCTGCTGAGCACTGTCAGGAATGGGTCTAGCAAGTGTCAAGAGTGGTGTTTTCATATTGTGGGTCACCATCCATTAGCTCTCTGTCAAGTCAACCAATGCAGAATGTTCACGCGTTTAAAAAAATGAAATAGAGGGGGACAAAATAGCATAGGACAGAAAATAGCAAAGTGCATTTCACGTAGGAATCTAAGTTTTATTTCATTAAACTTTTGTATCAAGTGTATGTGTGTGGTGCGTGTGTATGATTATACTACACTGGGTTGCAATACAAAATGCCTTTTTTATTATAGAACGTGGTCAAAGAGTTTAAAGAAACTACTGGTCTGGAGATCTTACTTTATTTATTACCTTTTCTTTTCAGAAATGTGGGAAAGTCCCAAGGAAATGTAAGCATATTTTCTTCTGTTAGTCAAATCGGCATGCACTGAGCAGCTGTTCCTCTTGGAGATTCAGAAGTGGGGCCTGCCCCAAGGAGACTCGGCTGAGGCTGGGACAGGAACCCACACAGCAGGCAATATGAGAAAGGGGTGCCGCGTGGGAGGACAGGAGAGGGGCTGGATGAGAAGCTGCACATTTTCATGAGGCCACTCTGACGCCACCTTCTTGACAGTTTGACAGGTTATGTCAAAGTGTAAAACACTTTCTTAAAATCATCAATCCATGTGCAAAATAAACTCAAAACCCTTACTGCCTTCCCGACTCCCACCCCACCCAAGGTGGCGAAACTCAGGAAGAGGGCAGAGATGTCTGTGTACTTAGCATTTTTCTTTTTAAGCCTAAAGTTTCACGGTTGGGTTTTAGGCTGAGTCAAAATGTCCTCGAATCAAAACAACCGTGTGTGAAACAGCTGCTGCGTTGCAGTCAAAACGGCTGCAGGAAAATTCCATAGACCTCCCCTGTGGGAGCCCCTCACACAGACTCTTATTTCTCCACTCTGCCAATTTGAGGTCAGTATGGCTTAAAAAAGTGGCATTTGTGTCAGCCAGTCCTGGCCTCCCAAGCGAGAGCTAAGTAAACAGGAGTCCCGGGGAAGACCATTTCTTCACGGGGGCCCGTGCTGGATTTTTCCAAGGGAATGAAAGATTGCCTTTGTCCAGAGGAGAGGCGGGAGAGGAGCTGCTCTTTCACAGCTGCCCGTCCTCCATGACCTCACCGATGCTGACTCTCTGACCACCGCATCTCTCTGAGAGCTGGAGAGAAGGCGGGGAGGAGAACGGTGAACAGTGCCACCTTCACCATAGAGGGCAGTCAGGGAAGGCGAGGAAGTTGCTGACAGCCACCCCTCATGCCAGGTGACAAGGGGCTGAAGGAAGGGGATGCAGCAGTTGTGAGACCCTGAAACAAAGCTGCCTTGCCTCGGATGAGGCGTGCCCAAGTTTCAAATGCCTACCAGCCAGCCCTCGATTTTTCTGGCCCATGTTATTTCTCTTAGGAGGAAGCGACATGGAAATGACACTGGCCCTGTAATTTTGGCACTTCCTGGAAAACCATAATTACCCATCACGTTATAATTACCCGCCACCGCTCTCTTCCACTTGGAACCCTTGCTTCCGTGAGTTCTATTCTTGAATTCCTTCCCCGCCCTGAGAGACAAGACAAAGCACTTTAAATGGTTTCTTGATGAACATTTTTCTCCTCCAAGGACCTTTATATATTCCATGCTACTCCTTGAACATCTATTTTAATGTCCATATAAATGAGATTATTTTTCTAAGTGACAGAAGGAAAGGAGGAAGGAGCTGTCTTCCACGACCAGCAGAGAATAGAGCTGGACGTCATCTCCTGACTGCTCCTTCTTGACAATGTCTAGAGGGAACTCTGCTTTTTCAGGAAGAACCAGTGTGGTGTGGCAGAAAGGATGTGGTGCCCTCCAGATGTCTGACCTCGAGTGAGGCGCCCATCTTTCTGGGGGTTGTTTTCCAATCGAAGAAATGAAGATTAGACTAAATCAGCATTTCCCCAATGCTGGAGCTATGACACTATGCATTTCAGGTGGCACAAGAGTAGAGCATCAAATAGCAGTGAAGCAAGCCCTGAAAGAATTCTTTCCTGTGCAGTTGTCTTTCTGTTCTTTAATACTACAGGAGAGAAAGTCTCAGTTTGGTGCTGGTGGGCCTTTAACACCTCTCATGACTCTGATCCTTTATAATAGATGGAGCAGGCCTTCGGTCCAAGCTGTCTGCTGACAACAGCAGCTGGAATTTAATAACTTTATTTTGATTTTATTATTTTTATTTTTTCTGCTACCATTTACTTTAACTATATTTAGTTTTCTATTTATGGTGAAAATATAGCTTCCTTTTCAGTTTTTATTTTTTCATTAAAAAGGGCTTCCCATTTTAACACTGGTGGAGGAAGTAGAGGTTGGGTGGGGAGTGTGTTTTAAGTAAGCCTATCAGGATTGCTCTTTCCAGATGTCAGAGAAGACCAAGGACATCGAAGGCACTCGCGAATGTTATTGAGTTAAGGATTCGAGTGTGGATCCTGTGCATGAACTCTGACTTACACTGCTTTGTCATCGATCCAGACACTCAGCAGAAAGAAACAAAGTGCAGATCACCCCATTTGAGTACTAGCAGAGACGAGAGGGTTTTGTTTTCTTTCCCTCTTTTCTCATTGATTTGAACAATCACGATGGTTTTCTTTCTTTCTTTTTAATTTCATACGTATAGGGACTTTGGCACTGTTGGCTCCACAAAAATGGAATCATGGTGTATACACTGTCCTGCTTTTTGCTTTGTTTATTCTAAAACACCTCCTGGAAATCCCTCCAAGTCCACTGCTATAGCTCTAATTCATGTTTTAGAAGCTACGTGTCCCATGTAATTCTACCACGTGGATGTGTCGTGGTTCATCCAACTGCTTCCCTACTGACGAACGTTCATCCTGGTTCTGACTCTTGCCCATTGTAAACAACGCTGCTATAAACATCCTCCTTCGTATATCTTTACACACTCATGGTTTAATAGCTAAGACCCTCAGGGGTGAGAATGCTGGTCAAAGAGGAGGTGTGTTTTTATTTTAACAGATGTTCATAGATTACATTCCAAAAAAGCACCACATTTTCACCAGGGCTCTATGACAATACCTCTTTGCTGACTCTCCTCCAGCAACCAATGCTACATCTTTTTAATTTTTGTTGTCAAATGAGAAAAAGTGTTATTTCACTTTTAATTTAATTTGCATTTCCTTGATGGCTTTGAGCATCTTCTCTTTTGTTTTTTGGCCATTCTAAACTTCCTTTTCATATCCTTTGTCCATTTTTTTAAATTGGGTCATCTTTTACTTATCAGTTTGTAAGAGTTCTTATCACATTATAGATATTAACCCTTAGGCCAATTCTCAGGCGTTATACTATTCTTTATAATCCAATTTTCATCCAATTCAATAAAGTCTTATGGAAATGTAAAGCTTTTAATTTACATATTAATTTTGGAAGAATTGATAGTTTATGATATTGCCTTCTCAAACAAGAAGATGTCTTTCAATAAGATGTCAGAATTTTCTACAAATAGACCTTGTGTTTTTCATGCTAAATTTATTCTTGGCACTGTATATCTTTTGCCACCCCTGTACTGAGTTTTTTTTTCCTGCTTCTATATCTAAGTGTTTATTGCTAAAACAAGGGAAAGCTATTTTGACATACATGTCATCTATCGAGACACCTTCCAGATTATCCTACTAATTCAGGCTTTTCTCCTAAAGTCTTCTGGATTTTCTGGGTGAACTATGACATGACCAGAAAAAAAACGATAGTTCTATTTCTCCTTTTCCAATATTTATAGCAATTATTTAATATTCTAGTCTTATTGCATTTGTTAGAACATCCAAAGCAATGTTGGGTAGCGATGGAGATAGTAGGCACCCCCGTCAAGTTTCTCATTTTAATTGAAACTATTTCAGTGTTTCACTATTTAGAATAACAGTTCCTATTGGATTTTGGTGAATAGTTTTTTAAACATTTAAACAGTTTCTTTCTATTTGAAGTTTACCGTCAAATGTTTTTTAGGAATGGCTGTTGAATTTCACCAAGTCTTTGTCGTATCTGTTAATATGATCCTATGATTTTTCTCCTTTAACATGCTGACGTAGTAAATTATGTTGAATAGAGTTTCTGATATTTATTCCTGGAAAAATTTATACTTGGTCAAAATATATTATTCTTTTGCTATTTTGCTGGGATCTATTTGCTACTTTCTTTCTTTCTTTGCTAGTAACAAATACTTACAGACAGCTTACTGCTTGTAGGCATTGTTGAGATTTACAGGAACGAACAAGACACAAAATCCCTGATCTCATGAAGATTACCCTTTAGCAAGCTGTTTACAAAATTCAGTGACCTTCAATAAACCATTTATTTGTTGTCACAGGTATGTGGGTTGTCTGGACTTATGTTTAATTTTCTAGTATACATTTAGATTTTTTATTGAAGAATATCATACCTACAGAAAAAAAGCACAAATCCTGAGTGAGTAGCTCAAATAATTACACACCCACCACTCTGGTCAAGACAGAGAATATTTCTATTATTTGCTAATATTTTATTTAGAGCTTTTGCATTTACATTAAAAAGTAAAGTTTGGTATTCAAGTTACACTGGAAAATAAATATCTGTACATAATTCTTTCACACCCTCCTCTCCGCTCTCCCACCTTTGCCAATGCGTCCCTGAGGATGGAGTATACATCATCGTTCCATTGACTTTGGGTCCTATGAATTGCTCTGGCCAGTGAAATGTGAGCAAACAAAACATACGTCACATTCAACCATGGTTTGACTTGGCTTCTTGCAATGCTGGCCTTCTCCTTGAGAAAACCATTTTCCTGGTAGTCACTGGTCCCTGAATGAGGAAACATGTGGAGCAGAACTAACCCCAACCTGTAGCCTGAAACCAAGTGTAACCAAGCCCAGCCATCCACAGCTGACCCACAGACTCGTAGCCTGTGTGAAAACCATTGAGATTTTTAAAAAATTGTCATGCATGGTGGGAATGCAAGCTGACGCAGCCACTATGGAAAACAGTATGGAGATTTCTCAAAAAGTAAAAAATAGAAATACCGTATGACCCAGCTGTCCTGCTACTGGGTATTTATCCAAAGAACTTGAAATCAATAACTCAAGGAAACTTATGCACCCCCATGCTCATAGCAGTATTATTCACAATAGCTAAGACATGGAAGCAACCCAAGTGCCCACCCACTGATGATAAAGAAGATGTGTTATATCTATACAATGGAATACTACTCAGCCATAAAAAAGACAAAATCGTCCCATTTGCAACAACATGGATGGACCTTGAGGGGATTATGTTAAGCGAAATAAGCCAGAGAGAGAAAGACAAACACCGTATGATTTCACTCATATGTAGAAGATAAACAAACACACGGATAAAGAGAACTGTTTGGTGGTTATCAGGGGGAAGGGAGATGGTGGGTAGGCACAAAAGTGAAGGGGTACACTTATATGGTGACTGACAAATAATAACGTACAACTGAAATTTCACAATGTTGTAAACTACCATAACCTCAATAAAAAAATATATATTTAAAAAAATTGTCATGTAGCATTATTGCAGCAGAACCTGACTAATACAAGTAGATTTATTAAATGAATTGGAAATGTTCCATCTTTTTCTATGGCCTGATTTTCTCTGAAGATCAGAAAAAACTCAACCATCAACCCATCTGGAACTAGTGTGTTTTTCAGTGGTAAATTTTTATCACATTTCCAATCATTTATGGTAATTGGTCTTTTCAAACTTTTTATTTCTTCTAGGATCAATTTTGGAAATTTATATGTTTCCAAGGAATCATCTATTTTCTCTAAGTTTTCAAATTTGTTGTTAAAAGATTTGCATGTAGTATTCTTTATTTTAATCTCATCTGCAGATATGTTTCCTATCTCATTCCTAATCTTTCTTGTTTCGGCCCTTTTTCTCCCTTTGTTCTAGGATTAAGATCAAGTTTATGGAGGATTATCTATTCCATTCATCTTTTTGAAGAGCTCATTCTGAGGTTTATTTGTCCTTTGACATTTTTGTTGTTGTTTCTGTTTCATTAATTTCAGTTTTTATCGTTTTTAGATTCCCTGTTCTTGATTTCTTTCTTTTTTTAAAAACTAGGATCCAGTGTCTGATTTTGTTGTTTTGTTTATTTTGCTTTTTACTTGTAAGATAAATATTTAGTTCCTTTATTTTCGAGTCTTCCGTTGCTTTCTAGATAGTTTATTATATAACTTTGATCTTTTTAATCCAAGAGAGATAGAGAGATAGAGAGATAGAGATAGAAATAGAGAGATAGATATTTTTTTAGAGCAGTTTAGGTTTACAGCAAATTTGAGCAGAAAGTACAGAGTTTCCATGTACCCCTGTCCTCCTACACACACAGCCTCCCCCACTCTCAACATCTGGCACCAGGTGCTACATTTGCTGCAACTGATGAACCTACATTGACACATCATTTTCACCCCAAGTCCAGTTTACTTTGGGGCTCATTCTTGGTGTTGTACAGTCTATGGGTTTCGACAAATGTATAATGACATGTATCCACCATTAGAGTAACATACAGAGTAGTTTCACTGCCCTAAAAATCCTCTGTGCTCTGCCTATGCATCCCTGTCTCCCTCCCCACAACCCCTTCAAATTACTGATATTTTTACTGTCTTCATAGTTTGCCTTTTCTAGGATATCACATACTTGGAATCACACAGTATGCAGCCTTCTCAGATTGACTTTAACTTAGTAACACAAATTTAAGTTTCCTCCAAGTGTTTTCATGGCTTGATGGTTCATTTCCTTTTCGTTTTTTTTTAAAGATTGGCAACTGAGCTAATATCTGTTACCAATCTTTTTTTTTTTTCTCTTCTTCCCAAAGCCCCCCAGTACATAGTTTCATATTCTAGTTGTAGGTCCTTCTGGCTCTGCTATGTGGGACGCCACCTCAGCACGGCTTGATGTGCACTGCTAGGTTCACGCCCAGGATCCAAACCTGTGCAACCCTGGGCCACCAAAGCAGAGCATGAGAACGTAACCACTTGGCCACGGGGCCGGCCCCTGGTTCATTTCTTTTTAGCACTGAATAATATCCTATTGTCTGGATGTACCACAATTTATCCATTCATCTACTGACAGATAGCTTGTTTGCTTTCATGTTTTGGCAATTACGAATAAAGCTGGTATAAATATTCATGTGCAGGTTTTTATGTGCACAGAAGTTTTCAATCATTTTGGTAAATACCAAGGAGTAATTACTGGATCATATGGTAAGAGTATGCTTAGTTTTGTAGCAAACTACCAAACCGTCTTCCAAAGTAACTGTGCATTAGGAATTCTCTATACATACTGCATTTTGCAATATTGATTTTGAGGTTACAGAGAAAGTTTAGCAAGTAGGTGAATTTGCACATACGGAATCCTAGAATAATGAGAACAGACTGTAATTATTTTCTCTCCTCTTTTGTTTTTTCTTATTTTTACTTGTTTCCAGTTTCCCCCTTGTTTATTTGACAGTTCTCTACTTTTCTATTCCATTCCATTCCCTCCCGGTTCATGTATGTTTGGGGAGCATCTTTTCTTGAATATTTCCATCAGATGGGGTTAGCCTCACATAGATTTCTTTCTCCTTAACAGGAGACCCACTGGATGAGGCACAGTCCTATGGAGTCTATTTCACTAGCTTCTATTTTCTAGTACTAGATAAGAAGTCTAATGCCAATCTGATTCTTTTCTTTTTACAGGTGAGTTGAGGTCTGGACCTTGTAACATTTTTATCTTTATCCTTAGAGTTCAGAAATTGACCTAGGTACTTTCTTGTCAATTCATCCTGAAACTGAGAAAGTCCCTTCAACCTTCCAGACTCAAGTCTTCCTTCAGCTCAAGGCAATATTTTTCTATCATGTTTATTATTTCTTTCATCTATTCCTTTTTCTCCTTCTGGAAGTCCTATTATCCATATGTTAGGTGGTAAGATCTACCCTCCCAGACTGCTCCTGACCCTAATTTCCATCTCTATATTTTTGTTCTGTGCTTTAAGCTATTTGCTGATATTGATTTTCCATGCTACTTGTCTGACTAATTGTCTGAATCTCAGTAGTGACCATTTTCTCCTTCAACTCATCATTTGAACGGTTTAGTCGGGAAATTACATTTTTTTAGCTCCACAAAGTCTCTCTCTCTCTCTTTTTTTTTTTTTTTTTGAGGAAGATTAGCCCTGAGCTACCATCTGCCGCCAATCCTCCTCTTTTTGCTGAGGAAGACTGGCCCTGAGCTGACATCCATGCCCATCTTCTTCTCCTCTATCTGTGGGATGCCTGCCACAGCATGGCTTGACAAGCAGTGCGTAGGTCCGCACCCGGGATCCAAATGGATGAACCCCGGGCGGCTGAAGCAGAATGTGCCAACTTAACTGCTATGCCACCAGGCCGGCCCCCACAAAGTCTCTTTTTGCTATATTTAAATACTTGCAGTGCTTATTAATTTTTTAAACTTCATATTGTCATCTGCCTCTCTCAGCAACTCTATTTCACTGGATGCGCATTCTGTTTGTCCTTCCTCTCTTTTCCAGCTCACTAGGTAGGGCTCAAGGCCAAGTGCTGGGGAACCTAAGGGAAAGGCGTTCAGTTAGTGGGAAAAGGTCTCTGCCCTAACCAAGACAGCACAGATGCAGGCATGCTCCCCACCTCCTGCAGAGACATCTGGAAAATGCTTTCCTGGTCTGGGAACGTGACCCCAGGAACAAAGGAACTTGGCCCACTAGTTCAGCAACTTCTTAGCTGCTGGGATGAGGTACAGGGGACTGAGTGTCTTCCTCTGGCCCAGTGTCAGCTTCCTCTTGGGCCCCCCAGATCTCTGGAGTCCAAATTCTCCCCAGGCTCCACCTCTTCTCAAACCTTGTTTCAAGGCTCCCCAGTATTTGATGAACTGATGGGGAGGACAACTATCCCGCGTTCTTTCCACTGGCCCCTACATTTGTTTAGCCAGAGAGAGAGAAAGAAATTCACTCAAGTGGATAGATAGGGAACCACATTCAGGTTACCATGTCCCCAGAAATGACCTTCAAAATATCCTTTTAAAATAAATTTAAGCTAAAAAAGCAAGAGGATTTACAGAAACATATTAAATAAATAATATTTCAGGTGGTATATGATATGACAGAAATCACAAAGGCGATGTGTAAGTGACAAAGTCTGAGAAATACTGCACTGGAAAAATGCTGTATTTCCCTTCCAACTCTGGTGTGTTATTACTCTACACAGTAGAATTACCAGAATGTTCTTCTAACAGGCTGTTATGTGTTGCTTTAAAGAAAAAAAAAAGAGAACACAATCAAGATTAAACTAGCAAAATGACTTCTCCATGATCAGACGAGCCATATACATATATATATATATTTCACATGTATACCAGGTATATATGATCCATCTGTATCATATGTGTAGCATATATACAGACGTCAAAATGCAGGCAGATAATTGAAGAAAGCAAGGAGACAGGCATTATAACATTTTAAATCTAATACAGTTGAGTGATAGCAGCAAGGACAC
Source organism: Equus caballus (assembly GCF_041296265.1). Lineage (NCBI taxonomy): Eukaryota > Metazoa > Chordata > Mammalia > Perissodactyla > Equidae > Equus > Equus caballus. The sequence goes on along the minus strand of NC_091699.1, from coordinate 81,360,569 downwards.
AGAAACCCCAGGGCTATAGAGAAAAGCAGGACAGGAGTTGTGGCCACCATAAGGGACTTCCTCCCACAGAGCACCAGCTCCAAAGAGAGATCTGGGCTAGGCTAGCGAGGACCTCAGAGCCCAACTCGCCTTTCCTACAGGGAGGAATTTCTTCCAGAGTAAGAGTCTCTCGCATGTTTCTTTTCTTTCTTTCCTTGTGTGGTGTTTGTCATTATTTGTCCACGCAGTGTGGAGTGGGGAGGGAAAGTCACTGTGGCATTTCTGAGAGTCCCTGAGGGCACACAGGTCCCTCTCAGAGTCAGAGACACATACACACACCCCTTAAACATTTACAGCCCAGGTCACCCAGCTGCCATTAGCTCTCCAACTACAAAGGGGTCCTGGCCAGCCTGCACGCGGTCCTGTCTCCATTTGCAATTCACTCGCCCAACTGCTCACTATCTCCTGAGGATCAGGGCCACTCTCCTAAGGACTAAACACTCCACCTAACTGGGGGCTCACAAAAGTGCCTCTCTGGCCTCAGGAAAGCTTCAGGCCTGAGGGGATGGACAGAAAGGGCTGTTGTGCTGGCGCCTGCCTTGCTCAGTTGGGGTTCACTTTAAGAAGGAGCATAAAGCACAGGAGGGGATGGAGCGTGTAATAGTAGTAGCCAAGGCCTGAGGGCTAGAGGCCAGAGGTGAGTGGCAAGGTCAGCGCTCTTGGAAAGATGCTCAGCCAGCCCACCGGCTGGGCCCTACCACGTGGCAGCACCTCGTGGCAGCACCTCGGTCAGGCTGCAGCCCCACCACCTCAGGTTCAGGGCTCTCTCTACGTCACAGCTCTGCCTGACTCCGAGGCCCGGGCTTATAGTGTTGAGCTTGTCACTGTCGACGAAAATAATCCATAACCAATCTATAAATGAAAATTTGGGTGAGTTTATTCTGAGCTTAAATCTGAGGATTATAACCCGGAAGAAAGGCCCCTGAAGAAGTGGGGTGCACAGAGTGGTTATATACCCCCAGAGAGGATGTTTCACATAGGATTGAAATGTCCCTTTTACAATAGTCGGGGGACTGCTCTGTCGGCACAGCGATTCATGGAAACAGCAGGTAGGTCTTCTGTCTCAGTGACCACAGCAGGGTGGCAGTCTGTTGTCTCCAGCTGAGTGGTCACAGGTGAGCTGGGTGGTCAAAGGTGAGTGCAGCAATCAGTTCCTAGCCTAAGGAAAGATGCTTATCCCTAAGGAAATGTCAATGTGGGGGAAAGTCGCACCTTTTATCTCAAGGGCCTTTGTTCTGGCCATAGGAAATGTCTAAGCAGATGTACAATGCATGCTCAACGGCCACAGTCAGGCCCTTTTGGAAAAAACAAAGTCAGGCCGAATTAGGTTTATACCAAATGGCTTCCTCGTATACTCCAATATATCCTATTGCTTGCCATTTTTATTTGTCATCACTGAAAACCAAACGCCGCTACTTTCTGAAGTCGGCCTGTGTGCCGGTGAAGAAAGCCGCTGTGCTCTCGGCGCTGGGCTCGCCACACCTGTGACCTTTTCAAGGACTCGCTGGCCCAGCGCCCCGCGTGAGCGCGTGAGTGCGTGAGTGAGTGAGTGTGAGTATATGGATCTGCATGTGGCCGCGAGCTCACGGGGGCTCCGGGTGCACGGGGATGGGCGCACCCGGCCGGTGCAGCATGAGGGGCGCTCTCCCGGGCTGGCTGGCGCGGGGCCCAGCCCGGGGGCTGCGGAGAATTCGGTTATTGTTCGCGGGACTGGGCGGCCGCCTGCAGCCGGCGGGCTGCGATCCACTCCCCGGCAGCCGGGCGTCCAGCGCTGCGGCGGCACATTCCCCCCGCGCACCTGCCCGCGCCCCTCCCCTGCCCGCCCGCCATCTGTCGTCTGAGCGCCATTGTAAGCAGCCGCGCCTGGCGTCCTGGACGACACCCAAGGGGACCTGGGGCTTAGGCCGGGCGAGAGGCAAACAAGGAGGGTTTATTCCCAATCCCGTTTGGAGGTGACCTTGGGCAAAATAGCCAAGCCCGGGGCTTGCGCCCGCTCCCCCGCCCTCCAGTTTTTGGCGCGGGGTTTCTTTGAGGACCCCTCCTGGACCCGGAGACCCAGGGTCTGCAACCTGAGCCGGAGCCTCCCACTAGGGCTTTCTGGGATGTTTTCTGGACTTGGGGAACCCGCAGCCGGCAGATCCCGCTGCCAGCCTCCCTGAGGAGCCCCCGGGAGCGCGTTTCAAATGCAGATGCCGGTTTTGTCTGCAAGTCTGATCCTCCCAGTATACCCCAATTGTCCGGGCCTCTTGGGATACTGGGTTGAAAGAAGAATTTCTCTTTTCTGCAACCGAAAATGCGGCCCTTTCACGCCCCACCAGCCGGCCTGCTGCCCTAGCAGTCTTTACTGCCCCCACATTTGTTTAGTATCTCACATCTTCCTTTAATGTTAGTGGAAGTTTCAAATGCTTTGATATATCCTGACCAAAAAGAAAATAAACATAGGAAAACAAAACAAAGCTTTTGCAGTCATTGTGGTCACTGTGAGCGAGCCTTTTCAAATCATTGCATTGTCCCCCAAAGATTCAAATCCGCCCTCCCTCTTGGGCATCTCCCCAGCCCGCCCTCGAAGAGCTCACCCTCCCCCCACCCAACCCCACCCCACGGACCCCCACACACACAACAAGCACATCACCTCTTTTCACAGATGAGCAAACAAAGGCGGAGAGATGGGGGAGCTGAAAAACCATTTGTTCCTCTTGCATCCTGTACCATGCGCATGTCTTACCCACACACACACACACACACACACACACACACACAGAGCCCAGGAATAATCGATAACATTAGCACACTTAAAGAAAGATTCCAGATCCCCAGCACAAAAGGCAGGGCTGAATCCCATGCAGAGCGGGGCTTTCCTCCTCTGGAACTTTTAGTGCTTCCAGCTCATAATTCTCCATCCCAAGGAAGGCCTGCTGGGGTGAAACCAGAACCTGGAAATGAGAAGACTTGCACCTCCGGTCTCCTCTCTCAGACAGAACTAGAAACAGAAAAAAACGTGCTTCTCTAAATCCCGTTCCCATTCCCTTCAACTCACAGACGGAACCTTTCTTTAAGCATGTTAATATTATTTATTATTCCTGAGCTCTGTGTGTGTGTAGGTGACACATGCACACGGCACAGAATGCAAAAGGAATGAATTCAGTGAAAAACAAGTCTCCCCTCCACCCTGTTCCCAGAACGTCAATGTTTGGTTCTCTGTTCCTACTTGGCCCCAAGAAGGACTAGGCTTTCCTCTTGGCCACTGGGCTCCTGTCTTGCCCCCAGCGGTCGGACCTGTGCAAGACTCTCCCCCCCCCCCCCCCCCCCCCGAACCTTGATTGCCTCCTGAGAAGACAAGGTAAGAACACCTACTGCGCGAGGTTGTCAGGACCAAACGAAAATGTGTAAGACCCATTCCAGACCCGCTGAAGAGCTGTGTACTTGCATGTGGTCACTATTAAAGACAAAGCACTGTTCTCATCCCCTTCACCTTGTCTAGCAAGGACCAGAGGATAGGATTTGAAGATCTTGGATGAGAGAAGGAAAGAGTTGACAGCTGGGAGATAATAGGCTGTTACAGTGAGGAGGAGAGCTGGAGTTAGAAAAGATGGGCACAAGAGGCTGAAGGGAGGTGTCAGTCAGCTTATGCTGCATAAGAAACAACCACAAACTATATACAACAGACAGCATTTCTTTCTTGCTCAGCAGCTGTGGGCCAGCTGCGGCCCTGCTTGAGGTGGTGGGTTTGTGTGGTGGCTGGGGCGGTTGTGTTCCATGTGTCTTATTCTAGGGCGAGGCTGAGGGGCCCTAGGGTCTGTTCTGGCGATGGCAGAAGCACAAGGTGCCAAGCCAAACTACGCAAGCGTAATATCTGCTAACATCTTGTGGGCCAAAATAAGTTACGTGGCCCAATCCAAAGTCAAGGGGGGGGGGTGGGTAATGTTTGCTCTACCCAACATGAAACAGTGGCAAAGATATGTATTACCATGGAGCAAGGAATTGGGAGCAAGAGTTCAATCTCTTCTGTCTGCATTCCCTTCCTAGATGATAACACTCATCCCCCCAGCCTTAAATACCACACATTTGCTAAGGATTCCTAATGTACATTCCAGTCCACAGCTGTCCCCTAAGTTCCAACACCCCTAAGTTCCCACAGCCCCTCTCCCCCCAGTATCTGCCCTGGCAGATCTCACCGCTTCGTCGTGGGGAACTCTTGTTCCCTGTCCCTCCCCCTAACCTGACTTCAGCAGTGGTCCCTGCTTCCATGCTCTTGCTCAAATCAGAGGTGGAGGATCACCTTTCACCCACTTTCTCGCTCCTCCCCCGCGATGCTGCCTCCAGAATGTGCCTCCCCCTGGTCCAAAGCCCCAGCATCTCTCACCTGGATGACTGCCATGGCTGCACAACTGCTCCCCTGCTTCTCCACACAGCAACCAGAGTGATACTCAGAAGCTGTAGATCAGACCATGTCACTCCTCTGCTCCCCTGATCACTCCTCTGCCGGCTCCCATCTCAAAAAGAGCCTGAAGGCCTATAAGGCTGTACAAAGCCCTGCAGAACCTGTCCTTACTCTCCCCCTTCCCCCGACTTCCCTCCCTGCTACTCTGGCCCTCACACATTCTGCTCCAGCCACACGGCTCTTCTTACTGCTCTGCAAAAACTGTCAGGCACACACTGGTCTTGGGGCCTTTGCACTTGCTGTTCCCTCTACCTGGAATACTGTCCCCCAAAATATCCAGAGTGCTAGTACCCATGCTTCACCTTCCCAGGAAAACTTCTCCTAGCCACCTTATCCACAGCATCACCCCTTACCCAAACTCTCAGATCCCCTTCCTTAGCACTATCAAACCAATGATACAGTTCACTTTGTTTTGTTCATTTTCCAAAATCAGATCACATCTCTCCCATGCTAGAAACTTCTCCATGGCTCCCCCCTGCACTTCAGATCTGAACTCCTTGCCATGGCCTGTGAAGCCTGCCTCTCCTGGCCCTCGCCTGCAGCATCTCATGCCTTCTCTTCCTCCACACTCTGTCTGACCCCCTTCCAGCCTCCTCAAGTACACCAAGCCTTTCATACCTCTAGGCCTTGGCTGTTGCTGTTTTCTTGGCCTGGAATACACTTCTCTCTGAGACTCCTGCTCATCCTTCAAGTCTCGGTTCACACAGGGTCCACAGAGAGGCCTTCCCCGGCTGCCCTGTGGAAGCAGCTTCCTCCGCGCCCTCCAGCTCACGGTCCCGTTTGTTTCCTGCATCCCACTCCCCACTGGCTGTAACCGCCCCTGTTTGTTTGTGTGTTTGTTTGTCATCTGTTTCCCACGAGTAAGCAGCTGTGTCTGCCTTGCTCTCTGCAGCACCGCTGCCTAGAACACCCTGAGTTCCCTTAAATATCTGCCACGGCAATGCTCTGTGTCAGGAGAGGGGGACGGGGAGTAGGAAAGGTTTCGTGCCCGGAAGGAGGAGCTAATTTCACTGGGGACTTTCTGAGCAATGAAGGAATTCTTTGGACCTTGTCAAACAAGATACTAATTATAATAAAAATAACATATGCCATTTATTCAGCACTTAACATGGGCCAGGCACAGTGCTAACGACCTTGTATACGTTACCTCACTTAATCCTGCAACTACCTCATTACTATCTCCATTTTCAGTTAAGAGAACTAAGAGTAAAAGACTCCGCCCGTTGCCCACCTAATATCCACTCTCCACCTTTTCTTTGCTACTGGAACATGAGCTTTGTGAAGGGTGAGAATCTGTCCAGCCCTGGGTGATGGATCACAAAAATTCTATTCCCCGCATTCCCAGACTACCTTGCAGCTAGGGGTTGCTGTGTGAGCCTGTTCTGGACAATGTGAAATAAGCAGGAGTCTACTGGGGGAGGAAGTATCCTGAGAAAGCTTCTGCTTCCCCATATCCTCATTCCTATCTTAAAGTGAGGTGTTGGGGCTGGCCCTGTGACACAGTGGTTAAGTCCAGTGTGCTCTGCTCTGGTGGCCTAGGTTTATGGGTTCAGATCTTGGGCATGGACCTATACCACTTGTCAAACCATACTCTGGTGGCATCCCACATACAAAATAGAGGAAGGTTGGCACAGATGTTAGCTCAGGGCTAGTCTTCCTCAAGCAAAAAAAGAGGTCGATTGGCAACAAGTGTTAGCTCAGAGCGAATCTTCCTCACCAGAAAAAAATAAATTAAAGTGATGTGTTGTCTGGAGCCCTGGCAGCCATCTTGTGACCCAGAGAAAACAAGCTGAAGGCTGAAAGCCATCAGGCTAAGCATGGCAGATCAGAAAGAGGAAAACCCTTTGGTATTCTGATCGCATTGTTAAGCATCTGAACCAACACGAGCAACCACATACCTCCAGGCTTTTGTTACATGAGTGAAATAAATCCCTATTTGTTTAAGCTATCATTAGCCAAATGCACTGTTACTTGCAACTGAACACATTCCTAACTAATAGACTGGGGCTCAGAGAACTTTGGAGAGAATGAAACCCAGAGAGGAAGAATGCAGTCTGGAGGTTGACTGTGGAAATCCAGTAGTGTTATGACTGAAACTTAAGCCCAGATTTTCTTGTGGAGATTGAAACTAAACAGATCCTGAAGACATTGCTTTTGAGGCCACTTAAAAGAGAGAAGGCCAAAAAAAGGTCACATCCACTGCTAACCAGGATGTAATGGTGGAATTTCCAAAAAAGATAGAGGGAAATCTACAGAGAAGGTTAGGGGTAAAAGATGCAAGCTTTTGTCACGTAACAAGGTAGAAAAGAACTAACATCTTTTAGTTTCTATTATGCTCCAGGCACTGTGTCAGAAGGTTTACAGTACCAGCCAGCATGGACTTCCCAATTGCCTTGCAGTGCCAGAATTATTATCACCACATTACGGAGGAGGAAATTGAAGCTCAGGAAGGAAGTAAAGTAAAAAATCTAAGAGCTATATGGGGGCTGGCCCTGTGGCTGAGTGGTTAAGTTCATGTGCTCTGCTGCAGGCGGCCCAGTGTTTCGTTGGTTTGAATCCTGGGCATGGACATGGCACTGCTCATCAAACCACGCTGAGGCGGCATCCCACATGCCACAAGTGGAAGGACCCACAACAAAGAATATACAACTATGTACCAGGGGGCTTTGGGGAGAAAAAGGAAAAATAAAATCTTAAAAATAAATAAATAAATAAAAAATCTAAGAGCTATAGGTTCAAGACAATTCCAATCAAAAATTCACAGGCATTTTTTTAATTTGTAAATTAAATAATGTAAATTAAGTTGATCCTAAAATTCATATGGAAATACAAATGACCTAGAATACCCAAAACAACCCTGAAGAAGAGGTTAAAAGTTGGAGGACTAACACTTGATTTCAGAAATTATTATAAAGCTATAATAATAAAAATAGCTTAGCAGTGGTGTGAAAATAAATAAGTCAATCAATGGAACAGAATGGAGAATCTCGCAATAAACCCATGCATATATGAGCCACTGATTTTTGACAGAGACACAAGAGTAATGCAATGGGGAAAGGACAGTCTTTTCAACAAATAGTGCTGGAACAATTGGACATGTATATGCAAAATGAAGACCACAAAGAAGCAGGAGAAAGAGGAGGGAGGGAAGAAAGAACTTGGAGTCACTCTTGGTACCATTAATAAAAATGAACTCAAAATGGATCATAAACCCTAATGCAAGAGCTAAAACTATACAACTCTTAGAAGAAAACACAGCAAAGAGTCTTCATGACATTGTGTTAGTCATTGGCTTCTTAGATATAACACCAAAACCACAATTCATAAAAGAATAAATGGATAAATTGGACTTTATCGAAACTAAAAACTTTTGCTTTTCAAAAGACACTGTTAAGAGCATGAAAAGACAAGCCACAGACTGGAAAGAAACATTGGTGAAGCATATGTCTGATAAAGGACTTAAGTCCAGAATATATAAAGAGTTTTCAAACTCAATAGTAAGGAAACGAAGAACACAACTTAAAAATGGAGGGCAATATATTTGAAGATATACAGATGGCAAATAAGCACACAAAAAGATTGTTCAACAACAGTAGTCAGGAGGGAAGTTCAAATGAAAACCACAATGAAATACCACTACAGGCCTGTTAGAATGGCTTAAATTAAAAAGACTGACCACACAGTCCTTGGTGAGTACATGGAGGCAGTGGTACTCTCATGGACGGCGGGTAAGGATGTAAGATAGTACGATCACTTTGGAAAACAGCCTGGCAGTTTCTTTAAGTTAGATGTATACCTGCTAGATTACCCAGCCATTCCTCTCCTGGGTGACTACCCAAGACAAAAAGAAATACACATCCCTACAAACATTTGTACACAAATGTTCAGAGCAGCTTTATTTGTAAGAGCCAAAGGCTGGGAAAAAAAAACAAATTTCCATCAAAAGATGAAGAGAGACAAATTGTGGTACATCCATCAACAATAAAATGCTACCTAGAATAAAAGGAAATGAACCATTGAGACACACAAGAGCATGGATGAATCTCAAGGGAATTATGCTGAGGGAAAGAAGCCAGACAAAAAAGAGTGCCTACTGGATGACTCCATTTTATACAAAAGTTTGGAAAAGGCAAACGAATCTATAGGAACAGAAAGCAGATCAGTGGTTGCCTGGGGAGGGGGGGGTGGGGTGAAGACAGGGACAGGAGGACCCTTTGGGGTGATGGATATGTTCACTATCTTGATCCTGGTGACGATCTCATGGGTGCATATATTAAATCATAACAACACATTGTTCAGTGTAGTTTATTATATGCCAATGACACCTCAATAAAACTGTTTTTAAAAAATACCCAGGAGCATGCAGAGGGTCAGCTGAGAAGCCCTTGCCAGATCTCCAGGACTCGAGAGCGAGCTGACTCCACCCCCGCAGGCTGCCCCCAGATGGCCACAGTCTGTTGGCAGGAGCTGTGTGTGTGAAAACTACGGCTGGAATAGCTGGAATTCTTCATATGAATTCCAGGAAATCCAGGGACTTCTGGGCACCATATGAAAACACAGAGGGAAAAAAATGGCTCATTTTCTGAGAAAAATGAAGCATATTTTATGGGGTCATGGAGCTTCTGAAACACCATCAACAACCCTTTTTCTTGGTGCTTGTTGGGGCTGGAGGTGGATATGGAGAAGAGAAAACGCCAGTTCTGCCTGCCCTTTCCAATCAGGGTCTCATGCAGAGGTGGTCCTGGTGCCCACTGAGGCTGGCCAGAGGGGACCACGGAGATGGAACTGCTGGGGGCCTCCAGGGAGGTGGGGGCAGGCTAGTGCAGGGCTGCAGGCTGGCAGAAGCCCCAAACTCAGAGACGTGGGAAGTTAGGCTGTTGGGGGGAGTCAAAGTGGGGGCACCAGTGTGACCCTGAGGGAGGCTGTGTCACCTGCAGCTTTCCCTGGGGCCCGGACTGAGGTGGGGGCGGTTCCCAGCAAGGGCCAGCTCTTCTCTGCGAGTAAAGACACACATACACCCATGCAGCTGCCCCGGCTGAGGGCAAGGTGGCAATGGATCACCCCCCTCCTCCCGACCAGATCAAACTCTTTATCAGCAGAGCTTACGGCTTTGTAACAAGGCTTCTTCCGTGCAACAGATGTTAACTGAGTATCTACTACGTGGCAGGCGCTCTGTAGTCTCTGGGAATCCTGGGCCTCACGGAGCTTACGTTCCAGCGGGGAAAACAGACCATATGCAAGACAAATAAGTCAACGTCCGATGTGTCAGATGGCTGTAAGTGCAGTGAAGAAAAACAAAGTGAGACAGGAGACAGGGAGAGAGGAAGGGGTTGTGGGCGGGACTGGGTGAGGAAGGGGGTGGGATCGCACAGAAGTTCTACTGTGACCCTGCCCATCTCTCCCATGATGGTTTTTCCCCTGATCTTAGAGCAGCCCATGAAGACTCACGGTGAACTTTGTTGTTCCCCTGGCAGCTGTCCCAAAGACCCACTCATATTCTCAGCAGCTTCTCCAGGACAGGAGGAAGGCATCATGGCAGCCCAGCCTCCAACACACTGCCCCATCTCAGGCTGTTCCTGGGGGCTGCCTATCCCTGGGCCCAGTGATGACTTAATCACTCCCAGAATTGAGTACTTTCCTCATCTCCTTTCCAGGACCAGTATTGCTAACCCCACCTCTTAAACTCAGAAGGATCCTGCCCTGCGGCCTCTCATTATTTTCTGAGTTGTTACCACGTGCCTTCCGTTTCTTCAGGCCTGTTTCTCCGCCCGTGGTCATGCCGCGCCGATTCCCATTTCTGCCCCTTTCCTCCTGTGCTGCCAATCGCCTAGGATGCCCTCCTCCTATTCAAACACTTTTCATACTCAAAGGTGAAGCTCTCACCCACCGATTTCCAGAACCATCCCTGCCTGTGTTAGCCCCATGAATCTCCGCTTCTTGATCTCTGGCAGCACCCTGATCTGAGCCTCGTAACTGAAGCAATGATGTCTCTGTGTTTCACTGTTATCTCCTACTGTTGGTCTGGTCTCTGCAGCCATCTTGCGTGTTCCTCTCACGTCTTCGTTTCTTCTATTTCCCTGAGACGCAAGCTCGTGCTGAGCGCCCAGAGGTACGCCAGATATAGCTCACTTCTCCCTTAAAAACAAGGCTTGGCTTTGTCCAAATTTCCTCCTCTCCATCTGAGAAATGGAACTGGTTTGGAAAATTCCAGCATGGGAGTGTTTAGCCTTATTTGAGTTGTGCAAGTGGGAAAAAATGTGTTTTTCCCAATATTAACAAATTCCCCCAGCCTTTCCTCTGAAAACGATTCACAAATCTCTGAGCCCAGTATGTAAGCTCACCAGTTTCTTCATCGCTCTGAAGAATGAATTGTCCTCCAGTTTGTATGTCATATGCACACATGCATTTGTGGGTGAATGCGAAGGAGGCAATCAGAGTAGAAGTTAACCAGTCGTGAAATGAAGCATGTGACAAGTGCAAAGTGGCAGGCCCTTTGATGCCCACGTCCCCTAGCTTTCCAACATACTAAGCAAACAATTTCTTAACAGCAGTATGCCCCTACCTGTCTGTATTCTCCCTCTGCATTTATCCAAATTCATTCATTCAACAAACAGTAATTGCAAGTCAAATATTGTTGGCAGTTTCTAAAAGGGCTCCCAATGATCCCACTTGCTGGTACTTATATTCTTGTGCATAATCCCCTCCCCTTGAGTATGGACTGCACCTAGTAACTTGCTTCTAATGAACAGAATGCAGTAAAAGTGATGGGAAATCACATCCAACATTAGTTTACAAAAGACAGTAACTTCCGTCTTACTGGCATTCTGTGGTTCTTCTTGTTTACCTGCTTTGATGGGCTCAGCTGCCACATTGTGAGATGCCCTACAGAGAAGCCCAGGGAACTGAGAGCAGACTTTGTCCAACAGCCAGTGAGGAACCGAGGTCCTCAGTCCAACCGCCTGCCAGACACTGAATCCTGCCAAGCACCACGCGAGCTTGAAGCAGAGCCTCCCTGTTTGAGTCTTCAGATGAGACTGCGGCCACAGCCAATGCTCTAAGTGCAGCCTGGCGAGAGACGCTGAGCCAGAGCATCCAGCCAAACTGCGTCCAGATTCCTACCCAACAGTAACTATAAGATAATAAATGTGATTGTTTTAAGCCACTAAATTTGGGGTTGATTTGTTGTGAAGCAATAAATAATTCCTCTACCAGCTGTGTGCCAAGCACTGTTCTCGGCCCTGGAACGTAGCAGAGGATAAAACATACATCCATCTCTGCCCTCACGTAGCTGACAGTCTAGTGAGGGGAGGCAGATGATAAATAATGCATGGAAACAGAAAAATAAAGCAGTGATGGGGTATGGGAAATCGCCAGGGTTTCCAGTGGGTGGTGAAGTGGGGGTGACAGTGGTTGTAACTTTAAATAGGGTTTTGGAAAGGCCTCCCTGAGAAGGTGGCTTTGGAGCAGAGACCCACAGTGAGAGCTGAGCCACGGGCTGTCTAGCGGAAAAGTGTTCCAGATGGAAGGAATAATCTAAAATAAGTTTTTTTTTTTTTCCCTCGGCAAAATAAAATTTAGAGAAGGAAAGGATTTCATCTTCTCTTTTTAGCCAGTAGAAAAATAACTAAACGTAGGCAGCCCACCAGAAACACATTCCAACCCTCCTCCTCCTCCAGAGAGAGCTCAGAGTCCAGACAGAGGAAAGCTGTGTTTCTGCTTTGTTTGTTTCCTGTGTCCTCGATATAGGCAGTTACTCACCTTGGCACGGGTGGCTTCTGTGATTTTCAGGGGAGGAAGGAAGCTGCCTAATGCCCCTCTATCCTGCCCTATGCCCCGGCACGGCCTTCCTGGTCGATGCAGAGTGTACGATGTAGTGATTTGTGGCTGGGACCACAGGCCAGAGGGATAACATCTGGAAAAGACTTGAACTGCCCAACTCACCTTGGGATCCTCAGGACCACCAGTTCACACTGGGCCAGACCCTCTCAGGGTCTAAGAAATCCAGCCAAAGCCGCTCTAGCTGCTGAGAGTTGGTTGGAGACCCAGCACTCATGATCTCTCACTTCCATCCGTGCAAGCCTCAGGCTTATCTGAGGAATTCAAGAGGAGGGCAGTTTACAAAATGGTTTTTACATTGCCTGTGCAGAAAGTAGGCCTGATAAAGTTATTCTATTGTGTGTGGCAGTGGAGGTTCAGGGAAACTCGGAGATTCTCGTTCCCCACACCACCTGACCAGAGTGAGGCTGGACACGAGGCCCTGACACCACCGCTGCCCAGTGGGGAATGCTGATTTGTGAGAAGAGGTGCCAAGAGCAGCTCTCCTTCTGAAATCTGACCAGCGCCAGGTCTGACCTTTTGGCCCGAGTCAGAATCGAATGACTGCCTCTGACTTCTGTCAGACACCGGCTTCTCTTGATATCTCTCACACCCGAGAGGACGTCAACTTCCCATCCAGCCCATGTCATCCAGAAAGACAGCTGGGCTTCCCTCCGTAGCCCAGAGTGCTCTGCTTCTCCACCGACAGGGGGGAAGGACGAAATAAGGACATTTCCAGTGAATAAAAATGGGGAGCCTTTGTCACCAGCAAACCCACATTAAGGTGACACTTACAGAGCACAAGGAAAATGCCCCCAAGTGGAATCATGGAGATGAGGGAAGGAATAAAGAGCAATGAAAAAGGTAAATATATGGGTAAAGCTAAATGAAGATTGATGATATATAAGAAGATAATAATAATATCTCTTGAGGTTTAAAATACATATGAAATTAAAATACATGACAACAGCAGCCAAAGATGGGAGGGGAGTACTGGAGTCAAAGTGTCCTAAAATCTTTGCAATGTCCTGGAAGTGGTAAAAGTATTCATTTACATTAAGCTTTAATAAGTCAGGGCTACATATTGTAGCAGTCTCGAGGTGACCACTAAAAAAATAATAAAACAATATAAAACTAATAAACTAAAAGGGATAGAATAATAAAAAGTACTTAGAAAGCAAGAAAGGAGGAAGAAACGAACATAAAACAAGTGAAACAAATAAAACACAAATGGCGAGATGGTGGATTTAAACCCCAAAATACTAGTAATTTCAATAACTATAAAAGGGCTAAATATTCCAGTTAAAATGAAAGGTTGTCAGACTGGATTTTTTTAAAGGAAGCCTGAGTCAGGGGGCATGCACCCTTTTCTCTGGCTCCCCTTAGCCTTAACCCTCTTAATACTTGGAAGACTGACTTGATAGCTGGAGCTACAGTGGTCATCTTGCAATCGTGAGGCTGGGTCTAGAAGCTGTGGGCAAAGGATGAAGGAGCAGAAAGTTAAAAGGAGCCTGGGACACTGAAGATGCTGTAGAGCTGCCATACCAGCCTAGACGACCACCTCCAGACATCATGCTTTGTGAAAGAAAAATAAATCCCTAACTTGTTTAAGCCACTCTTTGTGTAGTGTCCAATACTTGCAGCTCAGCACGATTCCTGATCCACAAGCTTTAGAACACGACATCTGCAAAACCCAGTGAGTCTCAGATACTAATCTTAAACCACTTAAGACCACTGGGTCATGTACCGTGTAAAACCTCTAATGAGCACAGTGTCACCTCACTGCAAGAGCAGAGGCCCCTTGGACCAATCAGCCCACAGGGGAGTTTAAGGGATTAGGAGCAGCCATGCAAATACCCCACAGATGCCCCTCTCTTACACCCAGAGGGACGTTACTCTGGTACTTTATAAGCAACTTCAATGAGTTGGGGGGAAAGGTGAGTTCTTGTAAGCAGCCAGCGATTGTAAAACTACACAGATCTTCCCATGGCAAAAACAGATGTCCATGAGTTCACTTCATTCATTCAACAAGTGTTTATAAACTACCTATAATGTGCCAAACATTGTTCCAGCCATCAGGGACACAGCGATGGGCAAAACAGACGAGACTCCCTGGCCTGGTGCAGCTTACATTCTAGTGGGGAGACAAACAGTAAGTAAGAAATTGCGTGTACAATGGTGGTGAGTGGGTGGAGGAAAGAGAACAGGGAGTGGGGTAGGTTACGATTTAAATAATGATTGTTCAGTACGATCAGGAATGTCATACTGAAAGGCAATGTTTGATAAAAGATCTGAAGGGAGAGAGTAGAAGACAAGTGCCATGGGCAAAAAGTTTCAGTCTGCTGGTGCCAAAGCAGGAGGAGGCAAGATTCTGGAAGATATGACTTGCTCTCAAAAGTGGCTCTGGCGGAGGGGGTCGCTTCCTTCAGAACTGCCCTTCAGTCTTCGGGAGGGGACCCTGGCAGGTGGGAGGCCCCACTGCGAGGTGAGAATGTACAGAAGGCTCTGTGGAGAGGGTAGTTGCTGCACATGTCCTAGGTGCCATTAGGCGGTTCCATTGAGCACTCACACAGTCCTGTGTGTGAGGTGGGCTCCATTACACAGGGTGAGAGGGACGCTCATCTTTTTGCCCCAGGCGGCAAAGCCAGTAAACAGGAAGGGAGGGTCCCCAAGGTGATGCCCTCAGCACCTCACAAACCCTCTGATCCATCTCCAGGGACTGCCCAGCAGGCCGACATGTGGGGAAGGGAAGTAAAGTAAAGAGGAAGGAGCCCAAGGAAGACTTGCACCGCGCCCCCCCAATCCCGGAAGCCCTGGGCTGACCCTTTCCCTCTTCCTCTAGCTGCGGCATTGAGAAGGATTTTGTGGGTCCAGGGGGCCAGTAGCAGCAGGTGCAGGGGCACAATGGGCCAGGTCTCAGCATTAAGGACTTTGCAGCTGCAGAGACCAGGGGCTCTGCCCCCACCTGCAACCCCTCCCCCATCCTGACTGCTGCACTGGACCTTCCTTCTTGGGCTGGCCGCCACAGTTCCTCATGGAAACGAGGCTGTTGGGGAGGCGCTTTCTTGGCAGTGCCTGTGAAGGCCCCCAACCCAAAGGGAGGGGTCTGTACTGTGTGAAGACATTAGCTCTCCCAGGTAACCCCAACTGGAGGCAGCACTGCTCAGTCCCTTCAGTCTGCTCGTCTTAAACAGGACATCTCAGCCACCAGAACAGGGACGGGAGCAGGACCCCCGAGTGTGCCAGGAAGTGGAGACATCTGATCTGGGAGATGCTCCTCACAGATCTACCCCCACTGAATGGAGGGGAGGGAGGGAGAGTGAGAGAGTCCCCAAGTCAATGTGCAGCCAAGGAGGCCCAAAGATCTTTCTCCTTCTGTCTCCCTCTCATTTTCTAAGCGCCAGGCACCATGATAGGCCCTACATTCATTATCTCAGCTGATCCTCACCAGAGTCCCGGGGGAAGCTCCAGCTCGTAAAGGGCAGGAGGAGGGAGCTGCTCACACTGGCACAGAAACCCTGGCTCTGAGCCACTGTGATGTAGTCTGTCTCTCCCCTCTCTCCATTGTTCATCTCCCATCTTTCATTTCTCCCTCTGTCTTTTTCATTTCTTCTTTTCCTCTTCCCCTTTCTCTTTTGTATTCATGGATCCAATAAATATCTACAAGTCAACTCTTTGGTGCTGTGCACTGTGTTTGGAACTGAGAACAAAGCAGTGAAGAAAGACAAAGTCCTTCCCAGGGGAGATTTTAAGTTGGCTGGTCGGGACGGCCTCTCTAAGGTGGTGACACTTGAGGTCAGACCTGAAGGAAGAGAAGGAGCTAGACACATGCAGACGTGAGCCAGACTGTCCCAGGAGGTGAGAGCTGAGGCGCAAGGACCCCGCGGGTGGGAAGGACCTCCGTAGGGTCGGGGGCTATTAGGCCAGTGGTGAGTCCTGGCGTCCACACTGTGGTCCTGGCCTCACTTCCCCTCCACGCCCAGAAGAGAGATCTTCCTCTGGAAACACAGTCCCCTATGTCCCAGGCGGTGCCACGCCTTCCTTATCCTATTATGAATTAATTCTCATAACAAATCTATGATTAAATATCAATTTTTTTATTCTTATTTTACACATGAGGAAACCGAGGCTTGGACAACTTAAACCACTTGTCCAGAGTCGCCCAGAGAGTGTGTAGTCCATCTCCAACTCCAAAGGAAAGGCGAGCCACAGACTGGGAGAAAACATTTGCAAAACATATATCTCAAAAAGAACTTGTATCCACAAAAAACTTGTATCCATATAAAGAACTCTTGCAATTTGATAAAAAGAAAGCAATCAGTTTCTCAAATGGGCACAACACTTGAACACTTTATAAAAGAAGATATGTGAGTAGCCAATAAGTATATGAAAAGATGCTCAACATCACCAGTCATCAGAGAGTTGCCTAAAACCTTAATGAGACACCATTACACAACTACTGGAATGGGTAAAATTAAAAAGACTGACAAGGGCCTGGCTCTGTGGCATAGTGGTTAAGTTTGGTGTGCTCTGCTTTGGCTTGGTGGCCCGGGTTCATGGGTTGAGATCCCAGGTATGGACCTACACCACTCGTCAGCCATGCTGTGGTGGCGAATCACATACCAAAAAGAAAAAAATAGAGGAAGATTAACACAGGTGTTAGCTCAGGGCTAATCTTCCTCAAGTAAAAAAAAAAAAAAAGACTGACAATACCAAGTGCTGACAGATGTGGAGCAACTGGAACTCTCATATATTAGCGATGGGCATGTAAAACAGCGCAGCACTTTGGAAGACAGTGTGCAATGTCTTATAAAGCTAAGCATGTACTTTCCACATATCTAGCAATTCCAGTCCTAGCTATTCACCCAAGAGAAATAAAAATGTATGTCTACAAAAAGACTTGTATGTGAATGTTCACAGCAGCTTTATTTATAATAACCCAAAACTGGAAACAACCCAATCCCTACCCACTAGCGAAAGGACAAACTGTGGTGCATCCACACAATGGAATACTCTTCAGTGACAAAAAGGAACAGAATATTAATACAGGCAAGACCCTGAATGAATCTAAGAAGAATAGTGCTAAGCAAAAGAAATCAAATTACATGCAAAAGACTGCATGTTCTATGACTAATGATTCTGCTTACGTGAAATTCTGGAAAAGAGAGAGCTACAGAAAGCAGATCTGTGGTCGCTTGGGGCTGGGGGTCGAGGGAGGAAATTGCCTGCAAAGGGGGTGCAAGGAAACTTTTTAAAGAGCTGAAGAGGATCTAAATCTTTATGGCGGCTGTGGTTACACAGCTGTGCACAATTACCAAAATTCATCAAACTGTACACAAAATGGTTGAATTTTTTAACATACATTATTACATATTTATATTAAATTATATCTTACTAAAAATGCAGATATGACTTTGTCCAAAAATAGTAACAACTGCTCTGCCTGACTCCGTGGTCCCTGCCTCTCGGGCTTCCTGCCCTCTCCTCCCCGTAGCCCATGTGCCTGTGTTCCCACCGACCTCAGAGGGAACACTGGCCCTGGGCCTCTCCACTGTCACTCCTTGGTTCCAGGGCCAGATTCCATGTCTCCTCCAGCTCCAGCGACTTTGGATTTGGGCGAGGGTTGGGGAAGGACTTGCCAAAAGGGTCTAAAAAGCAGGCCAGGCAGCTGAGGCACCCGAGACCTCTGCCAGAGGTTAGCCAGGACTAGCCAAAATACGGGCTCTGATTATTCGCTGTCTCCAACTCTGGAGCCATCTCATTTTCCACCAGGATGACGGACTCCACACTCCTATTTGTCCACTGCCTCACACCTTTTGAGATCAGTCTAACCTCTTTCAGCCTGTCCTCACTAACGTGGGTGCCTTAAACAAAAGATATAGTTTCCTTCCTGAAGGGATTTTCAGACTCTTCCTACAGGCTGATGCCATTGTGAACCTCTGAGGGAGGAATACTATCATTATGGAGACTCCCTGGCACATGTGACCGCGGGTTTCACGGGGCACCCCACACAACACACCCTGGGAGCTTCCGCACAAAAGAAGCTGGACATTATCGCATCTCCCAAGTGACTAGACCCCTACCCAGTCAAACAACAGAACTTTTCCAACAGCGCTGAAAGGCCAGAGGCCTGGCCCTCAGCGGGCAACAAAAGGTGGGCTTGGGAGAGGCAGTGTTCTCCGCCCCTACTCTCTCCTGTGAATGTACCCATAGGAAAGGGGTGAGACCAGAAAGGAAGGCAGCTCTGGGCCAGCCTTCTGGATACCTAGGTTTGGTGAAGACAAGATGATGTCTGAAGGGAGCATCATGTGCCTCCTGAAACGGCAGGCTCAGTCCCTGGGTCTCTAAACCCCAAGTCTCGAGTCTTCCTTTCCAAGGTCTTGGCTGCAGCCCTGGAGTCCTGGGTACCAGAACCCCAGGCCTCATCTCGAGGGCTACCTTCACAGAAACACCCCCACCCGGGTCCCAGCCCACAGCAGAGAAAGCAGCCCTGAAGTCGTAGAACCAGCTCAACGACCCTGAGTTGGCCAGCTTCCTGCCCCAAGTGCCCACACCAGTCCTGACAAGGCCTGGAATGTGCCACCTCAGTGAGAACAACCAAGAAGAGGCGGGGTCTGGCTACCCCAGGAGGAGAGAAGAATGCCTTCACCCTGGCTCCGCCCCGAATCCGCCTACCCGACAGGAAAGAGATGAAAGGAAAAAGCCTAATCCCTCAGCGGAAGAAGGCAGGACCTGAAGAGAGAGAGCAGGAGGGCCATGGCAACAAAATCTTGGCGAAGGGAAAGCAGGTGGAGGAGATGTTAGCTTTCTCCCCACTGCTGAGTGCTTGGGGAGGGGAGGAAGCAAGCTCAGCAGAGCCTCAGACAATCCCAGCAAATGGACCCGCAGGACACCTCCAAGACAGAGGCAAGGCTGGGGGCTGAAACCCTTATGAGGAGGAGCACACTGAGACCCCCGCCTCACCACGTGAAGACAGCAGCACCTTATTCCAGGCCAATCCCCTCCCCATCCCCGCGCCAAACTGGAGAGTTACCACCTGGAGAGATGGACACAGTGGTGGTAGTGGTGGGGTCTGACAGCTCACTGGCCCCCAGCCCCTTCTGCTTCCCGTCCTGCTTTGCTCTCAAAACGCTGGCAGCCAGGCTTCCAGCCTCCTGGCGGGAGCTTCACTAGGTTCTCACCGGGAAACTGACTGGCTCATATTCTGCTCTTTTGGGTTCTCCAACATGAGAGCTAGTACCATATGCCATCCTTTATCTGTGAGGCCCACCGAGACACCAGCTCTGCCCCGACATGGGGCTCTCACCAGCTGTTAAACACCTCTCTCTTAAGTAGGACCAGACAGCCAAGAATCAAAGTCATTTGGGGGAAGCCTTAACTACGAAAAACAGAGACCAAAACAAACAAACAGAAAAAAAAGGAACTCCAAGGAAACAGAAATAATGTGGAGGTTGGAATAAGAAAACAATTTTCATTATAATTACTACTCCCAGAGGGATAAGAGAAGATAATTAATTCATGAAACAAGAAGATGATGTTACAGAAGGGAACACTGGATAAGAAACAGCTCTTGAAAATTAGAAATGATAGCAAAAATATAGAAGGGTTGAAATATGAAGGGGTGGAAATTTCCCAGAAAAATCAAGGATAACAGAAAAAAAGACTTAAAAATTAGAGAATCGTTTGGGGAGTTCTAACATCCAAATAACTGGAGTTCCAAAAAAGAGAACAGTTAAACTGAAGAAGAGTAACCACATGAGCATATGAGAAAATTTCCCAGCATTTAGGGACATGGGGTGCCGGATTGAAGTGTCCGGAGCAAAGGACAAAACATATCAAAGCACATCATTGGGAAATTTCAGGACATCAGACATACAGAGAAAATCCTAAACGCTTTCAGAGAGAGAGAAAACAGTTCGTTTCCAGGAATCAGCAGTCAGAACCACATCATTTTCTCAATGGCAACCCTAGAAGCAAGAAGACAGCGAAGCAACTCTTTCAAAATATACAGGGAAAATTTATCTCCCGTAGATCCATTCTTAGGAAATTTCTAGAAGATGAAGACAAGGAATCCAAGAAACAGGGAAGCAAACAGAAGAGAAGTAGGGGAAGGGGCCAGTGATGGAGATGAAGGAAATCTCAAGATGAAAGCCATATGGCGGGACCAGAGGGCAACCCATGCCAACTTCCCAGGAGAGACGCCACCAAGATCCAAATGGACCTGACGGAACACCAGTGGGTCTACACTCATTGAGTGGAATTTTAGGGTTCTGTCTGTCCACTTGGGCACAAATTAATGCTGAAAAAAGCACACCCAGAAAATGAAAAAATGAGGCAAATATGTAACTCCAATAAAAACAAAAGTTGTATAAGAAAGGAAGTGTAATCATGACACAATATGTGATCCAGCTATTAACAATATTTACATGGTCATGGTACTATAAACACTGAATAATAATTTAACCAAAATGTCATGGAGCCTTGCAGAGGATGGAGGAAGAGAAGTGTGTAGGTGTGTAAATGTCTGTGTGTGTGTGGTGTGTAAGAGAGCTATATCCTAATCTTTCAGAGTAGGAAGTAGGTAGATAATATCTAAAACAGAAACACCACGAAATAGAAGATTTTTGAGGAATCTAAGTGTAAATAACAGAACATCTAAAAGTCTTGAAAGACTTGAAAGTCTCTTGGGAACGGAACTTTGTGGGGAGAAGGTGGAAGAGGACACTGCTTTTCACATTGTGATCCTACTTGACTTTTCAAATTTTTTCTTTTTTTCTGGAGGTAGACTTGACTTATACCAAGCTACCTTATTTAAAGTACACAGTTTGGTCAATTTTGGCATACGCACACCACAGTCAAGGTAGTGAACATATCTAGCACCCCACAAGGTTTCCCTGTGTCCCTCTGTGATCACTGTCTCCCAGCGTTACTCCTGGAGAGAGATGTACGGGTAGCTGGAGGTCACCAGCCCAGCCGTTGTGAAAGGCTCAGTACTTCCTGCTTTTGTTTTAGTGAACCAGGGGGTCTGTGCTTCTAGTGCAGGTTATCCACATACCAGCTGGGGGAGGGGATACCTCGTAATCCATCTTGGCCTTTAGCACTCAGCTTGAAAATCACCTCCTCCAGGAAGCCAGCCATGACTCCCTCCCTGTGCCCACACTCCCTTCCTCCAAGAGGGATCTCTCCGCTCTGTAGTGTACTAGCCTCTTTCTCCCCTGCACCCAGTGACCCCTGAGTTCTGCAAGGATGGAGAGTCCCTTCAATTCATAGAGCTTGGCTCAGAGTGGGTGCCCAGGAAATGTTTGTTGAATGAATACATGAAATATAAGACAGAAGAGATGCATGGAAGGGTGAATGGGTGAGTAAATGAAAGGTATTTGCCCAATGTCAATGATGTAGGGTTGTTTGTGTTAAAGGTGGTATCTCTTTAAAGACGATGTAAAGTCCTAAGAGAGGCTGAAATGGGAGGAAAGCTCAGAAACACAACTGGAGCCATTAGTCCATTCTTGGAGGGTCCTGGAAGACTCATGTCCCCTGGATGAAACCCTGTCTCAAACATTCCCCTCCCCTCCCCTACTCCCCTCTGGGACCCAGGTCTACCTTGGGAGCCCTGGGCTGAGCTGACCCGGGCAGCTGGGGGCGAGGCTCACTAGGGGGCACTCTTTCATCACACTGGCCCTGCCCCAGGAGCCACAAAAGCCTGCCCTGGGCTCTTTTCTACAAGGAGCCCTGCAAACCCAGGGCCTCCTCACACTTCTTCAGCCTCTTGCCAAGAGCAGAGGGTCTTTCTGAGCAGCAGCGCCCATCTGCCAATCAGTACCCCTCGGTACCAGGGAGCTTTGCAGGAAAGGCAGGTGCCTGGGGTTAAGTGGATATTTCCCAATGATCTTCCCTTCTTTACGGCCTGGAACGTGCCAGTTCTTAGGTCTTCATCCCCATCCCCTTCCTCAGCCTGATGGCTGCCCAGATAAGAACAAACTGAAGGTGCACTCCTGCAGTTTGTCCATTTATTCACCAATATCCACTAGACGCATCTTCCACGGAGGCCCGGGGCTGGACCTGGAGCAGGGACCTCACCGCCCCAGGAACCATCCAGCCTGAGCCTGCAGGAGCATCGGAAGCCCAAGGGCACCGAGGAAGGCCTGGGACTCAAGGGGTGTGTGCAGTTTGGAAAGTCAGCGCTCCTTCATTACTTAGGACAGCACCCTCTTACCCTAACTATTGTGGAGCCTAACTCCAAAACTGCTCCAGCTCTGGAAGAATTAAACCCCAATGGCACAGACTCTGTGAGGCAACTTGTGCCTGAGGCCTGGAGTGGATGGGAAGGAGGTGGTAGTGGCAGGAGAGGACTTGAGGGGAAACCCTGGGGGCGGGGTCAGGGAGAGGGCAGAGAAGGTCATGGAGAGTGGACCACGGGGGCTGGCAGAAGGACAGAGTCAGGCCCCCAGCTTGACTCTCGGAACTGAAGCATTGGAACTTCCGTCCCAATGTCCAGGCTCTTCCTGTGAATTTGCCTCCTGCTCCAGATTCTGGTGGGCTCCCTGTTCCCCGTAATCTGTCAAAGGAAGTGTCCGGGGAGGCTGGAAGGGAGAATTTCACAACTAGCAGAATCTTGCTTTGATGTTGGCACCTGGGCCCTGGAGCCCCTCCTCCACCAGTCAACCACTTGGGAAGTAAGGAGACCACTCTCTTCCTAGCTCCGTGGGAGAGGGCTGCTAGGGTCCAGCTTAGAACTCGCCTTTATTTGCCTGCTGGTCACAGTGGAACACAGCTGCAGAACCAGACTGAGGCCATATCACAGGCACGGATCCAGGCCTGAGCCCAGGCCCGGGCTAAGGAGGGACAAGGGTGTGGGTGCCCAGATCCTTGCTAAGCCCTTCACACACCTATGATGCAGCCACACCCCTGGGAGCTGCACTCTCCAGAGCAAAGGCATCAAGCCTGGCTTACTGTGAGAACTGGGTCACCCCTGAATCTTCCTGGGCAGGATTCCAGACCCAGCCAGCCACACTGTTCATCTGGGAAGAATCATTACCTGCAGGGGGAGGAGGTAGGGAAGAGGGGACAAGGTGGGTAGAGAGGAACAAAGCTGGGAGGTGGAAAGCCCTGGCTTAGGAGGCGAGCCTCTCTTCCCTGGTATAAGTGAAGAAGATGTACGTGCTAGCAGCTGGCCAGCCAGGTCCACTTGTGCCCACCTGCCTCCAGCACGTGGGAGCTGTGGTGACCCTCTCCCCCAACCACCCTGCAGAGCCCTGCCCTCCATCCTTCTTACAGAGAGGTGGGGAAAAGAAAAAGAAGAAAAGAAGTGTGTGTAAATTTCCCATCTGGGCTTTGGGACCCCTCTCCTCCTTCTGTTGCCCTGGGACACAGAGGTGAGCAGTGATGGGGTCCCTTTTAGGTCTGTAGCAGGCTTGCCCACTCCAAGGTGTACCTCCTTGACTCTAGCTGCCTTGAGCTGGCCCCTTGCTGCAAGCATCTCAAGAATGCTTGCAAAGCAATTTGTCAGATGTCCCCCCAAACGCCCCTGAAACATAGGACTGACCTTTCCCCTGATTTTGCAACCCTGGAGTACACTCCCACAGCCACTCTCACATCTCCACGAAGTGTTTCCAAGAAGAATGCTGTCCACGAGGTAAGGTCACCTGGGGACCTCTTCTCCCTTCCTTTTCATTTCTAAAATTCCTACCTAGTCTGTTTGGTTGGGCTGAGATTCTCTTTGTGCGGTGATCCTTGGACCGCCAAACATCCCTTAGCTTAGCACAAATGACTTATTTTCTCATTTGTCTCAGAGCCAATCACCATTTGAAATGCAATATTTGGCTTCCAAGTAAATCACACAGACATACACACATTTTTGGGGAGGGCTTTATTAAAAATTAACAATGTCCCTGGCTAGTAAACAGCTCTTTGAACTTACAAAGTTTTCTTGTCCCTGGTCCCCTCCAGCAGATCTGGGAATTGCAAACTCCATAGTGAGGGGAGGAGGAGAGGACCCAGCCAGGGGGCAGTCAGCCCTAACCCTGGGGGACAGAGAACGGAGCCTGGCACATGGTAGTGTCGAGAGTCCCAGTGTGGTCAGGGCTCAGGAATGGTACACGGAGTTGCCGGGTGGGGAGGGTGTGTCAGAGCAGGCTTTCTGAAGAAGGGGTTTCCACCAGCACACATGGACCAGCCTAGTGGGAAGGTGGGGGAGGAAGGGTCCTAGGGGCAGAGAAGAGAATTCCATCCAAAGGAGGAACAGCGGGAGCAACAGAAGTGGACGTGGAGAGGGTCCCCCCGCTGGCATGGATGTAGACGGAAATGAAGAAGAGGCTGGAACAGAGAGAGGGTAGATGGAGAGAAAAGGGATCCCAGGATCTGCCCTGTCCGTGTAGCGAGCCCGCATTCTGGTGGCCACGGAAGAGTTTTGAGAATGAGAAACTGAGCAGTTCAGTTACCTGGCTTCTTCACTTACTCTCTGTGTGACCCTGGGCAAGCTCATTAACTTCTCTGAGCCTCGGTTTCCTCATTTATAACACAGGGATCATAACAGAACTCCCTGGGAGGATGACTGGGAGGCTGAATGGGATGATTACGCGAAAAGCGGGTGGCGGCACACGGTGCGCTCTGCGTAAAGGGGTGCCGATTGCTGCCTTCTTTGGGAAGAGCTGGACAGACCGCCTGGCGGCGGGGGAGTCAGTTGGTTAGGTGGGTCAAATTAGCTAGAAGATTTTTCAACCCAGATTCACGCTTTCTGTGAAGACAGGTCCTAAAAGAGCTGGCGAGGGTGTTTGTAAACAATAAAAGTGCAGTTCAAAGGTCGCCGCTGGCGGTGAAAGCAGTGGGGGTGAGGGAAGAGGCTCCGCGCTGGAAGCAGAATCACCTCTTCGCCGGGGCACGGTCCAAGCTGGGCAGATTCGGACATCTTTGCAGACCTCCCACCCTTTGTACATACACACGCACACGCACACACACACAGCCCCCCAACCCCAAACCCCTCCCTCTGCAGCACCCAGAGTCCCGCAGAGACACGCAGTGCACATCCCGCGCTGTCGTCCCGCCGATAGGGAAGAAGGGATGAGAGGGAGGCAGGGGCCGGGTTGGGGGCGGTGATGGGCCGAGTTGGATTAATTCGTCCCCAGCAGCTCCAAAGGCAAGCGTGGGGCGGGGTGGGGGTGGGGTGCCGAGGAGGGGCTCATGGCGTCCTGGAGGGCCCGGGACGGCCGGGGAACCAAGCTCGGGGGCCGGCCGGGCACCCGGCCCGCAGCACCGCCTTCCCGGAGGAAGGCGGGGGCCGGGAGGAGGGAGCGGGAGGAGGCGGAGGGCAGAGAAGGGCGGCGCGCTGAGAGGTTATTTGTGGTTCGCTTTGATCCCGAGGGGGAACCTGAAACTCTCACATTCCTGGCATAGCAGCCGCCTCCGGCGCGGGCCGATCCTGGGGCTGCGCGCTGGGGCCCGGGCGACCAGAGCGTCGGCGCCACCGCCGGGTGCACACCTCCGCCGCCCAGCAGAGCCGAGCCGAGCCGAGCCGGGCCGGGTCGTCGGGTCCGACTGCGCCGAGCCCCCGCGGGCCGCAGCGGTAAGGAAGGCCGCTCGGCGCTTGGGGAGCGCGCGGGGCGGGCAGAGGCGCGCCCCAGCCGGAGCCCGAGCCCCGGCGCGCCCGGCCTTTTCCGGGAGCGGGAGCCCAGCGGACCGAGCGTCCTCAGGGCGCAGGGCGCCCTTTCCAGGCAGCGCAAAGCCAGGCAAGGGGCACTCTGCCTGGGGACGCCGCGCCGTGCGCCTGGGGGGCTCTCTCGGAGGCGCGCGGGTCCCCTGGGGCTGGCGGAGGGGGCAGCCTCTGGGGAGAGCAGGGTTGCGTTTTAGGTCGCCAGTCCGGGAGAGGGGCGCGGAACTGGGCGGGAGCCGCTGCTTCGAGTTCATGTTGCAGGGTTCTGGGGGCTGATTTGGCTAGGTGGGTGTTACAGGTGTCTCTGCTCCCGACTAGCCCAAGAATTCCTCTTTGTCTTCCTTGGAAAATCCTCTCTGGAGCCACGAACTGGCTCTCACTTAGAAAGAATGCAGCCTGCCGTCCAGCCCGGTGACGTCAGCGCTGGAGCATTTGGAAAACAAAGAGGGCTCGGGTGGGAGGGAGGGAGGCGGACCCACGACGCTTACAGACCTCTCTGGGCCACGGGCCCCCCTCGCCCGCTCGGTCCAGGCTTATCGGCGGCCACCGGGTGCTCGTGGACGGGCGAGAGTCCTGGTGGCGGGATCCCTGGCTGGGGCGCGATCTGGCTTCGAAACCTCGCTTTGCAACTCGCGTTCCTTGGGAGAGTGTGAGCCCAGGCAAAAGCTGGAGATGCGTGCTTTCTTCCAACCGGGTTTCAGAAAGCAGGGCGCGCCAGCACAGTAGACGTGCACGGCCCCGGTTGCAGATTTTAGTAGTAGCTCAGCTGAAAGGATGTGCATCTGAGGGGCTTGACGGGCACAACCTCGGGAAGAGAGGCCCGAGGGGTGTTCCCTGCTCCCAGGCACACTGATGGGGAGAGGGGGCCTGGAATCTGCCCCGAAAGCCTTGCATTCTCCGTCCTCCTCAGCGGGTGTCAACCCAGACCGTGATTAATTTAGGAAATGCCCCGCAGAGGAAACTCTAGGGCGAATTTATTCCTGTTTTGCCCCTGGAAACTCTAGAGTCTTGCATCTGCATATCTCCATTCCTTGAGTGTGTGTGTTGCGGGGGTGGGGGGGGGGGTGATATGACTGGGTGCCAGGAAGGATGGATACAGAGATGCCCTCCAGACTGTCTCCCTCTCCCCAGTTCTTGGCAGCTAGGAGGAGGAGT
Source organism: Equus caballus (assembly GCF_041296265.1). NCBI lineage: Eukaryota > Metazoa > Chordata > Mammalia > Perissodactyla > Equidae > Equus > Equus caballus. Next base: position 81,333,474 of record NC_091699.1, on the reverse strand, counting down.
GGATTGGGAATGGGGGCTCTGACAACCTGCCAAGCCTTAACTGGTCCAGGGCACTGGGGCTAGTTTTGTGCCAGAGGAGGGGCACATTTCTCCCGCTCCTCCTCCCATACACACAAGACCTGTGGCAGTGTGAGTTTTGTTTGATTTTTCCCTGAATCCCAGTTTGGAGGTTTGTGTTGGAGGAGGCTGTGGAAAGGAAGCTGGGTGAGGCAGGCAGCCTTCCTGGCCGTGAGCCATGGGAGCCCAAGCTCAGAAGGGGACACCTTCCTCAGGAGGTATTATCTTCCTGCACTTTAGGCTCAGCTTGCAGCCGCAGCTCCAGGTCCCTGCATCCCAGAGCCTCCCCTCCCTCCTTCCCTCACTCTTCCAGCCGGTTCAAGTGGGTGTTACTGATGTCACAATGCTGAGTCCCCTGTGTGCCTGGAGGACCATCAAGGGCTTTTCCACGCAGCAAGTGTGTGTGTGTGGTTGGGGATGGTAATCATAAAATCAAAGACATTGTGCCATCCTTTCTGTTTCCTGGAGCACCCATGTGGTTACTGTCAGTGCACAGACTATGTGACTGACCCACAAACTTTGATGGGTGGCACCTTTTTGCCTTATCTCCCAAGACCATTGTCCTATTGCAGCCTCTCTTCTTTCATCCGTTTTTCACCAGTCCACATGCATTTTCTCCTTCTTCCTGTTCACTTTGCAGAGTGACCGCCAAGGTTGTCCTATGGCAGGGAGGGCTCAGCGGCGTAATGGGTGGTGAGTTAGCTACGCCAAGGCTGGGGCTCAGGCACGCTTCCTCCTAGAGGGCCCCTGGGGGCTGTTTGCCTAGGATTTCTACTGGGCTGGACTCATTCTTTATCACCTGCCAATAAACGGGGGCCCTGTCCACCCCTGGACTGGAGAGCTCCGTGGTTAAATCTGAACTAGGCTCTCTGACGGGGAAGCTGACTGCAGGAGGCTGTGGCTCCTGGTTGATGACCTTCTAGGTTGCTGGTGTCTTTGTCTAGCATAGTAAGTCTCCATCTGTGTGATTATAACGGCAGGTAGATTTATAGTGCACCGGGAGATCAACAGCATTGCCTCTTTTAATTCTCAACTCCACGAGGCAGGCATTATTCTTTCCATTTTTCTGATGGAGAAACTGAGGCTCAGAGGTTAGGTGACTTGCCTTATCAGTAGGTGACAGCATTGGCAGTTGAACCTGGTCCTGTGTGACCCTCCGTAGCCTTGCTCTTTATCATTATGCTCAGGACAGGACTGTCATGGAAAGGCCCCCCTTTGGCCCCTTCCCACGTGCTGCCACTGATTGCTCTTCTTTCTCTCCTCCCAGGTGCCGCTGGCCTCTGTCCAGGTGGGTGTGTGCAAGCCAAGGAAGCATGAGGACACTGGAAGACTCCTCGGGGACAGTCCTGCACCGCCTTATCCAGGAGCAGCTGCGCTATGGCAACCTGACTGAGACACGCACGCTGCTGGCCATCCAGCAGCAGGCCCTGCGGGGTGGGGCCGGGGCTGGGGGCACAGGGAGCCCCCAGGCCTCCCTGGAGATCTCGGTACCCGAGGACAGTCAGGTGCTGCAGCAGGCCACCAGGCAGGAGCCCCAGGGCCAGGAGCACCAGGGCGGTGAGGCCCACCTGGCAGAGAACACCCTCTACCGGCTGTGCCCACAGCCCAGCAAGGGCGAGGAGCTGCCCACCTATGAGGAGGCCAAGGCCCACTCACAGTACTATGCGGCCCAGCAGGCGGGGCCCCGGCCACATGTTGGGGACCGGGATCCCCGAGGGGCCCCGGGAGGCAATCGGAGGCAGGATGAGGCCCTGCGGGAGCTGAGGCATGGGCACGTGCGCTCCCTGAGTGAACGGCTCCTGCAGCTGTCCCTGGAGAGGAACGGTGCCCGGGCCCCCAGCCACATGAGCTCCTCCCACAGCTTCCCGCAGCTGGCCCGCAACCAGCAGGGCCCCCCGCCCAGGGGCACCACTGCCGAGGGCCCAGAGACCCGTGGACCTCCACCTCAGTACCCACACGTTGTGCTAGCTCATGAGACCACCACCGCTGTCACCGACCCGCGGTACCGCCCCCGCGGCAGCCCGCACTTCCAGCATGCTGAAGTCAGGTACCTGCCCATCTTGGTCTTTCATGTTCTTGACTTTCTTCCAGTGCAATTCTCCCAGGGTGGAGAGCCGCCAAGACGGCACCTTGTGTCAGGGCTGGCAAGATCCCCACCTCACCCCTATCAGCCCAGAGGAGGGCTTCCCCGAAAGGGGGTGGCTAATGCCTGGAGGAGAGAGGGACTTAGCCAAGGTCACCTGAGAACTTAGTGGCATCCCTTGCTTTAAATCAGAGATGGACACCACTGTCTGATTAGCTGTAGCAGTCAAGTAACTAGAATTCTCAGAGGGTGTGAATTACAGCAGGGAGCTAAAGGTTAGATTTCAGAAAGAACTTCCTAGAGACAAGGGTTGGGAATCATTGCCAAGCTGTTTGCAAGTTAAGTGGGAACAAGGTGGGGCCTCCTTTTCTGGAGACTTTTAGGCACAAGTGGACAGTTTGCTTTCTGTGATTCTTGGGAGCCATTCCTAACTGGAGGTGGGGAGGGCCACATGGCCTCCTTGGAGACCTCTCCCCATCCTACATCAGGGCAGGAGCTATCCTGTCTCTGCTGTTCACTTCCTTTCATGTTTTTCCATGTGCTCCGTGTGGCTGACGTGTAGTGGGAGAGGATTCTGGCAAGCCCCTTTCTGTGGAGGCTCAGCAGAGGCTGCGGGGGGACCGAGTCTGACTCTGAGTATGAAGGGAGCCATTAGAGGATGCCTGGCTTACCTTTTTAAAAATGTCCCTCTGGCTGCACGTAGACGATGGATTCAGAGGGGCCAGAGTGGAAGCAGAGACACCAGGGCGAGGCAGGAAGCCCACGTAGTTTGCAGAAATACGGATTCTTAGAAATGAGGCTCTCACTTGGTCCAGCACCTTTTCCTGAGAAGCCGACACACCGATCATTTCACATACCCTGCATCACCCTCCATGGGGGGGTCCGGGAAACCTCGCCAGAGGGCCCTGAGATTTTGCAGACTCCTTTCCTCTGGTCGCTCAAGGTCAGAGTCTGGTTCTGTTCATGCCTGCTGAGTCTCCATGTAGTCACCCACTTTCCCACCATTTGGCCTTTCCTGGGAAAGATGCCTTTCCTCACTCTCGAGACACGAGTGACGCGACGGCGTTGGTATGGAGGAGCGGGAGCCTTGTGGGCTTTCTCCAGCCTCCACCTCCCAGGCCCCCACCTTATCTCCCTTCCCAGGGCTCAGTCGGGAGGGCTTCGGAAGCTGAGTCGTGGTTTCTTCTTTTGGACCACCCTTATTGAACCCGGTCAGGAAAAGATAATATCTCGGAAAGGAAGTAGACTGATGGCAGGAGAACAAAAAAGAGTGGGGAGGGGAGGACAAGGGGAAGAGAGAGCAAGTGTGAAGGGAAAGGAGACTATTCTTTCTCGGAGCTAAGTCATCCCCAAAGAATGCCAGTTGTGTCGGCCTGGCCCAGGGCAGGAGAGCAAGTTCATGGAGCAAGCCCCAGAATGCCACAGTTAGCAGTGCAGGGAGTTGGGCCATTCCAGTGGGACCCTCACTGGACGCTCCACCTGAGGCAGTAAGAGAAATCCATCTGCAGGATTGTTTGCTGGAACTGGGGGCAGAGACTTTTCTTTTAGCCTAAGGTCCTAAGAAGAGCAGGGGAGAGAGCCTGGGCCGGAGGGGGAGGGGAGGCGTGAGTGCTTCGCTGATGGACCCAAAAGTGGAATTAAATTTTTGTGGGGCTTCTGGGACGTGGACATTTCCCGGTGAAACTGAGGCAGCCTTTTCTTTGACATTTGGAGTCACAAGGCCCCAGAAAGGCTCTGTGACCCCCACCCTCACCCCATGCCTCTTACGCTTTGCCCTCTCCCTTGATGCGGGGCCCTGAGAGTGACGTCATACCAGTGCTAGAGGCCAGTAGAACATTGTCCCTAAGCTCAGGCTATTCAGTAGTCCAGACGTGGCCCCTACATCACAGAAAATCCAGTCTTTGGGTCACATTTCCTCTTTAAACAGAGTAAACTGCGGTTCCTAGTAGGAGAGGTGGAGGGTGGGCTGCCATTATGGGGGCGCCTGCTGTAGGCCCAGCACTCTGCCAGGCCTTGTGCAGCCCTGGAGCCCCTAGAGGCTGGAGACGCTGACCCTCGGGATTTAGCAGAGACATGCCGGCACCCTGGGGATTTGAAGGCCTCTTGTCAGACTCCAGAGCTCAGACTCTTACCCTGACATCTGTCTCGCCAGTCTAACCTTAGCCACAGTCTTCTGAAAATGTTTCTGCAAGGGGTGACAGGACCCAAAATAGGAGGGAGAAAATGTGAGGGTGCCACATGGGCAGGTGCTAGTGTAAGGCCTGAAACTGGCGGCTTAGAACAGATGTGGGGGTAGCTGCTGGGGCCCAGCCACCAAGTGGCCCAGGGGCCTGGAAGGCTCTGTGCTCAGTCATGATTGACATGACCTCCAGACCCAAAAAGAACCTTCTGTTGATTAGAAGGGTCAAGTGCACATTTTTTTAAATGCCTTATTTAAGCACTGGTTGCTTAAGGTCCAGGTCTCCTCAGGCTGATCCTCAAGGCCTTGACCACAACAAGGCTGGGCATGAAACAAGCGTCCTGCCGTTAATCCCCTCCAGGCCAGCCTCCCTAGCTCTTGAGGGTCTTGGGTGGACACCACGTGGAAAAGGCCTTCCCCACCAGTTGCTGCCTGATGCTGTGGGGAGGCTGAGTTGACTTGTCTCCCCGGGGCTGCTCTGAGCCCAGGAGGGTTTGTGCGGTCTCTGAGCACCATCTCTTATGTCCCCAGGATTTTGCAGGCCCAGGTGCCTCCCGTGTTCCTCCAGCAGCAGCAGCAGTACCAGTACCTGCAGCAGTCCCAGGAGCACCCCCCGGCCCCACACCCAGCTGCTCTTGGCCACGGGCCCCTAGCCTCCCTCGGTCCACCTGGAGTGGAGGGGCCAGCAAGCACCCAGGCCTCCTCGGCCAGTGCCCACCTGGCGCAGATGGAGACTGTGCTGAGGGAGAATGCCAGGCTGCAGAGGGACAATGAGAGGCTGCAGAGGGAGCTGGAGAGCTTGACGGAGAAGGCTGGTCGCATCGAGAAGGTAGGCCCTGCTGGGCCTCAGAGGGAGAGGGGGAGGAAGGGACCCTGAGGGGCTAACTAGGGAGTGGGCAGTTGAGGGAGAGGCAGAGGAGTCTGAGAGCTTGTCTGGCTGGGCTTCTCAGCCATCCCTCTGACCCCCACCCCCTCATCCCTCATGCACCCTCCCTCACTGACTCCAGACAGCTGGGGAGCAGCCGTGAGGCCAGCAGAGCAGGTCTGGAGCGTGAGCAGTTGCTGGCCGGTGGTGATTAGAAAGAGCCCATTCACCAGCTCCCTGCACGCTCGCACCCTGCCCCTGCACACACCCCCTCCCGCAGACACCTCCCACAGAGAACCCTTTGTGTCCCCCACACAACAGCAAGTCTGTTCTAGGCCAGCCCTGGCCAAAGAGAAAGCCCCTCCTCTTGGAAAAAACGAGTGACTTATTGGAATCACGGGCCAGCTAGGAGCACGTGTGGAACCTGCCAGCAGCCAAGTGGGAGGGGCGGTGGGGCCAGGCTGGCCCTCTGCGGTGGATGGCTAGGCCGCGGGGAGCAGATACTCTGGGCAGAGGCAGCTGAGGCTGGGGTCCGGTGCCCCACTCTTTGGTGTAGGTTTACCAGCTATATGTTCAGCTTTAGAAGGTGGCCTCAGGTCTCCTGTGGCTGTCCTGTGGTGTCCGAGATAGTTCAAATCCCCGGAACATGGCTGAGGTCCTTTGGTGCCCACTCCCGGCCCACCATGCTCAGATTTCACAGCAGAAGCCAGGCAAAAGTAAAATGCTTCTTTCTGAATGTTGGGCACAGGAAAGCTGTGCTTGGTCACCCTGGACACAGGTGTTTCCTGCGCCCCTGACCCTGGGCTCACTCAGCATCTGGACTTCGGGACAGCTGACAGGAACCTTACTGGCTGGTTCCAGCAGTCTGGTCCACTTCCGGAGGCTGCAAGCCTCTGACCCTCCCCTGGAGTCACCTGGGTCTTTTGCTTTCACTTTTTATCCTCTCCTCTCTCACCTTTTCCGATGGGGAGGAGCAGATCGGCCTGGGCCCGTGGAGTGGGCTATGATGCCACATGCTCCCTGGGAGCTCTCCCCCTCCTTCAGCTCTGCTGTCTGCTTCTTGCAGCTGGAAAGTGAAATCCAGCGGCTCTCTGAGGCCCACGAGAGCCTGACGAGAGCCTCTTCCAAGCGGGAGGCCCTGGAGAAGACCATGCGGAACAAGATGGACAGTGAAATGAGGAGGCTGCAGGACTTCAACCGGGATCTCAGAGGTGGGAGCAGCTCAGCCAGGTGGAGGGATGGGCGGCGTCTGCAGAGTGTGTCTCTGGAGCACTTGCTCCCTCTGGTCTAGGGACAAATTTGGAATCTCTGTCCTCTGCAAAACTAAGTGTAAATTGACTCAAAGGGGCCCAGGCTGAGACTCCCTGGGGGCCACCCTGATAGAGAGATGCTTGTCTCTGTGTTCTTAACCTTGGAGCCCCCATGGAGCTCTCACCTAACCTACGTGGCCCTGGATGCTTCCTCCTCCTTAGGCCCTGAACTGACCGGGGCAGGGGGCTTCCTTGTGAGCTCGTCCCGTGTGGAGGATGCAGCCCCTCAGATAGGACCCCAGGGGACACCTGAGCAGGCAGCTTTACCTGGTACTCAAGCATCTTTCCTTAAAACATCTTTCCTTCTTTTGAAACAGAGAGATTGGAATCTGCAAACCGCCGCCTGGTGAGCAAGACGCAGGAGGCCCAGGCAGGCAGTCAGGACATGGTGGCCAAGCTGCTTGCTCAGAGTAAGTTGGGGTCCCACTCAGAAGCCTGGCCAGATCTGCGGTGGTGGGACCATGGCAGCCTTCTGGACGAGGAGGATTGGCCCTCCCCCTCGTTAAAGCAGTGCTTGGAGCCCAGGTTTACTGATTGCCTGCTCTGCGCCCAGCACTGTACTGGACTCAGGAGGAGGGTGGCTTCCGAAGAAGAGGAAGATCTGGTTCTGTATTTATTGGAGAGCTCGGTGGGGGTAGGAGGGACAGCTGGGGAGCAGGGATTTGCTGGGCTGTGGTGCTGCCATCAGGGCAGTGTCCTTTGGAAGCAGAGGTGCAGTGGAGGAGGCAGGATAGCCCTGGAGGCAGTGGGATGAAAGAGAAGGAAGAACTTGAGTTTCCCAGGTGTCCCAGGCAACAGAAAGGTTGGGGTGCCCAACGGGCATGTGAGAAGCTGGGGAGCATGGCAGAGCTGAGCCATAGCAAGGCGGCTGGGTGGGCACCTGCAGACAGCCAGAAGTGGGTTCCTGGCGCTGAGCCGGCAGGTACAGTCTGAAGAAGTGTTTGGGCAGGTGGGGGTGGGGCGATTGGGAGAGAGGGGCGAGCTTGAGGAAGGAGTGGGGTCTTCTAACCACAGATTCAAGGGAACAAGGGTGCCCTGGCACTGGAGACTGGTCACTGGGTGGTCCCCAGAGAGAGAGGCTCTGTGGGGGTGGCAGGGGTGGAGAGCGGGCCACAGGTGAAGAAGCAGCTGGATGGCTCAAGTGGAGGTACATGGGCGTGTGTGGGGTGGGGACAAAGGAAGCCCCGAGCTCAGCAGCAGGGAAAAGCTGTAGCAATCAGACAGAGAGGCGGTTATTTACTGAGCTCCTACTGTATGCTCCTACCGTGTGCTGTATGTTCCTACCATGTGCTGTATGCGAGCTTATTTAGGGTGTTCGCAGAGAAGTGGAATGGGGGTGGCTGGTGTCTGGGTGAGGGTGGCCTTGAGAAAGGAGGAGTCAAGGGACCCATCAGGAAACCTACTGTAGGTGGCACAGATGGGAGGGGGTGTCCAGAAGTGGAGGAGCAGCTTGAGGACTGAGCTCCGGCTGGCAGCACCTCATTCCTCAAGGAGGGCTCAGAGCCCTCGACAGGGCCGCCCAGGGCAGGGAAGGGAAGAACACAGCACTGAAGGAGGGCGGTAGGCAGGAGGTAGGCTAGTCTGTACTGGCTGGGTGGGGCGAGGTGGCAAAAACTTAGGGTCTCTGGGAGAGATGTGAATGTGGTGAGGAAGAAAGGGGAGAGGGCAGCCCTTGGGAGTCTGGAGAGGGATGGGTTGCTGGCAGGAGGCAGGACAGGGGTGTCCTGTAGGAAAGGGGCAATTTCTGGGGCCTGGTTCTGCTAAAGAAAGGAAGTCACTGGGAGGGTTTCTGGGAGCAGGCAGAGGAGGGGCCATGGGGGAGGCCGGCCTGGAGGCGTTTCCGCTCCCCGGGGAGCGAGCGCCAGGCTGTTCTTGGCTCCTCGCTGGAGCCATTAATCTCACAGCCGCGGGTGACCTGGATGCCTGGCATTCCAGAGGCTCCAGGCTGTTCCGCTCCCGGCCCGCCCCCCGCCGCTCCCTGCGTGCTGAGCCCTGGCCGCCACTTTGGGAGGAGAGAGTGAGCACAAAGGGACGTGCCTGTGGGGGGCCTGGCTTTCTCAAGGCGAGGGGCGCATCCTCTTGCTCCCTCTGCAGCTCTGCACCCTGCCTTCTAGCCATCCTCGGCCCCCTCCCCTGTCTCCCAGCTTCTCTCCCACCCCACCCGCCCAGGAGCTCCCCTCCCCAGCAGGCCCGGGTTTTATCCTGGTGGCCTGGGATGGCCAAGGCCTGAGGTGTCCCAGCCCCCGCCAGGGCCTTACAGGTTGTGCAAGGCTGCAGGAAGCTGCTGGAAGAGGAAGGCTGGGTCCCCCGGGCCCCTCCCCAAGGGCTGAGGAAACCCAAGCAGTAATTCCTTGCTCCTTAACGGCCTGGGGAAAACAGAATTCTCAGGGATGCCGGTTCCCTCACGTCTTCCGGGGTCAGTCAGCACTTGCAGGAACGGGCTCATTACTCCCAGAGCCTCTACTTTTCCTAGTAGGCAGGCCATGTGGACCAGCTCTGGCTGCCCTCCCTGGGGATCTGGGCTTGAGTCCTGTCACCGGCTTCTGCCAGCTCTATCCTCCTTGGGCAGTTTCTTCTCACCTGAGCCTCAGGTTTCTAGGGCTGTAAGATGGGACAGTCAGAATAGGCTGGGATGAGACGCAGGCCTCTGCAAACGGTAAGCTGAAGGGCTCTGTGAACCCACACAGGACGGGTCATTGTCTCTAGGTACAAACTCCCAGTGTGTCTTCCCTGCCTGCCCACTCCTCCCCACTCCCTGGATGTTAAGCTGGTGCGGGATGAACAGCTTAATTTTGATATTGTTGAGCTTCCCCTTCTTTTCTCTCCACACCAAAGAATGAGGCCAGCCTGGGCCCAGCCTTCAAAACTCCAGAGTGAGCCAGAGCTGACCTGAGCCACCTGTGTCCTCCCTCTCCTGCCCCAGGGCCCTGAGTCAGTAAATCCTCCCTTCTGCCTGCTGGGTCCCAAGCCTTCACTCTTCTCTTCTGGAACTTGCACTGTCCTATATGATAGGTACTTAGGCGCACATGGCCCAAAGATTAAAATTAAATAAAATGAAAACTTCGGTCCCTCCCTTGCACTAGCCACATTTCAAGTGCTCCATAGCCTCGCGTGCTTCAATAGGTTGGCAGAGTAGAGAACAATTCCATTACAGCAGAAGATTCCGCGGGGCTCTGCTAGTGCTGTTCCAGGGACGTGCCTTTGAGTTCATCAGGCAGGCCCCACAGCCCAGTCCCCCTCCGCCCTCCAGCAAGGCAGGCAGCCAATGCACTCCTGGGGACCAGCCCGGGACTCCCAAGAGGAGGTGGATTTAAGCCTAGAGCATCAACTGGTGGACTCAGTGCTTTGGCTCGGGCCTCTCCTGGCCTGGCTCTATGGAGAGGGTCTCTGAGCAGAGTTCTCCTGGGCAGGTAACAAGGAGCTTTAAAAGTCAGGATTGCTGGAACCTCAGGCACAAATCTTTGGGGCTTAGTCATTTTCACTGTGCTGCGAAGCTTGCATTTCTTTTTTTTAAAGATTTTATTTTATTTTTTTTTCCTTTTTCTCCCCAAAGCCCCCCAGTACATAGTTGTATATTCTTCATTGTGGGTCCTTCTAGTTGTGGTATGTGGGACGCTGCCTCAGCGTGGTTTGATAAGCAGTGCCATGTGCACACCCAGGATTCGAACCAACGAAACACTGGGCCGCCTGCAGTTTTTCGGAGCACCGAAGTTTGCATTTCTTTATGAGTCGGTTGCCCACATCACAGTGGTCTCCCCAGACCATGGAAGGAAATGTGGCACTAAATTGGGAGGTCCTGGGTCCAGAGAGTGAGCCCTGGAGACCGCTTTGGGAGGCCTCTGGGTGTGAGGGCCTCACACCACAGCCAGAGGCAGCCTGGCCCTCTGGAGCCAGGCTAACTTGGGGTCCCGTCCCCGCGGCTCAGTCACCTCCTGTGTTTACTCCCCTGTCAGTTGGGAGTCACAAATCCTCCTTCAAGGGGCTGGTATGGGAGGCTTCAGTGGAATGAAATGTAAGTGCCTGGCTCGAGGTACAGCTCCCACTTGAATGATGACCATGTCATGGTCCACCTGAGCCTCCGTTCTCACATCTGTAAATGGGCATCACGGTTCCTATCTGGCCGGTCTCTAGTGTCATCACGAGGCTCAAGGGAAATCGTGAATGTGGTTTGGAAATGGTGGCACCTGGCACAAGTGGACAGCGTTTGGGGCCATCCCATGGCAGGTCCACATCCCAGCAGAGAGGCAGTGTAGCCCAGACATTACTGCAGGGACCCTGCAGTCAGGCGCTGCCATTTCCTTGTGAATTTACCTGAGCCCCAGTTTCCTGGCCTGTAGAAGGGAGTTCATAATGGTACCTGACTCGTAGGGTTGTTGAGAGGATAAGATGCAGTCGTGCTCATCCACATGGTGGGTGCTCAGTGGGGCCAGCCAGGGTGGTCCCTGTCATTGACCCAGCCTCTCTTTCTCCCTGCAGGCTACGAGCAGCAGCAGGAGCAGGAGAAGCTGGAGCGGGAGACGGCACTGCTGCGCGGCGCCATCGAGGACCAGCGGCGGCGCGCTGAGCTGCTGGAGCAGGCTCTGAGCAATGCACAGGGCCGGGCAGCGCGCGCCGAGGAGGAGCTGCGCAAGAAGCAGGCCTATGTGGAGAAGGTGGAGCGGCTGCAGCAGGCACTCGGACAGCTGCAGGCCGCGTGCGAGAAGCGTGAGCAGCTGGAGCTACGTCTGCGGACGCGCCTAGAGCAGGAACTCAAGGCCCTGCGTGCACAGCAGGTGAGCTGGGAAGACCTGTGGAGAGTGGAGGTGACAGAGCTAGGGCAGCATCTGAGGAGGCCCTGGAAAACAAGGGTGATCTCTGTTCCAGCCTTGCTGCGGGCTTTTCTCAACCAGCAGGCTTAGCAGAGGCTCTGCCATTTGGCTGTGCACCAGCCTTGGGGACTTAAGACTTGGGCTTCTGTCCTCTGCAGCAGCAGGGGTTGGTGTCCTTGGTATTTAGAGAAAGTAGGTCAGGAACCTTGAAGTAGAAGACTAGCCACCTCTTATATGTCTCCCCAAGAGGGAAGACATGGTCCCAAGATCAACAGGGAAGATGGTCATCAGGATCCTGAGTCTTTATCCTCACTTTGGACTGTGTGAATAGCTCTGGTGTTTACAAACCAGATAGACTTCTCTCTCCACCCCCAACCTTACCCTTCCCACAGACTGAGGCTGACTGTACCTCCTGGTGTACACAGTTCTGTCTCAATTTATACCGGTTGTCCCAGTGTAATTATTAAGAGCATCACTTTCCCAGTTTGGAGGGTAATTTGTATGGCCACCTGTGCAAAGGCAGACCCTCAGCCACAGGATTCAGGGCAGGGGTGTGGGGACTGTGCCACCTCCTTTGTCTCTGGGTGGAATCGGGACCAGGGGAGTGTGCTGTGAATAGTTGAACAAGCACGTGCATAAGTGAGAGGCCTTGTGTGGAGGTGAGGTGTGGCCGCCACACCCCATCCTCCACCCTTGACCACAGTGCTCCTTGCTTTGCAGAGACAGGCGGGCACCCCCAGTAGTGGCAGTGGTGGCTCCCCAGAGCTCAGCGCCCTGCGGCTGTCCGAGCAACTGCGGGAGAAGGAGGAGCAGATCCTGGCGCTGGAGGCCGACATGACCAAGTGGGAGCAGAAATATTTGGAGGAACGGGCCATGAGGCAGTTTGCCATGGATGCAGCCGCCACGGCCGCCGCCCAGCGCGACACCACTCTCATCCGACACTCCCCCCAGCCCTCACCCAGCAGCAGCTTCAACGAGGGCCTGCTCGGAGGCGGCCACAGGCATCAGGAGATGGAAAGCAGGTAGGGCATTGCAGGCCAGGCAGCTGAGGTGGGGCTGGGGGTGGCAGTGTGCAGTCCCTCCATGTCCTTAATCTCTGATAAACAGGCCCCTCTCCTCACACGGCTCAGCAATCCCTCCTGCATCTGAGCTGACCGTGTATGTTTGGCACACCAGGCATCATATGCCTATTCTTTCCCAGATGCCAACTGAGTCTTTGGTCTGCCCAGGAGACCCTGGATCTGGGGGTGCTGGATGCCATCCAAGACTCCAGGCCTCTACCTGCCCCCCTGACCCCTGTGTAAATCAGAGACCAAGACTTTCCAACTCAGTCCGCGCCACGTACCACTCCAGAAGGAATGTGGACTAGATCCTGGCTTGGGGGTGCCTAGTGTTTTCTCTCCAAAAACAATCTCAGAGGCCTCACAAGATTTCCACTTGACCTCTGTCTGACTCAAAAGCACAAACACATCCACTGAGCCCATTTGCTGGTCCGCAGCTCTGGGGTCGTGCCTTCCAGGAGGAGGGGTGTTCCATGGCTATCATCAGATGAATCCAGAACCCATCCCTTGATGACCTTCCTTTGCTGGTGTAAGAAGGGCCCAACGCCCATGCTCTGGTAGTCTTCAGAGCATCAAATGTCAGAGCTGTGATGTCATTTCTGAAGACCCCTTCCTGGCCCCTGCTACAAGGGCAAGAGGGTCCAGCCTGGTTGTAGGGTGTCTTTCCCTTCAACTTTGACAAGGTGGGAAGGGTGGAGGCTGCTGGGTTTGACGATGAGGGTGTGACCTCTCACCCTCAGGTTAAAGGTGCTTCATGCCCAGATCCTGGAGAAGGATGCGGTGATCAAGGTCCTTCAGCAGCGCTCCAGGAAAGACCCTGGCAAGGCCACCCAGGGCTCCCTGCGGTCCGCCAAGTCTGTGCCATCTCTCTTCGCGGCTGCAACGACAGGGACCCAGGGCTGGCAGGGGCTCTCCTCTAGTGAGCGCCAAGTGGATGCCCCTGCCCGGCTGGCTGCAGGTGAGAGGAGGATGGTGGGTGGCACAGGTGGAGGGCTTCGTTGCTCTCAGGCCTTTCCTCCCAGAACTGAGGCCCAGAGGAGCCAGGGCTTCCTGACCTCTTATCCAGGGAGCCAACTTCTACTCTGGCCCCAGTGGCCTGTAACCTACAGCTATCCCACTGATGTGAAGAGTGCTGTAGCCCCCCATTTCCATAAATTCCATCACCTGGCCCCAGCTGCTCTCCATCAAAGTAAAATAGAGCTTCCTGTGCAGATTGACTTTCTAGGCAAGCCCCCTCCCTCCTCCTTCTAAGCAGATGCCACAGAAATTCTAGAGTCCCTGTTGGTTTAAGATTTAACCTAAAAGGAGTCTTCTATCACTTGAAATGTTTGGAAATCAATCCAACCTGACAGTCATTCCTATTTGGAACAGGAGCATTTAGTCGTAATTGAAGTTGTTGCAAATCAAGAGCGACCTCTACCACCTTGAGCCCCCAACAGCTACAGTTAACTTGGGGTGTTCTTCATGGAGGCTGCAGCTTGTGGACGAGGCCGTAACTATCAACCCCCTGCCTTCCCAGCAGACAGAGCACCTGCGGAGGAGCCAGTGGCCGTGGCTCCCCTCCCTGCCCACGCCAAACACGGGAGCAGAGATGGGAGCACCCAGACTGACGGCTCCCCGGAGAGCGCCGCTGCCTGCCTGGGACTAGAACCTGACAGCCTCCTGGGGTGCGGCAGTGGCCAGAGGACAGCCTCGCTGGGTGAGTCCCTCCTTCCCACGGCTTCTGTGCGGGGCAGGGCTGAGGGCTTGCTGGGGTGTGAAATGGAGCACCAGACCCTTTCTTCCCAGACCCCTCCTGTTCACTGCCCCCACTCCATGGGGAGCCCTGCACAGTGGCGGGTGAGCAGGATGTGTGACCCAACGTAGTATGAGCCTGAGGGCTGGTTGGATGTATGAAAAGAGGAACTGAGAACCCTGATTACAGACAGATCCAAAGTTGAGAAAGAAAGTGACCATGTGGGCGGGACTTCGTCTCCTTTTTCCTGGTCTTCCTTACATATTTAATTGCCAACCTAAATATCTAAGATAATGATGGCCCTGTAAGATAAATATCTAAGATCCTGATGGCACTCTCGAGTTAGAAGACTTTGTTTAAAAAGAGTCCGGGAAGGAGAAATTTGAGAAGATGCCATTTAATTTGTTTGCTCCCCTTTCACATTAGCCTTCGCATATTTGCCTGTGCCTCACCATCTCAGAGAACCACAGGCATGACAAGAATGCTGCAGCCACCCCGCCTCAGGGCTCTCTACCCTCCTTCCAAGCCCTCCAGCCATTCAAAGTTATAAACAGAAGTGTCCCCACATGGGAGGTTGGTGGTTGGGTGGTGAGCTCAGAGGGAGGAGGGCATGGTGTTTGGTTGGCCAATTTATGGGAACTGGGGTACCTGGGCAGCTGAGGTAGGAAAAGTTGGTGAAGAAAGAGCCTATCTTAAAAATGTGCCAGGATTAAAAGAACATTCTGGAAACACTCCCTGGCATGTGCCTGTGTTCTTTTCTTTCTCCAGACTCTGTAGCTACATCCAGAGTCCAGGACTTGTCGGACATGGTGGAGATACTGATCTGAAGGAGCTGGTGCATTGGGAACTGGAACGATTCCCTGCTCTCGGCCATTCCAGCAGCCCCCTCCAACTGCTGCTTCCTCACTTTACCCAGTGCACGCTCATTTCTGTTGATCATCTGGTCCCAGGAGTTTAGGAAGGATGCTGCAGGGGAGAGGAGCGCTGTGAGAGCACCCGCACCTCAGAAGACCCTGCTTCTTAGCCCCACGTTCCTCCTGGGCCCATGCAGTATGAGGATTCAACCTTTACCTGCTGCTGGGGTAGCAACTGAAAGCTCAGAAGAGAGCTGAGCCCCCCTGCACCCCCAGTTGGCACTCAGGCAGGGAGGGAGGGGATATGTTTGTTTGGGGACTGATTTCCAAGAATGGCTGCCAGAGACCCCAGATAGGCTGGTTCAGGAATCAAGTCACCCATGATGTTCCCCTCTGGCTAAGTGTGGCCCCAGCCAACCTCATCTGCTCCTCAGCTCCTCACTGCCTCCTGGAGATCACTAAGACTTACATCCTTTGGGGATTGCTGAGGGTGTTAATCCCGCAGAAGCCACAGCCTCATCTCCTCACCTGGAGTGAGTAGGGGCCATTTAAGTGGACTGGAGTACGCTGTGCAGTTTGTATATAGTCCCTTTCTGTGGAACAGAAGATTGAAGCATGCTGCTTCAGATTTGTCCCCTCGTTCTGTGCTCCCATCCCTGCTGTCGCACTTCCTGTAACTTCTGGCCAGCCTCCCGGTTATCTCTCCTTCTCAAGTCTGTGGATTTTGATACTGGTTGATCCCCAGGTTATTGGC
Organism: Equus caballus; assembly: GCF_041296265.1. Classification (NCBI taxonomy): domain Eukaryota; kingdom Metazoa; phylum Chordata; class Mammalia; order Perissodactyla; family Equidae; genus Equus; species Equus caballus. The sequence continues at coordinate 81,317,768 of NC_091699.1, read as the reverse complement.
TGTCTTTTCCTCCATCTTGAGCCCTGTTTTAAATGCCCAAGGGACCCCAATCACCAGCCTCTTGAAATGGCTCCACAGCTCCTGTCCCTGGGACATCCTGTCAGTTTGGTTATGAACCCTGAGCCAGATGAAATGAGCCACCACACACAGACATCTGCCATGGTGGGCTTCCCAGCCCCGATTGTCTCGAAGGAAACAGGAGGAGTTGCCTTGTTCTCATCAGAGTCTTTGTTCCCACCTGGAAGGATTGGGAGAGGGAGCTATGCTATTGAAAACTAATCAATGAGCTACAAGTTGCGACTTGAACAGTCCTCGGAAGGGAACCCCCATCACAAAATGGCGCCCGTGAGGCTGGCTCCTCAGCTCCCGGTGCCCAGCGCCCTGAAGCAGGGCCAGTATTCTGGAGTTAGAGTGAAGCATCCACATGGCAGCCTGCAGCAGCAGTGACTTTGACCTGTGGTCTTAAAGAGTCCCCCCAACTCAGCCCAGGGGTGATTGGTGGGTTTTAGCCATTTGTCTTGACTGTTTTCAGTTCTCCTTGAATCTTTGTTTTTTCTTCTACAGTTTTTAGATTCCGTATGTGTTATTTTATTCCCATGGTTCCTCAAGTTTCCTTTTTAAACATTTGCATTTGCTGGACAATTGCATATTTTTTTAAATCCCCCGTCCCTCTTTAAAGCTGAAAAATACATTTGGTTCATGTGCATTGTTTACAAAGCAACAAGAAAAAAAGAGAGAAAAAAAAGGCAAAAAAATATTGTGAAAGGAAAAAAAACAACTTAATATATTTTGGATTAATATTTGGTATTTCTTTTAAAGTATGTTTTGTGCTGTGAACATTTTCTGCCAAAGACCATGGTGTGTGTCTGAATGTTTAAGTTATCATAACTATTTAAAATGTAAACGTGGCTGTTCTGTTATGCTGCCCTGTACCAGGACTGCTGCTGCATTCCACTGGGTATAACAGTATTTTAATAAAAAAAAAATTAAAAGTGGTGTTTTTGCACAGGTGAGAGACTGCACCGAGGGGCAAAGAGGGTGAGGATTTCGGGGGGCCACACATGTCATAGTCCCTGACCACTCTTGGCATTGAACGCTGTGGTTACTCCACAGTAGGAGTGGGTGTCCAGAGGTGGCTTTATCCGTCCCCGACTCCTATCTTCCCTCCCCCTCCCCTCCAGCCCAGCACAGGGAGTGCTTTTCTGGAACCGTCCAAGAGACTGGGCACCGCGCCTACCCTCTGCCTGGACATGGGCAGAGGGTGTTCGTGTGTGTGGCACACTCTTGGGCATGGCCTCCCTCTCTTGCTGTGGCATCAGCACTCCTGCCCCATGCCCAGGAAAGCGTATCGCTCCAACCCGTTAAAGAAAAATCATTCTCCATCTCAGGTGTTCCCCTATCAGAAACAAAGTACGTGTCTGTGCGCAGCAGGGTGGGCACACTGAGATTCCCAATCAGGATATGGGCTGGCAGTCAGAGGCTGACCATGAGGCAGAAGGCAGCTGGACATGCTGTGGGCACATGATGGGAACAGTTCCCGCCATGGCTGTGGGTGAGGTATTTTGAGGGCAGGTGTGGGGACTTAGCCATGTTCATGAGTAACCAAGCAGGATCCTAGAGAACGTGTCTTCCTGAGCCGGCCTACCTGCCTACAAGAAAATGGAACCATCTGCCTCCATCTGCCCCCAAGAAAAGCCCTGGGAGGGCAGCTCAGACCTGAGTGCAGTAAGCCCTGGCAAGAGGCCATCCCATCCCTAGCACCTGGGCCAGGAGCGCAAAGTGGCTGTGCCTTCTGCAGGAGCTGGTCTGGTGAGAGTCATTTTAATATTTTCTTGCACAGACCTGGGGGATGGAACGAAGAAAGCAATTACCGTGTGCCCAGCACATGTACATGCATGCGTATTTGTGTACGTGTCTGTGCACTCGTGTGCTTGAGCATGTGTCACAGAGAAAGATGTGAGGGACACCAGCAGTATCTTCTGACTAGTGCCCTTGGAGGGCACCTGGGTTCTCCAGCCACATGGTCACCAGTGGGCCTTCGGAGATATTTATTCTCAGAAAAGAGGTTGAGTAGGCTTCTCAGCGCACTTTGAAATTTGTCCTAACAGCTCCGGAGCTGGTGGGGCTGCAGGCGCGGTGGGGTAGGGCAGGCCCTGGGGAAGGAATGTTTGCCCATGTGCCTGCGCACCTGTGACAACGGGGCCGGGGCTGTGAGGGGGCTCATCCCTGGGTCTCACAGCCGACTCTGCTGAGTCCTTTGGGGGCCAAGTTCCTCTGCGAGGGATAGCCCTGCCCTGCCTCCATTCAGTGCCTCCACTCAGCAGGCTAGGGGTGCAGCTCAGAATGGGCCTCCACCGTGCCAGAGGGCGGGAAGGCAACCTGTGAGCACAGTCCCAGCCCTCTCTTCTCTAACCTCCGGGTTAATCGTTAACTCTTCCTCTGGCCCGAGCATGTGTGAGGCTCAGAGGGCTGGACGAAATGTGCCCAGATAGGGGCAGCAAATCGGGGCCCAGGAAGGCCTGAAGCTGCTCCACTGCCCCCAGGGACCCCAGCTGGACAGGAAACTTGTTTGTAGTGCCACTGTCTTGTCTCCTAGCTCAGTGAGGACCCGGCCGGGATGCAGTGGTCCCTGAACAGCTCTTGCCATGTGTGACTGATGCCCAGAAACTCTGGCACCTAGCAATGCCTTCATGGACCCCCAGTACTGGACCCAACACACAAGAAAAGCACCACAGCAACCAAGTCTCAGTACCTTTTTTTTATTGAGATATAATTCACACACCATAAAATCCACCCTTTTAAAGTATACAATTCAATGGTATTTTACATCCATTTTAAGCCAGTGGTCAACCATGGGTCATCACCAAATGCCCCACCAGTGGGCTATATGGACACAATTAGAAGTGCTGTTTGATCTGGTGCATCCACTCTTGCTGGCTCCTGCTTCTCAAGTTGACGCTGACTCTTCTATAGCTGACGGTCTCCTTCCATCCAGCCTGGCTGGCCATTGGCTCAGGTACACTTCCGCTGGCTGCAGGGGGGACACTGCTCTGAGCCTTGCCCTCCACCATCTCACCCTGGGCTGCCAGTGGGGTGGCCCTGGCCTGAAGCTCAGGAAGGAGACCCGAGAGCCCTGAGCCTCCCAGATGCCCCACTATCTGCTCTAGGTTTTCCAGGGTCAAGGAGTACTGGCAGGGTGGCTGCAGTTTTGTAGGGCCTGAAGCTTATATGATTTGGGGGACCCTGCTTAAGAAAAAGAATGCAAAATGCAAATACGAAATTAGGTCTAGAGTCGTGGAAGGGGTTCGTTCAAATGAGCGCCTCGAGGCACAAGCTTCATTAACCTCACAGTAAATCTGCATCTGGGCATGGGGTATCATATCGTGTCTCCCCAGAGGAATGAAGCTCTGGGGGGTGCCCATGACTTGGGCTCATCCTTGTCTCTTCCAGGTGAGGCTTTGAGCTGGAGAAAAATGAAGCTGCAGTTTTCCTCCACCCCAGGTAGACAGAGCAGCTGCTTCTGGCTACTCACTATAACCCAACCCTCTCCCCTGGGCCAGAGGTGCCCACAGGGGGTCTGGGGCCGGGGTGGGGGTATCCTCACAGAATCTGGACAATAAGGCTGACCAGCTTCCAAGGACTAGACCTGTGACTGGCCCCTGTCTGCCCCCTACTCTCACCCACGAAGCAAATCTCCAGCCCCTAGCCAGAGTTGGGGTGGGAGGGGGACACAACTGACATTTGGTTCTTTGGGTGCCCTGGAGAGCCACACCCCTCGGCTGTAGCAGGGACACATTCTCCTCTACTCTGAGGGCCTGTCAGCTTTCAATTCTGAGCCAGCCAAATGTCACAAACCGTCCTCAGATAAATGCCTCTTGCAAGTCCAAAGGCTCCTCCCTGGGGCCACATTCCAGGTGTGGTTAGGCAAGAATGTGGACATTTCCCTGCACAGGTTTGCCTCTTCTTGCATCAATTTGGCCTTCTTTTCCAGCTCCAGGAGGCCCTGCCCAGCCTCTCCTCTGCAGCCTTTGCTTGCTCAACACAATGTGCTGTGGAAATCCTTACAGTGTGTTGCATCAGCGGCAAAAATACCAAAATCTCAACCATAGAGTGACTAACTGCACAAGCCTCAGCTAAGGTTTGCCCTGAAAACTACAATAATCCTCTTTAGTTTAAAGATTTTTTTTCCCCTTTTTCTCCCCAAAGCCCCCAGTACGTAGTTGTATATTTTAGTTGTGGGTTCTTCTAGTTGTGGCATGTGGGATCCCACCCCAGCATGGCCTGATGAGTGGTGCCTTGTCTGCACCCAGGATCCGAACCGGCAAAACCCTGGGCCGCCGAAACAGAGCACGCAAACTCAACCACTAGGACATGGGACTGGCTCCCCCGCCGCTTTAGTTTAAAATAAAGAGAAACGGTTCTCCTTCCAGAGGCTTTCTCTAAGGTTTAGGTTCTCTGCCTCAGCAAGACTGACTTCTCTTTACTCCATCCTATTTCTCTGTGGCCGTGAAGATTGGCCATGCCATCTCTTCATTCATTCATTCATCCACTCATTCATTCATTTGTGTTTACAGATGTTTATTCAGTGCCTGCCATGTGCCCAGCACTGACGGTACAGTGAGGAGACGCATAAGGCGAATTATGTGTCCAAACATCTTTATGTTCCTCTCATCTGTTTTCTATGTTAATACCCCATACTGAGCCAAGCACAGGGATGCTCATAGTGTTGGCCAAATGAGTATTCTGGACAAGAACTGGCCCTGTCTACTTTTCTGGCTCTGGATTCCATCACCTTCCTGTGCACACCTAGCCATATACACACCAGATGGATGTTTCTGAGTGACCTGTGGTCTCTCTTGACCTTCGGGCCTTTGCACATGCCATTCCCTTTTCTCTGGAGTGCCTTTCTTATCTCTTTTCTCCTCTCTTGGATTGCTAACTCCAGACTCATCCATCAAAAACTAGCTTGAGCATCACTTCCTCTTGGCAACCTCCCTCCTCCAGCTTCCTTTATTCCCCAGGACCAGGTGGAGAGGTGAGACTCACAAACTGAGGGAACCTTTGTTAATGGATGCCAGTCTGTGGTTCTGTTTGGTTGAGAGGAAGCAGATAAGAAGATAGAACTGAACTTTCAATTGTACAAAGGTTACTCCTGTCCTCGTGCTGGGGTCACCAATGGCCCTGAGCGCTGCCTGGACAGTAGCCCCTAAGGATATTTTGACCAGAGGGCCCAAACCCCTCCTTCTTGGCCAGACCCCCACCCTTCACTGGAGTAGGGGAGGACAAAAGAGATTCTGTAGAGTCAGAGAAAGAGAAGCTGAGCCCCAGGGCTTGGGCCAAAGAGGAGAGGAGTGACAAAGCAGGTGTGGCCATGGGTGTGCGAGCCCAGAACCGGCCCTGCCGGATGGCTGGCCCGTGAGGCAGGCCTAGGTGCTGCTGCCACGTGGGCCCCAGCCAACCCCAGCCAGCACAGCCGTGGGAACAGCAGGTGGAATCAAACTGTCTCCACCTCCAGGAGAGCCACTCTGCCTGGTCCTGCCAGCCCTGGGCTCCCTCTGGGAATGGGCCAGGGGCAGGGCCAAGGGCAGAGTGGGACACTTTTTATTAGGGCAACAGTTCCCAACCATGTCCTATGGTACTTGAACCCCAAGAACAACTCACAGGGGTTTGGATCCAGAGCACTGTGTTCAAGTCAGGCAGGGATGGGGAACAGAGAGCATTTGCTGCCCTCCTAGCCCGTGGCCAGCTGATGATGCTTCACCCTCTCGGATCACCTCTTCCACATTCGCTCATTCAACAAATATCCATCCAGCACCCACCACATGCCAGCCACTCTTCTAGGAGCTGGGGAGATCGTGGGGAGTAAAGCGGAGAAGATCCCTGCCCTGTGGAGCTGGCAGTCAAGCAGCAGCGGGTGGGGAGAAGACAAACAGGAAATGGAATACATTTTACAGAGTGTGCTAGAACCATGATTCTTAAACCCTCTGGGGTGAAAAATCAGCTTCTTTATTTCCGATCTGCCTTTGGGTTTCTGAGCAACATCAAATTGCTATAGATTCTGTAGTATCTGTAGACGCTATAGTTCAGAAGTTTCTAACTGCTTAGTCTCAGTTTCCGCGCTCATGTCCTCTCGTGGTGCAGGTCCCCACCGTGTGAGAAGGTGATGAGAGCTGGGGAGGAAACAGAGGAGGGCAGGAGGTGAGGCGTTTAAAGTAAGGTGGCGGGGCCGGGGGAGAGTTGTGATTTTAAAGGGGTGGTTATTGAGAAGGTGACATTTGAGAGAACGATTCCAAGGAAGAGAGGGAGTGAGCCAGGTGTGCACGTGAGGAAAGTGCATTCCAGACAGAAGATTTAATAAAAGGAGAGTTTTGCAAACTTGGGCTTCGATGGATTGAAGCCTCCCTGAGTGGCAAAGGGTGGGGGACAGGAAGTGAGGGAGCATTGTAAGGGAGGATGAGGGGGATCCCGGGGCAGGGGAGTCCCCAAGGATGAGCTCCCTGAGTCCTGCGGGGCCTGCAGCTCCCTGCAGTGGCTCCTGCACCAGGGCGGGCCTGGGGTGCTCCATGGCCCCTCAGAGCTCCATGCAGTGTCTCAGGCCCAGGAAGGGCCTCCCTGGAACACTGTGATCCTAAATGGGAGCACAGTTTCCCTGTACCTGGTCTCCCTTCTTTCAGAAGCTTCTTCCTTCACGAGTCAGCTCTCAATGGCTGATATGAGGGTCACACAAAACCCCAAACACACGCCATTCTCTTGGTAAAGAGACATTGAGTGCCATGCTCTATGATTTACCTCCAGCTTCGAACAGAAGAGGTACTTCTGGCCCAGGAGGTGGTTCGAGCCCTGTTCCTGTGTCCACATAGGTGCAGGGCTGTGGCTATAGGGAAGGCTCCATCCATCAGATTTGTTTCTGCATCTGAGCCCATGGTATGTAGCATAGCAGACATGTGGAGATCCCCTTCTCTTATCGAACACACTTTCACACCTGCAAATGCACACCTGGTCACATACACACTCTTCCACACCAATCACACTCAGACTCAAAATATACTCACAGGTTGGCCACATGCACACCTGCCCACCAACATCTATCATAAACCTTCAGGTGCACTAAGGCGGCATGCGCACTTTTACACACACATGTACACACACATACATACCTCCTCTTGTGGGCCCACACCCACATCCACATCAAACACCTACCCCCAGAAATGCACACATGCTCCCTGCACATGGACTCGCTCTCCCTCCAGGAGACTTTCTACTAGAAGCAAACACCTAGTGTCCTCAGAGAGTGGCAGACAGACAGATGGGACAAAGTTCACTCATGTGTCCAGGTGGCCCCGCCAACACAGCCCCAAAGGAGCAAGCCACAGGCTTGTCCCCTCACCACCAGGCCTTTGGGAAGGCAAGGCTGGTCAAGGTCAGGTTTGGGCAGGAGTATGTCAGAGCTCCCAGGTGCTGACTCAATCCCAGGAGCAGACAGCCTTGTGCATTCCTGACAAGTAGGTAACCATGACGAGAGGCGCTGGCCCGCATGCTTGGACCTAAGTTCGACTGGAAAAGACGGGGAAAACCCAGCAGTCCTGGGGCAGCTGGTGTTAAATAGGTGTTGCCTTTCATTCCAGCCCTTCTGCTGGGTCTGTGCAGCACACGCCAGGGGTGAGTGCACCTACTGGACACAGCATATGATGGGAGAGGAAGAGGGCAGTGGCTTAGGAGGGGCTGCAGCCTGGGAAGGATGCGGGAGGCAAGTGGACACATCACTGGAATTGTTGCCATGGAGCACAGCTGTGTGCTCGGCACGGTGCGGGCTGTGCCTCATGTATTCTCCTGCAAGGTACAGCTCTGCAAGCTCGAGATTATTGCCTCCATTTTACAGATGAGGAAATTAAGGCTCAAAGGGCTTAAATAAATTACTCTAGGTCCCCAGCTAATAAGGGCAGAACTGGGATTTGAGTCAAGGTCTGTCTGACTCCAGGGCTCGCTCTTTCTACATGCCCTTGTCAAAGCTAAAACTTGTATTTTAAGCTGTCACCGGCAAGAGGAGCCTAAGAGACATGACAACTAAAGGTACTATGGTATCGCAGACAGGATCCCGGAACAGAAAAAGGACGTTAGGGAAAAATGGAGGCTATCTGAATAAAGGATGGACTTCAGTTAGCGATAATATATCAATATTGATTCATTGATTGTGGCAAATGTACCATACTAACGCAGATGTTAATAATAGGGAAAAATGGGAACAGGTTCACAGGACCACTTTGTCTATCTTTGTAATAATTCTGCAAATCTAAAACCATCCTATAATAAAAAGTTGATTTAAAAAAAAACAACTTGCATTTTTCCCAGAAGCAGGAGGCAGCAGGGAACTTCCAAGGTGCAGCCTGTGCCCAAGGCCGAACGAGGCAAGGCCTCTGCAAAGTGGCACCTCCTTTTCTCAAAATGAGAGGCCATTTTGGACTTTGTACCACTAAGTTCCCATCACCTGCACAACTTGAAATACAGACATTAATTGCAAGGCTGCGATGGCCAAGACCACCAGAATCCCCTTCCTAAATGGGGCAAAAGGGCACTGAAGGCGGGCAGAGGCAAGCGGATGGGCACGGAGCTCTGCAAACCTGCACTGGTTGCTGAGGCTACTGTGGGGACGTCTTCCTGGGTCTGCCTGCTGCTCCCTGACAACGTGGCCCAGCCAAGCTGATGTCCCTTTGTTTTCTCAACTGTTCCCACTAGAATGTAGCTTTCAGTATGTAAGTCTTGCACTTTTTTTGTTAAATTTATTCCTAGGCATCTTATTCTTTTTGATACTACTATAAGTGTAATTGTTTTCTTGATTTCATTTTAGAACCGTCTATTGCTCACGCACAGAAATAAAATTGATTCTTACGTATTGACCTTGTGTCTTGCCACCTTGCTGAACTTATTTAATAGTCCTAATTGTCTTTTTAGTAGATTCCTTAGGATTTTCTCTTTTTTTGTTTGTGAGGAAGATTGTCCCTGAGCTAACAGGGCCAATGCAGCCCTTCCCAGGTGAGGGGACACTGGGCAGTTGCCAATCTTCCTCTTTATGCTTGAGCAAGATTGCTGCTGAGCTAACATCTGAGGCAATCTTCCTTTATTTTGTGTGGGATGCTGCCACAATGTGGCTTGACGAGCAGTGCTAGCTCTACGCCCAGATCTGAACCTGCGAACCCCAGGTGACCGAAGCGGAGCACGTGAACTTAACCACTATGCCACCGGGCCAGCCCCCTTAGGCTTTTCTTTACACAAGATTATGTCATCTACAAATAGACATAGTTTTACTTCTTCCTTTCCGATCCGGATGCCTTGTATTTAATTTTCCTGCCTAATGGCTCTGGCTACAACCTCCAGAACAATGCTGAATAGAAGTGGTAAGAGTAGAAATTCCTCTCTTGTTCCTGATCTTAGGGGCAAAGCAGTTTTTCACTGTCAAGTATGATGTTAGCTGTGGGGGTTTTGTAGATGCCTTTTATCAAGGTGAGGAAGTTCTCTTCTGCTCCTGGTTTCTTGAGTGTTTTCATTATGAAAGAGTGTTGTATTTTATCAAATGCTTTTTCCGTGACTATTGAAATATTGTGGTTTTTGTCATTAAATCTATTAATATGGAGAGTTACATTGATTTCTGGATATTAAACTAATCTTGCATTTCAGGAATAAATTCCATGTGGTCATGGTATATAATCTTTTTTATATGGATTCATTTTGCTAGTATTTCATCGAGCATTTTTCCCACAGGAATATGAGCCCAGGAAGGCTGGGGCCACATGTGCCCTGCTTGCCGCAGCTTCCCCAGTCCCTCCAGCAGTTCCAGGTCCAGCAAGTACTCAGGAGACCAACAAGTGAATGAAAAAACGAATCTATAAAACACAGGCTCTCAGAGACTCCAAAGAGCTCACGTTAGAAATAGCGACCATTCCATTATCACAAATGTCTGAGTATGCATAACGCTTGTAAACCACAGAGGCCAGGGAGATTATGAAAAATCCAAACTTAGAATGCAGCCCTTCCCAGGTGAGGGGACAATAGGCAGCTTGGTCCACAGAGCAAGGGCGTCTCACCTTGGGGCTCAGACTCTGGAGGCAGAAGCTTCTGGGGACTTGGAGTCCTCCCTCCACATGCTCCCCCAGCCTTGGGAACAGCAAGGTCACAGGGTGGTGACACATGCTCTAGGGCTCCTGGGAGCAAACACAAGACAGATGAGTGGGTGCTTTGTTGACAGCAGTCTTGTCCACTGTGGTCCAGGTGGGGATTTCTGGATGCTGTGGAAGCCAGCCTTGTCCCCACTGATATGCCCAGCCTCAGTTCAACTTTGGAGCAGGTTTTTAAGCTCATCCTGAAACCAAGGCTATTAACCTGAACCCCTGGGAGTTGGCAAGAGAGTTAAATGAGGTACTATACACGGAGGCTTTAGCATGAAGCCTGGCACAGAGTTAGTGCTCAGTAAATGGGGACATTATTATTTTTAAGGTAATTTTTATTGTTTTTAAAATTAGTCTAGAAGGAAGCCCACTGACAGCCAGACTCTCTTGTAGCTTCATTTTATTCATATCTTTAAAAATCCTCCAGAAAGTGCCACTTGGACTATTCAAGATCAGAGAGCATGAGGTAGACCCCTGCCCCTCAGGAGCAGCCATCAGGGTTTCACCCTCGCCTCCTACCTGGACACAGATGAAGCCTCCTTCAGGACAAGCAGGAAAGAAAGTTTTCCCTTGTCTCCCTCTGTAAGAGCCATAGGGGCAAGGAAACCTGCCCTTCCTCTCACCCCTCCATCCCCCACCACATGTCAAGCTGGCTTTTAACCCCCACAGTAAGAACAGTCCAGGCACAACACCAAGGCAGTGGTGCAAGATGGCACCACGGGAAGGAAGCTGGGTGTGGCCAGAGAGCTGGGGCTGTGGCCCCCGCCCACCAGCTCTGGCAGTGGATCCTAGGTTCTTCCCTCGCCATTAGAGGGAATTTCTCTTTGGATTCTGGCATGAGGCCCAGGCTCCTTATCTCCTCCATACCAGCCTTATCAGAGCAATTCAGTAAATCTGCCAAAAATGTATTTGCTGCCCTTTCAGAAACCAGAGTGCTTGCAGAGCCGGCCTTGGGCCCTTCCCTTCCAGGAAGCAGATCAGCAGAACAGCCAGGCCAAGGCTCTAGCCTGAAATGCATCCAGGACCAACTGTGTCCCTCAACCCAGGAGAGAGCTGAGCCCCTTCTGTGGCACCACAGCCCAGACCACCTCACAGACTTTACTAATGGTGGAGATTCCAATGTGGTCTCAGCCAGAGCTGACAGAGACCTTGAAGGAGGTGGAAAAGTACAGGGAGAGCTGAGGCCTTGGGGGAGCGTGAGGTGTGGAGGGTGAAGGTGAGTGGGACCTGGAAATACCATGGGGTCTGGCCATGAAGAGGCCACAGTGACTATTCAGGGCAAACTGTCATAGCCAGAGAAGGTGTCAAGGTTGTCTGTACAAGGATGTTCATTACAGCATTGTTTATAACAGTGAACAATTGAAAATACGTTCAAGGTCCAGCCACAGGAGATAAATAAATTATGATTCAGCCACGCACAGATAAAAACAGACAGCTGGGGGTGGAAGGAAGGGAGGGCAGGGGGATGAATCGGCAGAACACAGAGGATTTTTAGGGCAGTGAAACTACTCTGTATGACACTGTAAAGGTGGATACAGGCCATTCTACATTTATTCAAATGTGTAGAATATACAACACCAAGAGTGGATCCTAATGGAAACTATGACTTAGGGTGATTGTAATGTGTCAGTGTAAGTTCATCAACCATAACAAATGTACCACTGTGGTGGGGGATGTGGATGATGAGGAGGCTGTGCGTGGAGGGGGCAGGGGATATATGGGAAATCTCTGTCCCTTCCTCTCAGTCTTTCCGTGAACCTAAAACTGCTCTAAAATAATAGTCTTTAAAAAAGCCCTGACAGCTTACAGGTTTTGTTTGGCTTTTAAGGAGAATGGGATTATTTGCCAACGTTAAAAAGACTGAGAAATTTTACGGAGAAAAATCCAGATGTCCAGCTTCTCCTGAACACCAGAAACTCTGGCAATTCTAGGTCCTCATTTTCACTGGGCAAGACTTTGGCTGGAGTAAGAAGCAGCTGCTCCCTTCAAAGGAGGAAGCCCCTCCAGGGGGCCAAAGTTTCAACCTGGCCAAAGTCAGTCACGCAATTTCACAGTCTCCATCAGCTTTGGGTATAGACTTGTTGTTCATGCTACTCCCTGCTCCTGGAACATTCTCCCCTTGACCCTCAACACTTTACCCTGCTAATTTCTTTTGATTCTGCAGGAATTATCTTAAATATCACCTCTTCAGGGAAGACTTCCCTGACTACCACAGACTGAGTGAGGTTACTCTGTTCTATGTTCTCATCGCATCCTCGGAAAACTCCTCACTGCTGTCACAGGAGCAGCATTTGTGACACCTTTCCCTTACAGAACAACTTCACTTGATAAACACAGAAGGAATGAGGAAGTAGAAAATCACCATTAAAACACCAGATCTCTACAGGCAAGATCCACTCATGGGTATTAAACTTGGTGGGCAAAGTTCACAAAGAAACATGGTATTTGCATAGTATCAAAATATTCTCCCCCAAACAAATTTTTATTGGTGACAAAGGGGAAAATGGTAACTTTAGAGTGGAGAAACCCCATAGATTTCACCTTAACTAAGTGACCAAGGTTAACATCCCCATTAATGAGACATACTGACATCGTGTGCCTCCTGATATGGTGCCCTGAGAAGGGCCGGCCTCTTGGGTGGCACCCTTTCCGATAGTGCATAACCTTCATCTAATCATGAGGAAACATCAGACAGACCCAAATTATGGGACCTTCTACAAATCAACTGACCAGTACTCTTAAAAAGTCTTAAGGTCCTGAAAGACTGAAGAACTGTCACAGATTGGAGGAGCTTAAGGAAACATGACAAGTAAATGTAATATGAGACACTGGGTTAGATCCTGGAACAGAAAATAAATATATAAGTGGAAGAGAAAGTCTGTACTGAATAGCATTGCACCGATGTTAATTCCTTAGTCTTTGGAATCGTATAGTTGTGAGAGATATACATACCAGGAGAAGTTGGGTGAAGGGTATATGAGAACTCTGCATCATTTTTGCAACTCTTCTGTAAGTCTAAAATGGTTGCAAAATAGAAAATCTAAAAAGAATTTGCGTAATTATTTGCTTGATGCCTGTGTCCCCTGCTAGGCTATAAACTTCATGGGGACAGAGACTGTGAACGCACAGTCTTTTCATCATTGCATCCTGGAGTTCTGTAAAGTGTCTGACACATAGTGGGTATTTAATAAATATGCACCGAGCAAACAGACTCGTAGTTATTGACACAGAAAAAGTCCATGGCATGCTACTGAGTGACAAACACAGGACACATAAAAGCACATACCGCATGTCAAAAGTTGTGTAAACAAAGAGACTAAGGATTTATAAACCAATGTTGACTGCGCCTGTCTCTGGAAGATAAAGTTATTGGGAAATTTTCTTTTCTTCTTTTACTTTGTTATATTTTCCAAGCATATTTAAAGGTTCAGAAACTACTTTTATGTGCAGAAAAAACTGTGTGCTCACACAGGCGCACACACACCATATCATTTCAAAGAAAGCCATGAGCGTCATGCCTGGCAGAGCTGCAGCCGGACCTGGAGGGCTGGGCAGAAGATGCGTGTGTCTGAGCCCTGGGTGGTAGCAGCCCAGGTGCATGGCGAGTGCAGTCAGTGCAGGAGAGGTGACAAGGGGTGAGCCAGTTCCCCACTGCTTCTCAGCTCCTCCATGCAGCCAGCCAGCACTCTCCCAGCGAAACTTTTGAAGTAGCGTATTAATTTCTTAAAGCTGCTATAGCAAATTACCAGAAACCAGCGGGCTTAAAACCACAGAAATTTATTGTCTCACCCTTCTAGAGGCTGGAAGTTCAAAATCAAGGTGTCAGCAGGGCCACGCTCCCTCCAAAGGCACTAGCAGAGAATCCTTTGCCCCTTCCTAGCTCCTGGTGGCTCCTGGCTGCCCTTGGCATTCCTTGGTTTAGGGCTGCATCACCTCCCTGCCGTCTCTGCCTTCCTCATCACATGGCCTTCTTCTCTGTGTCCCCTCTGTCTCTGTATCCAAATCCCTCTCTCCTTTCTCTCCTAAGGACATCAGCCATTGGATTTAGGGACCACTCTCATCTGGTGTGACCTCATCTTAACTCGATTATGTCAGCAAAGACCCTCTTTCCAAATAAGGTCACATTCATAGGTACTGGGGGTTAGGACTTGAACGTATCTTTTTGGGACACAGAATTCAACCACTACAACTAGGAACTGCCCTGTACCCCTTATCTATCACTGTGTAACACACTACTTCAAAACTTAGCTGCTTAAAACAGCAACCATTTTATTTGCTCACAATTCCGTGAGTCAGCAATTTGGGCTGGGCTCAGCTGGGAGATTCTTCTGCTAGTCTCAGCTGGGTCATTAGTGTGGCTACTGTCCTCCAGTGGCTCTACTGGGCCTGGAAGGTCCAAGATGGCCTTATTCATACGTCTGACTCTTGGCGCTGGTGGTAGTCAGTCTAGCGAGCCTCAGCTGGGATGTCGCTTGTCTACTCCTTGTGGTCTCAGGCTCCAGCAGGCTAGCCCAGCATGTTCGCATGCAGTTTGGCAGATTCTAAGGGGACAAGTGCAAAGGCTGTAGGGCCTCTTGAGGACTAGGCTGCAGCGCTCTAGTGGTCAAAGCAAGTCACAGGCAAGCCCAAATTCAAGGCATAGGAAAATAGACTCCATCTCTTCATGAAAGAATCATCAGAGTCACATTGCAAAAGGGCATACACATAGATATGGGAGGAGTTATTGAAGGCTTTTTTATAAAGAATCTGCCATAGGCCCGAAGTTCTGGGAGGATAAGATGAACAGATGCAAGTCTTGCCCTTAAGAAGCAAGTGCAGCTGCTGATCCCTTTGCACTGGAGAAAGTGCCAGGTGTTAGGATAAAGGCACAGGAAAAATCAGTGCATTCCCTGGTGTATGCGGGCGGGAGGTAGTAGGAGGTGAAAACTGACAAGCCCACTTGCCCTCTAAAACCCGGGTCAAAGGCCCTCTCAAATTTGTCTGGTTCTGGATAATGTCCCCCACCCCCGTCCTGGAGGCTTATGGCTCCAGTCACAACCTCAGATAATCATTGCTGGGAATCATAGTCTAACCTTAAAGCAAGATGGCACGATCTCAAATCTCCAAGGAAGCAGCTATGCCCTCATGTGCAATGCTGACTGAGGCAAGAGAAGATTTTCAAACAAGAGAGTTGGTGCAGAAACGGGTTTGAAGTTAACCCTTGGCAGAGTCCCCTCTTCCCTCACTCACAGGCAGACACTCGCCCTTTTCTCCAGTGACTGCCCAGGAGAGGTCTAGCTGCCCACATCTGTGTGGGAGGAAAGCCTCCGAGGGCACACACCTCATAAGCCATAAGGAGGTGGCATCCTGGCTGCATTTCTCTAGTGTGTGACTTTGAGCCTCTTTTCTCATCTGTGAAATGTGGGGTCATAGGGCTTTTGCAAGAGCCAATGAGAATGATTTGCAAACGCTTCAGAAGCTGTACCATTATCTGTGAGAACCTGCGTTGCTCTTGGCTCATTCATTTATTCAATCATTCACTCATGCAATGTTTCACTTTGTTTTGGCTGCCCAGAACAGCACCCTCCTCCTAGCATCTGCTCTCCACCCTTCTCCAACTATGAGCTTTGAATGGGAACTGCCATCTTCTTAGATACCCTCCTCATAATGGGTGGTCCGAGGATAGGCAACTAGCTCAAGCTGGGCCAATCAGGATTCTTCCCTGGCATTTTTAATGTAAGAATATAAAGAGGTGGCCTGGTTCCTCCATGGGTTTGGAGCCAGAAAGCTCTGGAGCCATTGGTGGTCACGTTGTTCACCACAGGGAGGAAGTGGAGGAGAGAAGAAGATGCAAGTGAATCCTGGAGCTGTGTCAGTCATAGTTCCAGCTCTCCTTGAGGGCCACCCATGCCCTCTTATTCCTGCAGTTATGAGACTTTTTCTCGAGAAACTTCCTTTTGCCTAAACTTGTAACCAAAGGAATCTTGACTAAGTTGATTTGTTCCATGTTTATTGAGCAATTCCATCTGCCAAGCCCTGGAGATACAACAGAGAAGACCTGGACCTTTTCCTCTGGGAGGTCATAGTCTCACAGGGGTAGCAGACAAAAAGCAATGTGATGGGGCTGCCAGTCGTAGCACAGAGCAGAGCAGATGTGCTCCACTTTGCTTAGGGGAGGTGACTATCCTGGGCCTTGGGCCCGTGGATGAGTCTCTCTGGTGATGGAGAGAAGTGGGAGAAGACAGGGAACATATTAGACAAAGCCTTAACAGCTTGTATAAAGACAGGATGTGGACTGACACAGCCCTGTTAAGGAACAGAGGCGTTTCCTGGGGCTGGGGCTCAGGTGGAGAAGGAGGCAGGGTCAGATCGGAAGGGCCTTGTGGACCAGGCTCAAGAGCATGACAAGAGTGGGCAATTGCTGAGGAGCTGGCTGCCTCCAGGGTCATCCTTAGCTGGTGTGAGATGCACCAGGTGAGGCCCAGGGGCTGGCAGGATCACTCACAGGGTTTCAGGGTGGTTACCCAGTCTCCACTTTCAGCCTTCACCCAGCACCTGGGACACACTCCTAGCGGTGATCAGCAGGTGAGAATGGAGCTCAGCCATGCAAAGTCAGCTTCCTCCAATGCCCTCATGCCTGGGCCTTGTTACCATGACAATGGGGCCAGCTCCTCTGTACATCCTGGATGCCCCACTCAGCAGCAGGCACAAGCCAACAGTCCTATCATGGTGGGATGGTTTTGCTGTAGGTACCATGCCCTCTGCTCCCAGGAAGCCTGAAGTAGGCTGCCCTGACAACAAACATATCTATTCACAAGTTCAACAATGTTAACAACTGAGACCTTTGGTTAGATGGGAGGGAGGCAGAGAACTCAGAGGGGGAGGACATCCCTGGGGGCCCCTCAGCAGCATAGGACCAGAGAGTGGCCTCCTCCTAGAGGTCAGAGCCTTTCCTTCCCCAAGCAGTCCCTAAGTGCAACTTGATACACCAAGCAGCAGGGCCCTCACTCCAGGGGCAGCCGAGAGGTCAGCCCATGTGGAGCCCATGATGGGATCACAAGAGCAGGTAGTAAGTCAAGGCAAAGGGACTATCTGGACATGTGCACCCACAGCTGTGATCGGAAACCAGTGAGCATCACAGAGGCTATTGGGAGGAGACGGTATGAGCAGATGAAGGGCAGAGGTCAATGGCTAGAGTCTGCAAAGGCTCAAATACATCTCCCTGGACCCTCTGCCAGACAGAACCCCGCTTGGCCAGGGAGCTGCCCCAGCACTTGTTAGCCTCCTGCAATAACAGCATATCTGAGTCTATAAATTGTTTGCCCACCACGCTATGGGAGCTCTGAGCACAGGGCCGATTGTTCACACTGCAGCCCCAGCTCTAGCCTAGGCCAGGCGTGGGGCGGACGCTGGGAGTGGGAGTTGTCAGTGAGTAGTTGACCACTTGAGAATCTCTCAAGAGGACCTTAGGCAGGGCTAGCAGAGGTGTTGTGGCCAGGACAGTCCCGGAGACTGGAGGGTAGGGTCTCAGACAACAGCAACAGGACATGCAGCAAGCTCAGACCAGGAGAGCTTGATCTAGACAAGCTCTGGGAAGGGAAAGGGACAAGCAGCATGAGGCTGCCCCCACCCCCCAGGCGGTGTCCCATCAGAGGAGGCCAAGAGCAGGGAAGACAGAGATGCAGGGAGGTGATGACCCTGGGGGAGGAGGAGGGAGGAATCCACAGGGGAGGGGGCTCAGGGCAGAGAATAGGGAGCCAGGCCTGGGCCCCCAGGGAAGAGCCCTAAAGTGAACAACGTGAAAGATGTCAGCCTGGACATCTGCATAACACCCACAGTGATCAAGGCCCCACCTGCAGGTTCGGTGAACCCCCAGGAGCGGGGTAGCCAGGACCCACACTTAGGAAGGCTGGGTAAGCTGACTCCTGGTAGAGCCAAATGGACCCTGTGCTCAGACAGGTGAGCACACTGCAGGAGCCTGCAGGTTAGAAAGGGAACTGCTGGGGAGAGGCTGTTAGAGTGGGATCTTCAAGTGGCTTGGTCAAGAGTGTGACATCTGGGGCCATTCAGTGGTTCACTAAGCTGGCAGGGGGCAGGCGGGAGCTGTGGGATTGTAGGGAGGAACTAGACGGGGGTCAGAGCCACTCTCCTCCTGGAGCAGCAAGCGGAGGATGAGCAGGACTTAGCTGGGTGCTGAGGTCGCCTTTGAGTACCAAGCGCTTGGGCAGAGGGAAATGGAAAGTGATTCGCAGGTGGGGAAGAGTGAGAGGTGAGGTGGGAGGGGGGTGGAGACCACATCACCCAGGGCCTCGCAGGCCCAGGGCAGAGCTGAATGCCGTGCTGATTGCCTGGATGGCACTAGGGAGGGACTGGAAGCAGGGAGTGGCAAGGTCAGTTTTGTATTTTAGGAGAAGCAGGAGACTCACCCTGTGGGCCCCACTGTCCTCGCCCCAAGGCCCACAGTGCTTGCACCTGGCATTTCTTTGGCAGCTCCGGTCTCAAGCTCCCAGCATGACCTATGGGAGGGCTGGGCGAGGCAGCCAGGGCCCTAGGCAGGCAAGTTGCCCATGGCAGCTCCACTCAGGGCGGTGCCCACCCCAGCAGATTCCCTGCTGGGCAGTGACCACGGGAGGAATCAGGCCCAGGCTTGCCCCGACCCAGACTCCCTGAGCCAAGGAGCAAGCGTGACCAGCAGGCCTCAGGCCTCACCCAGAATGGAGTCTCCTTTAGCAGCCCATGGGCTTCTTGAGGCTTTGGTCCTGGTGTGCAAACCTTCCTCATCCTGCCTGGCCCTCCCAGCCCTGGCTTCCTGCTGGGCTGGTCTGACCAAGCTAAAAGGCCCCGGGGCCTGCCCTCGCATATACCTGCATCAGTGCTGCTGCCCACCTCCCACCTCAGGCTGAAGGAGAGGCCCACCTGGGCCTTGGCTCCTCATCAGCTACCCGGGTCTCCCCGATCCCATTGCCTGTCAGGCAGTCTGGGCAGGGCTGTGCTTCTGAGCACCATCCTCCCCCAACCCTGCCACTGCTTAGCTCAGCATCTGCCGGGGATGCCCAGTTCCCAGGACCCACCTCAGCTAAGGGCAGTACCACCGCCCCTCTGTGCAGCCCCAGCTGGCGGAAACCAAGAAGATGCTCAGGGCAGGGAGCAGGGAAGTCCCCAGCCCCTCCTGGCTTGCTCAGGCACCGGCCCCTCCCACCCCACTTGCTCCCCATGACAAGGCGAGCCACGGTCTGTGGCATTTCCTCCATGCTCCTCGGAGGGGGATTTTCACCGTGCGGGGCTGATGGGGACAGGTGATTCATCACTTTCAGCAGCAGAAGGATGACGCAGCCTACAGCTCCCCACAAGAGGAAGGAGGCAGGGGATGCCAGGCCCAGGCCCAGAGAGGGCGAGAGGGAACAGAGAATCGTATGTCCAAGCACCATTTTTCGCCTCCCTTTTAAGACTGTGCTCTGTGTGAATGGGGCAGCAGCCTTGCCTGGGAGGAGCACAAGCTGGCTGGAGACAGATGATAAAAAACTCACCATATGTGGAGCGGGTGTGTCTGAAGTAGGAAGCAGACGTTCCACAGGAACCCAGAGCGGAGACCTGTGAACGGAGGGGAGCCGGAAAACCTCATGGAGAAAAAGCATCTCAGCAGAGGCCTGCAGGTTGAACTGGCCAGATAAAGGAGAGAAGTGAGAATGGAAGGTGGATGGCCAGGGAGAGGGCAGGGAAAGCAAGATGCGGGGGGGGGGGGGGGGGGGACGGACCGGCAGACATTCCCTACGGCTGGAGAGTGGAGGGCCAAGCGGTACAAGACGGGCCTGGACAGAGGGTAACCACAACAGTGTGGACCCCAGGAAACGCCTGCTACCTGGAAGAGGGCTCTTTGGTCAGATGGCCACTGGGTGGGTCGGGGGGATGTGGTTCCTGTCCCAGCTCTTGGCTGTGCGCCCCAGGACCATGCCCTGCAGAGTGCTCACTCCTGCTGTCTCCTGTGAGCCCCAGACCATAACTACAAGGCTGGAATTGCAGGAGCAGCCTACATTATGTCCTCCTGGGACCCCCAGCCAAAACTGCATTCACTTTCACGGACCATGTAAGGAACCTATTTTGCAAATAGGCACCTGAGGTTCAGAACATCCAAGGAACTAGCCTGAAGTCACGTAGCACATCAGGCACAGAGGAGGTCCAAGCCTGTCGAATACCAGAGCTCTGGGTGATGCTAATAGGTGTCACACTTGTGTCACACACATGTCACACACATACACAACAGATTCCCTGGTCAGTAAACTTGGGATGTGCCAGGTTAAATAAACTCAAACAGGCACTTTCCTGCAGGACTTTTCAGAGCCTTTAGTGTGCTAATGGGTGATAGGGGACATATAGCACATAGAGATTCCCGAACGCTTTTGGCCATGGAATCCTTTTGTCCTGATGGAGCTGCCATTTCCAAGGATCCCACTCTGGGCCTGCTGGCCTGGATGGTAGGGTCCAAGTCAGGGCTTTGGCGGCCTCCCTGCCTTATGCTTTGTGTCTGCTCCCTTTAGTGCTGTCCTTGCATTTGGGAGGGCTGGTCCCTCCGGGTATTTACATAAGCTTGGGTAGAGGAGAATGGAGAAGCCAGGCTCCTGACCCCAGCCTTCACAAGAGCCCTGTCCACTCTGTGCACATGGCCTGTGGCCTTGGATCACCTGTCTGTGGTTCAAGAAGGGATACCCCCAGACAAAGAGCCATTCTGGGTCACCAAGGGCACCAGCAGATTTGGGGAAGGCTTCCAGGAAGTGGTGGCATTTTATTGCAGGGATAAGTCGGAGAAGCAAAGGCACAAAGGAAGAAGCCACAGCTATGGGAAGCCCTGGGACCCTGGAGGTCAAGGCCAGGAGAGGCCCGGAACGGGAGCTGAGGCCGGTGGTGGAGGCTTTGATGGCAATCCAAAGGGTTTCGGACTCGGATCTGGGGGTATCAGGACCCCAGAGGGAGCTTGAGACAGGGGTGACTGGATCAATCCACAAACAATTCCAGCCTGGAATCATTCCCAGCAGAAGGGATTCCTGGCCTGCCTTCCTCCCTGCGAGCTAGCTCCCAGGACCTACACCACCCCCTCCCTCCCCTCGCCACCACACGACCTCAGTCACTGCCTGTAACCTCCTGTCTCCTCCCTGCTGGAGTGTGCCAGCTCAAACTCGGCCCATGCCACCTCTTACCTTGACTTCCTCCCCTGCAGCCTCCTTGGCATGGGGTCTCTGTCTCCAGGGTTGCCCTCAGGCCCCTGCAGATGGCCTCACGGCTCCTAGCTGAGAACTTTGTACCCCGCTGTTTCCAGGGTTCTGCCCCTCACTGTAGATTCCTCGACAAAGCCACCTGCACCCGCCACCTCCCTGTTCACTGACACTGCCCCCAGCACATTTAAAGAAGGGTGGTGGCTCTGAGGCACCAAGCAATGGCTGGTCATCAGGAAAGTGATGGCAGGTGGCCCCTACTCCAGAGAACATCATGGCCCTCTCTCCTTGACACGGTCTGCTCTCCATCCTGGCTGTCCTGGACACCATCCTTGGAAAAGGGGCACATCAACCAGGGCAGAGATGGGCCCTCATGGTCACCCTGACCAGCCTTACAATAGGCGGATGCCAAAAGCTGCCGGGGAAGGGAGTGGAGACAGATGAAAGGGGCCTGACTGAGGGCATCAGGCAGCAATGGCCTGCTGTCCCCACCCCATCCCATCCTCGGGACAGTTTAGGGTCCAGATGGCTGGGCTAAGGCTGCTGTCCCCTCTGCCCTCTGGGCAAGGCTGGAACAGGGCCGCCTGCCTCCAGGGCTCTGAGAGACACATCCTTTCTTTGATGGGTCAGTCTTTTGAAGTGGTTGTCCTTCTGCCTCAGAGAGGTGGCCGTTCTTATCTCTGCTGGGGTCCTGGGGATGCGGTCACTGGCTCAGCTCCTTTTACACAAGCACGCACACAGGCGCACGCACACACACCCGACACCTGACACCCCGTAGGGCTCTTTCCCTGGAATTTCCTTTCCCTTGGCTTCCATGAAGGATCACAAGCCTCAGAACCTCCCGAATCTGCTGACCGACTCCCTGCGGACACGTTAGGTATTTTCACAATTGTTCTAAAATCCCTTATCTCAGCCTTCTGAACAGGCTCAGTGACTTGTCCTGGTTGAATACGTGACTGGCCACCAACGAGTCCCCTGCCGCCCTCCCTCACGGGGATGTGACAGTGAGCCCAGCAGCAGAGAGACTGCTGGGTCTTCAACATCCGCCTCCCCCCTGAGCCCGGGCCATGAGAAAAACACACTGATAACAAAAATGGAGAGGAACAGTCTTCACCACACAGGATCATTGTAAACACTGAATGATGTTTCAAAGAAAAACAGAAGTAAAATTATACAGTTGACGAGCCGGGAGGAGCTCAGAGACCATTTTGCTCATTCTCTCTAGTCAGCACTTAACACATTAGTAATTTCATACTTCTCTGTGTAATTATTTGCTTGATTCATTCAACAAACATTTACCGAGCACCCACCGTACGCCAGGTACTATTCTAGATGCTTGGGCTACGTCAGTGACAAAGCAAAGACACTGTCCTCTGGGAGCTTACATTCCAGAAGGGGAGAGGGAGGGCAAGACCACAGGAAGCAGTGTACATCACGAATAAGAAAATGACATAAAGTGTTAGGAGGTGACAAGTGCTAGGGACAACGGAGCAGAGGAGCAGAGTAGTGGTGCTGGGTGTGGGGCAAGAGGTGGCCTTCAATAGAGTTAGCAGGGGTACCTCTGGGGAGGAGCACACCAGTGGAAGGGGAGCTGGAGGGAAGGCCTATGGAAGGAGCAGAGGTGGCAGAGGGGAGGGAAGAGGGTGAGAGGGTGGTGGAGGTGACAGGCAACAGATCATCTAGGGCCTGGTCGCAGGTTCACTGTGAGGACTTGAGATTTTATGAGAATGAAATGGGGAGCATCACAGGGGAGGGGGGTGGCATGATGAGACATCACACTTGTGAGAGCCCCAGGAAAGAAGGGTCCGTCTGCAACCCCACATCTAGTGAGGGGCATGGCACCTGACAAGAGTCCAATAAATACCAGTGGAATGAATGAACGAATGAACACAACCTGGAGATCATGCCTACACTTTCCCAGAGAGATAGGACTACGGGTACTTCTGGACAAACATGTTTCCAATCTGGTCGTTGTATCTGAACCAGAGATTCGCGTCCATATCACCTGGGGAGTTTTTCAAAGTCCTCTACTCACACCCCTCCCCAAAAGTCCTGAGGCCCAGGTTGGGTGGGGCGCAGCATGTGTATGTGATGCTCACACAAACCCACCCCCAGGTGAGAAACATCAATCCAGACAGTCCCAGATACTTCCAAATACTTAGCACCTGGCATCATTTCTGGCCCCAGGGCACACATTAAATGAATGAATAAATGTTTGTTGACTGAATTCATGGATGTCTAAGTGCATAAAGGTAGTTAATTAATTGTCCTTTTCCATTTTCATCTCAGGTGTTCGGAAATGTGTAAACAAATAGCTTTCCAGAGAATGAGAAGCCTCTAGTCTTTGCTGTTGGCTGTTCCCACCCTCTCCTCAAAAACGTGCCTCCACCTCTTATCCGGGTCTCTTCCCTTTCACGGGCTTCCACCTGACCTGCCCTAACCGAGGGGTAGGACGTGCCTTTATCCCTGGGGGGCTGCAGGACTCCGACAGCAGGCTGCCCTTCAGGACGCAGAGTGTTTCTGCTGTGCTCTGAGTGGCGCAGCCTCTCCTCGGATGAGAGGGTTGCTGAGGAATGAGGCTCCACTAGACAGCCCAATGCTCCCAAAGAAGAAGGTGCCAGATCTGGGAGCGGAGGTGTGGGGCGCTCAAAGGCTCAGAGGGAGGCAGTCATTCACTTCCCCTTCCACACAGGAGGGGCCCACCCACATTCCAGGGCTGGAGACCAAATTCTGCCTGCAGGAAACGCTGGGGCTTCAGGACGGTCCTGTCCCTTCTTGCTTCTCCCCATCTTGGCCAGTGCCCCCCTCCCAGCCTGGGGTCCCTGCTCAGGGCATCTGGGTCTCACAGATTCCCAACCTCTTGCTTGCAGGTGCCGCCTGCCAGAGATTTTTGCACATAAACAGTAAAGAGCCCCTTATTTTCTTGACGTACTTGGAATAAGTACGCCATTTTTTTCCTCTTCCCAGAATTCAAAAAAGGCCAGAAATTCCACAAGGCATCTGACTCAACTCTATTTTCTCCTTCCTCTTGCTTTTCCACTCCTACCGTGTGACCTTGAGAGACCAGCCCCAGGGAGTCTGTGCTCTGCAGCCAAGCCGGAGGCCACCACCACACCTGGTGGCCTTAAGGAGTCTCCCGACCCAAGAGGGGCCAGGGGCTCACTTGGTGCACCCCACTGCTCCAGGGGGCAACTCTGAACTTCAGGAGAGCAGGTAGTGGTTAGCTAAGACACAGCACAAAATTTAGGCATCCAGGGTTCAAATCACGGCTCCTCCACTTGAGCCTCAGTTTCCTCACGTCTAAGACTGTGTTAATAATTTCTTTCTCTTAGGGAGGATGTGAAGATTCAAGGAGATAATGCACAGAGGGCAGTTCACAAAGAACAGCTAGAACTATTACATTTTTATTAGTATTGAGTACCTGACATATACCCACTGCTGGGGTTCCAGGACCCTGAACTAAATGAGACATATGCCAGACCCTCAGAGAGAGCCTCATCGAGGAAATAGTCAAGGAAACAAGGTTTGGGCTACATATGATAAAATGGTGTTCAAGACAGAGGGGAAGGCTGGATTAAGTCTTTGCAAAGAGATCAAGACGCTTTCACAGAAGAAAGAGACCCCTGAAAAGCTTTTGAAGGTTGAATAGGAGTCCTTAAGACAGACAAGGGGAAAGGACATCACAAGTAGAGGAGATGGCACATGTCATGACTCAGAGACCCAGCCAGCAAGCTGGCTTTGGACGTCCAGGGTTGTAGGAATCTAAAGTGGGAAGAGGACGAGGGTGACAGGGAAACTCACAAGGTAGACAGACTCCCACCCCAGAAGGCCTTGGAGGTCTTGCCAAGGAGAAATCTAGACTTTTCCCTAAGGGTGCTGCCGTGTAGGAAAGGTTTTTTTGTTTTGTTTTGTTTTGCTGTGTTTTTACTTTTTATTAAGATTATGATAGTTTACAACCTTGTGAAATTTCAGTTGTACATTATTGTTTGTCAGACATGTTATAGGTGCACCATTTCACCCTTTGTGCCCACCCCCACCCCACCCCCCTTTCCCCTGGTAGCCACTAATTTGTTCTCTTTGTCTACATGTTTAACTTCCACATATGAGTGGAGTCGTACAGAGATTGGCTTTCTCTATCTGGCTTATTTCACTTAACATAATACCTAGTGAAGGGTTTCTTTTTAAAAAGAGCTCTCTGGCTGTCTTGGGAGGGGGCCGGGGGACAGACACTGGAAAAGACAGGCTAGGTCGGAGTTAGAAGATGGATGCAAGAGGGTAGGCAGTGTCATTCCCCTGCCTCCTTCCTGGTGTTTGACATATCCAGGTACCACCCCAGCTGTTATTTATGTAATATTTCCCTTTATGTTAGCTCATTCTTTAACCGCTTTATGTCACTTCCATTGTACCATTACAGCTACTACTTCAGTTTTCCCTCATATATATGTAAATGCTACACTCTTAAAATGAAAGGTGGATGCCCACTTGCCTCTGGAAATCACCTCTTTGCCCACCTGGGGCACCTGCCTCAGGCTTTGGGAACCATCGATGTTGCTGCAGTGGAAAGGGCCTGAGCCCGGCAGCTGAGAAGGGAGGAGAGTCCGCTCAGTGTGTGGTGTCAGCCGGGCCGGCTCCCCCAACCCCTGCTTCAACCTTTGTGGCTTTTGCGACTTTGCCTGGGGGCTGGCGGTGTGCGCCACGGTAGCAGACAAGCCTTCCCTGCCTGTGGCGGCCGGACCAGGGTCATTAGCTCCTCGTCCAAGCATGCGGGCTCCGGCTCTGCCTGGAGCACCAACAGGCTGACGCACTTCTCTGAGAGTGAGAGAGATGTAAGCAGACCCAAGGAAGCCTCGGTTGCGGTTGCGGAATCCTTTGAGGATAACTGCCCTGTGTGCCGTATTAGTGAAAAATATGCCAGGGGCGGGAGGGAGAGAGGAGAAAGGAAGGGGAGAAGGGAGGAAACACCTCATCTGATTTATCTTCACAAGAATCTTGCAAGGCAGGACTTATTGTACCCCTTTTACAGATTAGGAACCAATCTCAGAGACATTAAGCTACCTGCCAAGGTCATTTCTAGTAAGAAATAGAACTAAGCTACTACTCCAGATCTGTCTGACTTTAAAGCCACTGCTTTCTTTGAAAAGACTAAGGCCCATAACCACACCACTGTAGCATAGCAACTGCTATTCTTAAAAATCTCCTGCCAGTCTTCTCTTGTTCATGTGCAAAAAATATACACACCTCCCTTTTGTTCACCTAACATTATATCATGAACATTTGTAACAAATAGTCTTTACGATAATCACTTTTACATAATATTCCACCCTGTGGACATACCATGATTCACGGAGCCATCACTGAACAGCAGGTGGTTTCAGTCTCTCTGGATTATAAATCCCCCTGACCCCCACCCTTCCCGAGTCTGGCTCCCCTGGGATGAGTCAGGGCTGTCACCTGCCCTATGTCTGCAAGGTTATGTGGGTCACTGGGGCCTGGTTATGCCTGCCATGGTGCAGCAAGGCATTCCAGACTCCCTCGGGACGTGAGAGCTACTGAGAAAGTCACATCCTCTGCCTCCCCGCACACAATCTGCCAAGCCTGGCATGGCCTTGCCCCTGCCCCATTTACTCAGGATACAAAATTGGAGGTGGTGTGGACTGGGGAGGCCAAAGGCTGGTTGAGGTAAGCTCTTCCTGCTGGTGAAGGCAGCTGCAGGCCCAGACATCTCAGGAGTCAAAAGGCACCCAAATGACCCGAAAACTGGTCAGCAATGACCCCAGCACCAGATGGGAGCCAGACCCCTGTAAAGGGCCTGGGGCATTGCTTGGTCCTGGTTCCCTTGAGAGTCCCCTTCCAGAGATTTCTCTGTTCTCTGCCTCCTCAGGGAACACAACCACATCCCAAGCTGGCTCCCCAGCGGTTCTAAGACGGCCTCTAGAAGCAGAAAGCGTCCTGGCAGGCAAGCAGACATGCGCAGCCACCTAAGGTGAACGGCGGCGGCAGAGCACATTTTCAGGATGCTTCTCTGTTTTATCTGTTTGCAAAGCAGATATTTGGGGAGGCTGGGCTCAGAATTGCCTGGCGGTTGCCGGTCCCATGGGAAATGGTTCGCATTCCTCGCATAGCTGGAGGGCTGTGAGGCAACGGAGATGACTGCCCAGAGGCCTCTCCCGACCCGACCTGACCCGAGGAAGATGAGCCAGCGCCTGGGCATCTTCTCTTCTTGGCCGGGTTCCCGTATGGGACACACTGGACGATCCTTCCAAGAAGGCAGGGTGGTGGGAAGTCTCTCGAGGGGCTATTTGGAGAGAGAGTCATCGCATTACTTAGCAAGCCCAGGACCGAGAGTGCTCCCAGAGGCCATGGTCTCCGTGACCCTGCCCAGAGCAGCACACCCCGTGCCGGCACCGTCGGCCTTTGGAGATGCTCATAAAGTGTTTGTGAAAGTGGCTTTCTTGAGCCAGTTGGATTTCGATTTCTTCTTATGTTGCTGTTTGCATTTTTTTTTTCCTTTAGTAAAGAACATGTATCATTTTACAACAAAATTAGTCAAGTTATTTTAAAACAAATAGCTAAATAAAAAGGTCTCAGAACCAGACCATTTCATCTCTTGCCTTGATTGTAAACCTCAGGGTGTGGCAATCTCGTCAGAAAATCGTAATGTCACCCCTGGGTACCCTTTCCTGCAGCCATTTGGACACCCTGCTGTGCTACTAACAGGAGGTGGGGTAGTGGCCTCCTTGGGTCAAACCTGTGACTGGAGCACATTCCTCACTGGGCACACTGGCCAGTGGTCAACAGCCACACCTACAGAATTCTCTGAAACGAGGAACAGCATTCCTGAGACCACTCAGTGGAGGTAGCCTCAAAAGACAAGCTGGACTTTATTCAGGTGTTGCTCATTGCCAGGAAACACAGGGAGAGGAAAATCCCCTTCTGGCCCCACCTCTGTGGCTGCGCACAGGCCCCTGCCCAGTGGGTGTGTGTCGATGTGTCCCCAGGAAGCTGGGCCCGAGGCCCACCGAAAACGGTGCTGTCCTGAGAGATGTGCCTTCTGGATGGCCACAACTCCCACTGCTTCCTTTAGAGCTTCAGGAAAGCACCAGAAGAAGGCAGACTGTGGCCTGGTTGACCACCTTGTGACTGCTTGGTGTGAAACTGGCAGAGAAATCCTCCTGGGAGCCTGATGCCAGGTGTGTGAGTGGGACTTAAGAGAAGCCAGGGCCCCTCCCTGGGGCGGCCACTGTCCAGGAGGAGGGAATGAGAGGCATGCCTTAGAAGTGTCAGAGCCCAACAGGTGTGTGTGCCTGAGGGCAGCCAGGCTGCGAGCTCTCACACTGCCTGAATTTCCTGTAGAGCAGAGGCTCTCGGCCCTGGCTGCACGTCACTTGCCACCTGGAGAGCTTTATAAATTCCCAGCGCCCTGGCTGCCCCCAGACCGATTCAAGCAAGCTCTTTGGAGGTGGGACCCACATGCCAGTATTTTTTTTAAAGCTTCCAGATACGTAAAACATTCCGCCAGGGTTGAGAACCAGTGATTTAACGAGAAATCTGATGCATCCCAGGCTCATCAAACAAAATAAATAGGGCTCCTCCTGAGTGATTCACGGAGCCACCTTCTCCCACAGGTCCTCCTCACTCTCTAGTCTTTCCAGATTCCTGCCTTTCTTCAAAACCCATCTCAATCCCCACCTCCTAATGGAAGCCCTCCCTGGGTGCCCCAGCTGCAGTGAGCGTCTTCCCTGAGGTCCCCTGTCACACTTACCATGCATAGGCATCAGCTGACCACTATTTGCCTTGTCTACAAATTGGGCAATCTGTTCCTGTGGGGGCAGGTACTCTTGCATAATATGCTTTCTTGTAATCCATGGACCTTCCACTTATCACCATTCATTGCCCGCATTATACATTTAATAAGTATTTTCAGGCTGACTTACATCCTATTGCATTTCAACGTTTCAAGCAATCTTAGTGAGATAGTTGAAAGAATGTTGAATACAAATGAATAGTTTTAACGTCGAAAAACGTCGATTGGCGATTGTGGTCATGGAGGTCATACGGTAGGAATAGGGGTAGGGAGCAGGGGCTGGGAATGGCTGCAGGAAGAATGGCCAAGAAATGCCTGTTGGGCTGTCGTCCAGAAATGGATGTGTAACCCATATAACCCAGCCCTCACGTGGTCTAGTCTGTGCACTGAGCATCTTCAAAGACATGGCAGTTCCACGGGATGGTGGGGGAAGGGACGTTTTCTGATTAAGGGCACTTCAAATAATTTACTGCACTTCAAATATTTACTGCAAGGGAACTTGAACCTGGCAAATGGAACTAACTTTTCTATCTCCTCTCTACCTCTTTCCCCCATTAATCACATCTGGGGAGCTGATACATCAGCTAGGCTTTGAGAGGTGGAGAGAACCAGGAAGGGTGTTCCAGGCAGAGAGACTAGCTGTGACGGGTACAGAGGGACACAGTGCCCACCAGGTTCTCAGAATGGCAAGTGGTCCTGTGAGTGTGGAATGGAGGGAGTAAAGGATGAGGCTGGTTAAAAAGAGCCTGGAAAGGAAGACCAGGGCCAGTGACTGAAGGGCTCTGAGTCACAGGCTCGGGGGGTGGACTCCAGGTTCTACCGCCTAATGCTTAACATGGAGAAGTGATGCCATGGGCTCACTCTGACAACATGCAAAGGGTGAGAGACCAGTCAAGGCACAACAGCAGGCCCTGAGAGAGAGGACTGGGCCAGAGGGAGGCTGCAGATGAGGGCTGGCATGATCAGATCCACCTGTGGCTGCCAGCAGAGCTGTTTCTGAGCCCTAGGCCCTGTGTGGTGTGTTCTCAGGCCTGGGGCCAATGTTGGAGGTGCTCCCGCATACCTTACCCAAGAGACCCTTCCAGAGGTTCCAGCCTGCCTGGCCAGTCACCCCCAGACCTAGACTGGCCACTCTACACTGCACTTCTAGCCTCTGAGCTGAGATCAGAATTCCCCCAGGTGTTGGCAGGGCCACCCTTCGCTGTCTTCACCCACAGGCGGACATTTTCACTTTGTTTCCAAGCCAAAGGACATTTATAGTCACCACCACAGAGAAAATAAGCAAGCAAATCTTTAGACTCAAACAATATGAAATTTATTTCAGTGAATGTTTTTAAACAGAGGATGGCTTTTTAATTCTAAAATTTTTGTGTTAATTTTTACCAAAAGGTTTTAGGAGTCTGGGCTACTTGGGTTTTCCAGGAAGCTGATACTGAGAAGGAGTTAGGAATGCAAGATGACTTATGGAGAGAAGAGGCAAGACCTGTGAAAGAAGAGGGAGAAAGCAGGATTGGAGCCTTCAGACTGTGGTGCAGACCTGACAGTCTCTGCCAGCCACTAGGCACTGCTAGAGGAGTCCGGTGTTGGGTGGAAATGTGGAAATGGCTGGGCCCTTGTACAACTACCTTTCTTAGTCATTGGCCAGGGTCACCCCACAAAGAGCATAAACGTGGTCTGAAAGAGTGGGTTCTGCAGGAGCCAACAGCTGTAGGCTGACAGATGACCTCAGCCTTGCAGCTGGGCACTCTTTTCTTGGAGAGAAGTCTCATGTCATCCAGGAAGCCCCTCCTCTTCCCAGCCTCCAGTCTGAGTGGCCACATCTGGTGTGTTTGAACCCTGTGCCCTTGTCTCCATAAGGGGCCCCCTTCACGCTCTCTATCACCTTCCTTCCCTCCTGCCTTACCAGGCAAAGAGCACCTCTCTCCAGGGATCTGCTCTGCCTGCTCCCTCCCTCCACGTCCCAACACTGAAGCCTTTTTCCTTCCTTATCTCCTCACAGTACTCTACCCAAAACTCACCACTAACAAAATCAAAAGATTTTGATAACTATCTGGGAAAAGATCAGGAGCATAACTTGAATCACCGAAGACTCATCTTCCCAAGATAGAAAAAGCCAACAAGAGTCACAGAGGTGAGGTAACCAAACAGAAAAACGAGCAAATGATCTGAACGGGTGGTTTATGGAAAAGAAAATACAAACGGCCTTTAGATGAAAAGATGCTCAACATGACTCATAGCAAAAGAAATCCAAGTTAAGACTACAAAGAGATACCATTTTCACCTATCAGATTGGCAAAGATCAAAAAGTTTGATTCGCAACAGTCTTGGCAGGGAAAAAAACATGCTCACATGCGGCTGATGGGAATGTGAATTGGGAAAGCTGTAGGGAAGACAACTTGGCAATACCCCGCGAAGTTACAGGTTCCCACACCCTTCAAAAGGCAGTAGAATGGAATGGCTAAGAGAATGGACTGAAGCCAGAGCACCTTGGTCTGAATCCCAGTTGTCCAAGTCATCCAACTTCTCTGTGCCTCAGTTTTCCTAATCTGTAAAATGGAACAATAACAGTACCTACCTCTGGAGATTCTTGAGAGGATTAAAATGCACTAATTATTGTAAAGCACTTACCACAGTGCCTGGCTCTCAGTAAATGCCATGCAAATGTTAATTATTATTATTATTAATTGACCCAGCAATTCCACTGCTAGGAATCTATCCTACATATGTGTTAAATGAGTGTACAATGTTATTTATCACAGCATTGATGCAACTTGGGAAAAAACTGGAAAAAAATCCAAGTGTCCATAAACAGGCTAAATTAATTACAGTGCATGTATATAATGGAGTACTATGCAGATGGAAAAAAACAATAACAAAGAAGCTCTTTAGTACCGTCCCAGTGTGTACAGAATACTACTGTAAGTTTTTAAATGAGGAGTAGTACAAACACAAGTCCACATTCCCTTATCTACAATTATGAAATTTAAAAATCTTTAAAAAACATAAGTTTTTAAAAATAAATATTGCACAAACACATTTGGTAGCAAAACCTGAATTGAACTGAACTGTCTTAAGGCTGATTATGGCTTTCTTTACCCTACTTGGTGCAGAAACAGTAGTGTATTTTGTCACCGACTCTGCTAGGGGTGTGACATAATTCACACACGCTACCTTTGTCCACTCCTCGAATGCTGAATTCCCAAAAACACCTGCCCCCAAGGGTTCCAGAAAAGGAAGTGTGGACCTTTATTTGCCATTAAAACATCTCTTTAAGGATGCACAAGAAACTAGTACCAGTTGCCTCTAATGAAAGGACCTGCCTGGCCACGGGACAGGACTGTGAGGGACAATTTCACTGAATTTGAATCCAAGAATTTAAAGAGTCTATGAATATCTTAGTTACTCAAAAAATAAGTAAATACCATTGAAGACCTCCTCAGCCCAGGCTGTGGGTCGTCTTAAGGTCTGAACACCCCTCACTGGCATCCCTATGCAGGCTGCCTGGAGCTCAGACCCAGGAACCAGGGCTCGAGGGTGGGGGCCTATGGGACAGGAGCCTCATCTCTGACTCACTATGCTGCCCTGGGCACAGTGGTGAGGCCTCCTCCCTAGAAAGGTGGAGATAATAAGAATGATTCAGTGGCGGGCACTCCAACAGGTCGATTGGCGGGGAGCTGGGTCCCCTCACCAGCCCCATCCTGCACACCTTTCCCCTCCCAGATGGGCAAGAGCCACCCTCCAGACTCTTTCTTGGCACATCTCCCAGCAGAGAGCCATGTGAGGGCGTCTGATCCAGCTGTGAGCAGCAGGGTCCGCGGATTGAGGCTTCCAGTGGAGAACACGCTGCACGAAATGTCACATCCACGGAGGACGCACAGGAAGTGCCCAGCTACTCTGTTTTCAAGGGTGAAAATTCAGAACCTAAGCCACATGTGGACGTGATGAGGGGATAGTTAAACAAATCCAGGAGATGGATAGACCTGAATGTGCGGGTACGGAAAAATGCCCATGACCTAGTGCTGAGTGAAAAGAGCAAATTGCAGAATACTATATACATAGGATGACAAAAAAATATATATCATCTCACAGGGGCCCTTACACTGCAGGGGGAGGAAGGAGAAAGTAAGAGATGAAAGACAGTGCGTTCATAAAAGAGGAAAAGCAAGCTGCAGGTGAGCAGGCCACGTGCGGAATGCCAATCCAGAGGGGTCAGCCCACAAGAAGCCCGCCCCGCACCCATGCAGGAGAGCCCAGGCAGCTCAGGGGTGGGGACACAGGCACTGAGAAGGGCTGGGGTGGAGAGCAGGCCTCAGGATGACAGCACACAGACAGCAGTTAGACCCTGGTTCCCTCCCGAGACAGGCAGAAGGCTAGCTTACCTCTCTCCCCAAGAGGAGACAGTAGAGAAGCTAAACCCTGGGGACCCCGGATATAGGACCACCAGGTACAACAGAGGACAAGGGCGGGGCATGGGGGGCACTGAGCACTGAAAGCAGGGGACTGAGTGAGAATCGGTATGTGAAGGATGAGCCCACCAACCCCTTTCCCCCATGGCCAACCCCCAGCCACTGCCAGCCAGCCACACAGTGACCCCGCCCTCCCTACCCAGAGCAGGAGACTATGCCGTTCTCAGAAGAAACTACATGGCCGCAGAGAAAGTGACCCCACAATCAAACCCCTGGGTCCTCCCATCACGCCCTAGAGAAGCAAATCTCTACCTAAGCACAGAATTTCAGGTTAGATTTTTCTTGCACCCCTCTTGAAATATGAACAGATATGCAAGAATCATCAGTCGCTTGAGAAAACCCCAGACACAAAAGACAGAACCTCCAACCAAGAAATAGAACAAAAGTAAACAGATAATACACAGAGTAAAAGAAAACGGCCGGAAAAAACAGTATCTTCAGAGAGATGAGGAAATGGCTTCCATTAAATTAGATGAGAATGGTATTTTTTGAGACATCGAGGAAAAACCCTCTTAGAAATTAAAAATGTGACTCTAAAAATAAAAACAGACAGGATTCAAAAGAAAGATTTTGCGATGAGAAAAATCACCCAGAGAGAAGAATAAAAAGAGAAAGGACAGGAGAGAAAAACTGAAAAAATTTGGAGGCTCAATCAGAAGGCCCAACGCGGAAAGAAAGTTCAGAGGAAACGGAGAGAAGGAAATGAGATGCAAAAATATCACAAGAAAATTTCCCCAAAGCGAAGGACATGAGCTCAGTGCCTATCTAGTACCCAGAACAATAAGTGAGGAAAGACCCACAGCCAGACCAGTCGGGGTGAGATTTCAGAATACCTGGTACAGAGAAAAGATCCCAAAGTCTTCCAGAGGGCAGAAAACAGGGCATCTGTAGACAGCAGGGGTCAGGACTATGGAGGAGGTGGAAGGAAGAGCGGGCGTGATCAGTGGAGGGGGCGCAAACTTAGGAATTCATTTTTTAAACCTCTCAAAACTGAGATGCTTCTCCAGATGTTGTATAGGCAGTTGAATATAGGAGTCTGGAATTCTAGGAGTTTTAGTGCAATCTTTTCTTCTTTTCTTTTTTTGTAGGATCCCCATGGCCTGCATAACAACCGAGTGGTATCTTTCCTTCCCTATTTGTCTCGATGCCCATATATACACACACACTTATGCATGTATAGCCACATACATATCCATATGTATGCATACATGTAGATACACGTGTAGACACACACACAAGCACATCCATGTGTGTGAATACGTGGCAGCATGAGAAGGCACCCCTAGGACGTCTGACTGCAGTGTTTGCACTGAGACCAGGCTTGCCTCGCCAACGACTGAGCAGGGCAGGGACACTAAGGAAGGCCTGTTCCCAGGACACAGGACTCCACGAGCCTGGGACTTTGACTCAGCTTTCCGAGAAATGCACTGCGGTTCTGGACCTGACGCTCTCCCAGCCTCCCCCAGCAAACTCCTCGTTTTTCACGCACAGTTTTTCCCAAAAAACCTCTTGCAAGTCAAGTCCCATTTTGGTGACTGATTCTTGGAGGATCCAAACTAACAGAATATACATATACGCACAAAGGTTTTTAAATCATTGTTATGCCTAAATACTGTGTATGCTTTTCTTCATCCTGCTTTTCTTCTTCATCAATATCTAATGAAAATTTATCACTGGCATATCTCTATTTCATTATTTTTAATGGCTGCATAACATTCCCAGATATGGCTGCATCATAACTTATTCAGCCATTCGCCTATGATAGATACTCACTTCAATTCCAATTTTTGTACGCTAAGGACAAAGCTGCAATAATTATCATTACCTTATACAGATATTTGAAGATAGATGATAAAGAATGGATTGGTATCAAAATATACTTACATACATAATTTATACAAGTTATAATATATAAAATTGTTCATTTTATATAATTTCAATTGATGTTACTAGATTGACTTTTTTTTTTTGCTGGGAAAGATTTGCCCTGAGCTAACATCTGTTGCTAATCTTCCTCTCTTCGCCCCCACCCCAAAGCCCCAGTACATAGTTGTATATTCCAGTTGTAGGTCCTTCCGGTTCTTCCACATGAGCCACCGCCACAGCATGGCTACTGATAGGTGAGTGGTGTGGTTCCACGTCTGGGAACAGAACCCAAGCTGTTGAAACAGAATGCACCAAAATTTAACCACTAGGCGATCAGGGCTGGCTTCCAGATTGATTTTTTTTAAGACTATAAAAATATGTATTTCTATTAACAATGTATGTGAATACCCCTTTTTCTGCAGGCCCACTAGCAATAGGTATTACCAATCCTTTTCATTTTTTTTTCAGGATGATCTAATAATTTCACTAACTGCTAGTGATTTTTCATATTTTTTGGCTCTTTGGATCTGCTCTTCCATAAATTGCCAATATTTCTATTGAGTCATTTATCTTTTTCTTGTCAATTTGTAAAAATTCTTTTCACCCTTTGTCCTGATTTATAAATACAGTTTCCAAATCTCTTTACCTGTTGTCTTTGTGTTATCTTTTGCCACAAAAAGTTTAAAATTAGAATCTAGTCAAATTTGTCCATCTTTTCTTTCATAGCTTCTGAGTCTCTTGTGCTTGTTAAAGCTTTCCCCCACCCCAAGTCTTCATGGCCCAAGAAGGCTTCCAGAGCTCTAGCCATCAGATCTGTACTACAGGCAGCAGGATCGAGAAAGGGACAAGAAGGGCACTCCACCTCGCTTTGAAAGAAATCTTCCAGAAACTTCCACATGATAATTCCACTTCCATGTCATTGCCATAACTTAGTCATATAGCCATAGCTAGCTTCGAGGGAAACATAATCACAGTCGTCTTTGAGAAAT
This sequence comes from Equus caballus, assembly GCF_041296265.1. Taxonomy (NCBI): domain Eukaryota; kingdom Metazoa; phylum Chordata; class Mammalia; order Perissodactyla; family Equidae; genus Equus; species Equus caballus. Next base: position 81,281,297 of record NC_091699.1, on the reverse strand, counting down.
GCAGTCTGCCACATCCATGCTTAGGACCAAGGGCACTCTTGCTTCGTGGCACTCAACAGACAAGCAGAGACCACACACCACTAAGGGTAAGCTGGGACCTGGGAACCCACGTCTTAGGAGAGAAAGGGCCTCTATTCTGGCCCCACAGGCATCATGCCTAAGACAGTAGGCCTACTAAGTCACTGAGAGGGCGCTTAGAAGGGTCTTGGACCACTCTGCCCTCAGCGCTCTCCCCGGGCATGGGCAAGAGGTTTGTGGCTGGGCAGGGAATAGTCAAGCCTGCTGGCAGGCAGCGCTGATGGCTCCTGAACTCTGGGAAATACCACTAGGCATTTCCAGGCAGATGGGGGCTTTAGGGAATTGTTCATGATTCATGCCAGTCTGTGGGGTGTGTCTGTGCCAGAGAGAAAAACATAACATTGGAAATATTTTCTCACTCCCTTGATCAGTCCTTACGAGCCCGCCGGTCATTCTCTGAGGGCCCAGCGAGGGGCCAGCCACATCTACCCAGATACTTCTTGCAGGTTTTCTTCCTACAGTTCTGTGCCCAGTTGAGGAAAGCAGCAATGGAAGAGATAAGTCAATGGAGAGAAGTTGGCCATGAAGAAGAGAGACCTACACATTTCAGCTTGGAAGAAGCTGGGAAGCAGGAGATCCAGCACGCCATGCTGTGGATGACGTGGATCCTCGTAGGACAGACCTGCATGGGAAGGCCGGTCCCACCATGCCCCAAATGGGTACTCTCCTCTGAGTCCCTCCACCTCTCTGGGCCTGGCTTCCTCATGGACAAAGTGGGAGTGGTAATCCCAGCCCTGCCGCCTTGACAGTGTTGAGAAGGGGGTCGATTTCGGGGGGAAGCCAGTCTCTCACAGGTCAGAAAGTCCACACTGTACAGACCAGCGTGCTCTGATCCAATCCTCTTGTTTTTTCAAACTACCTTTAAGAAAATTATACAAGTATTACATGTTCGCTGTTAAAACAACCAGGAAACACAGACAAACAAAAGAAGCAATAAGAGAGAAAATAAAATAGAGAAAAGAGCTGTTAACACCTCGACATATGCTCGTACAGTTTCCAATACACGGACTTTGTTTTAACAGGACCGTACTCTATATATGGTTTCATAATCTCCTGTTGCCACTCAACAAAATACCATGAGTTTCTTTCTGTGTCAATAAGCAAACTTCCATGGTGTATTTTAATGCTTGTATGATATTCTGCCGACATCGGATTCAATCGTGAACACACAATCAGTACTACAGATTTTTCCTTTCCTCAGGTGCCAATATGGCCCAGCACAGAACTGTTACTGAGCCCGTTTTTACTCAAAAATTGTTCTATTTTGTTCACCATGGATTGATTTTTGTTTTTTGAAATATTGCACGAAAATATTATTTATCTTGATTGCAGAGTTTTTGAGTACCGTCTTACATTCTGTGCCCGGGGCAAGTACCTCCCTTGCTTCACCCTGGTCCCAGTCCTGTGTCATATGGGTAGTCTGTACTTTATGTCACTAGTTGTTGAGATCCCTAAGATTGTTTTCAATTTTTCTAGTTGATTCATCTCAGTATTTCCAGCACCCAGCACAGTGCCCGACACCTGGTAGACACTCAATAAATATTTGTTGAATGAGTGAATGAATTGATGAAGAAAGGAAACACTACGATAATTGTTCTTGTAGGGGGATGGGTGTCAGGAGAGGAGGGCAAGAGGCAGAGGCAGAAGCTGTGCTGGACAGCCCAGGAGAGGAGGCAGCCCAAGTCGCATGGGCATGGGCCAGCTCCCAGGTGGGCTGAGGTGTTCTCTCAGTGTATACACTGCCCAGGCCCACCTGGAGCCCCCTTTGGCGATCCCCACCATTTCCCAAGGAGCCATCACTACTCTGGCCTGAGCCTGGACCCGAGAGCTGGAACCAAACACTGCCACGTCCCCACCATGGGACTAGCTCATGCGCACGCAGAGGCACACACAGCCAGCCCCGAGCGCCTCCCTCACACAGGCTGACTCAGGGGCTCGCTGGAACCTGGGCTGCAGGCCCGCTGGCCGGGCTCCTTGTCCTGGGGCGCCCGGACTGGGCCCCCAGCGTGGAGCTGCCTCTCCACAGCAATGGCAACGAGGGACTTTCCCAACCCTACCCAACACGTGAAATTTTAAAATAACAAAGCCAGAATCCAAGGAAGGAAATTCTAAGAACATGAAATAAGTCAGGAGAGCAGAGGTGGGTGTTGATTCTCCACCTACTGCCTGGTCTTCTGCCTCCCTCCCCACCCCAAAGGCCGGGGGAGGGGTCCGGATTCAGATGTCAGCACCACAAAACTAAAGGAAACCCACCTTCCTGTGTTTGCCAAGGAACAATGCTGCAGAGGCCATCCAAGGGCTGCACTTTTCCTCTGTACAGAAGAATTTAGGTCCCAGCGCATTCCTGGGAGAGGGGCCGGACAAGGAATTTCTGGATGTAAACATTCTTGTGTCATCACTCAGGGGCATTTGGGACACGCCAGCTATGATCCCCTGTGGCCTCCTATGCTCAGATCCACAGCGACCCACACCAGGTGAGGCTCCATCACTGGATTTGGAGCCTTGGCCCCACCCTGCAGCCAATCCGCTGAAGAGTCTGGTCTCATCTGCCTCCTCGGCCCCCATCTCCCAGCACTGCTTTCTGTCCTCTCCCCTTCAGCTCCTATCAGGCTCTTATCACTCCTTTCCTGGACTATTGCCCAAGGCCAGCCTTCCTGGCCCTGACCCTCCTTGCTTCATTCATCCTATCCTCAGCCATGGGCCATCCCCCCCACACTGCATCCCCCCCCAAGGCCCTTCTCTGCTTTCAGCCCTCTGCACCCACAGAACCAGGTGCCCTGGATGTATTCCCAGACCTTTATGACGGCAACCACCCCGGTCTCATCTCCTGCATGCTCCCCTACTCAACCAGGGAGGGACAAAAAAACAGGAAGTTCCAAGATCAGACTACAGTGTCCATCCCTCAGCCAGGCACCTCCCCAGGGAGGAAAAGCTGGACAGCTGCCCTTTTCAGAAGTAGAGATGCTACTTCAAAGGGGAAGAGAAGGAGTTAGTGAATCGGGCAAGGTGTTCACCAGCCGATATTTACAGAGCACCTGCTAGGTGCTAGGCATCATACCAGATGCCTTGTGGGCCTTATCTCTCATTCCCCACAACACTCCAAAGCAGCACGCTGAGTCCTGATCCTCTTTACACTCCTCACAGCCCCATACCGTGCCTCCTGCAGAATGGGGGCTCCATAAACCAAGCAATATCATGAGGTCAACTGAGGTGGACACTCTGATCCACGCTGTGACTCAGCTGGCCATCTGGCCAGCACTTTCGAGGAGTGCAGGCCCAAGGGGCCACTTGGACCACATGCTCTTCCCTTGGCCTCTGCACACAAAGTTCCCTCTGTCTAGAACACTCATATTCCATCTTTTGGACTAATTCCTACTGGCCTTTCAGGTCCCTTTGCAGCTTCCCCCAGGAAGCCTTCCTGGATCTCCAATCCAAGCTGAGTTTTTCCTATGCTCAACACCCTCAGCTTCCTCACTCTCTCTGGACGTTTCTGTGACTGTTTCTAGGATCAGAGTGTCAGCTCCTAAAGGACAGGGGATGCCTTGTTCACCTTTGCGGCCCCAGAATTTAGCTCAGGGACTGGCACAGAGCAGAGGCTCGGTAAATATTTGCTGAACGAATTAAAAGTTTACTCTCGGGTATTCAGTCACGCCCTGGCTGGTCAGAGAGCACCTAATCTCACACTGGATCGCCTGCTTTTCCCTGCCTCTCTCCAGGCCTTGCCATCCACATTATACCCTAAAGATGGGCAGATCTTAGAGCCTGAACTCTGCCCCTTAAGGCTGATGGAGAAGAGGGTGGGTCTTTTCTCCCCTTCCAGCTGGAGGGCGGCCTACTTGGTGCCTCCGTGGACTACTTTTGGTTTCCCTCCATTTCTAAAACACATGGTCTCAAAGCACCGCTGCCAGGGGCCTGGTGCTGAGTCCTCGCTGGCCTGACAGCCCTCAGGGCCCGGTCCTCCACGACGTGCTGCAGGCTCCGCGGGGTGGCAGAGGCGGGCCGCCCCGGAGCCGCTGCCTGGCGTTCTCCGATGGGAGTGGACCGAACTTGTGCGTTCAGGACGCGCAGCGAACACTCTGTTCGCATTCCTGCACCGGCCGGAATGCGGATAGGGGACGAGCCAAAGGCCGCATTCCCCGGAACGCGGCGGGAGCGCGGCCCCGGCCCCACCCCAGACCCCGCCAGCCCCGACCAGGGTCCCGAGCCCATGCGGGCGCCCCCTGGCGGCGGGGCGGCCGGAGGCGGGACCGGCGCTGTGGAGCCCCAACCCGGTGTCCTGCACGGCCGCCCCGCCTCCTCCCCGGCTCTCCGCGCCCGCACCCAGCCCGCCCTTTGAATCCGAGAATCCCCTGCGATCTCTTTCCCCCAAGCTTCCAGTTTCCGGACACCGATTAAGACTCCAAGGTGCCTTTCGTTTCTTTCATCTCGGCAACCCTCCTCTACTGTTGTTTTTGGTTTTGGTTATTTGCTGCCAATCAAATCAGGTAGAAACCGATGGCTTCCAGAGCCCTAACAGCAAAATCTCCACTCCAAGAGGTGTCCTCTCCTGGCTTCTCACCCTGTCCCAGGGAGCCGGTCTTGACCTTCTCTAACGCTCTGGCACCGCTGGGCCTCTCATAGGCCGGTCCTTCTGCCGAAATCTCCCACACTGGCCTGTCATCTCCTCCCCACAGGCACCCTCAGGGCCGGAGACGTAGGTGAGTGAGCTGCAGACCTATACGGTGACATTTCCTGCTGCTCCACTGAGGGTTTAAGGGGAGGCAATGCAGTCCGTCCCTAGTTCCTGTGTCCCTAGGTTGAAAACTGAGAAAATGGACGGAGCAGGGCTGTACCTTGGCGCCGCCTGTTAAAAGCACTATTGCCCCATGATGAGGATCACTGCTACTGCGGGAGCTGAGGCCCCGAGCCAGTGGAAAGCCACTGGGCTGAGTGTTTTCACGTTGGTGTAGAAACCTCTCCCATCACATGCGCACACACAGCTGCACCAACATCAAAACTCCATGGAAACAAGTAAGCAAAAAAGGACTTTTACCCCAACCCGGGACTGGGCTGTACCTATTTGCGTCACTTCCACCCTCCAGGGACTTGAAGGAGAGGAGTGTGTACTGCTGACTTATTCCTGCATGGGGGCCAGGCAGCTGTCTCCCTGGATCCCTGGTCAACTGAATGTCAGACAGTGCTGGGATGGCATGAGCTTTCCCCCATCTTCTCAGCTTGTGACATGTACCTTTCTTAGTGGGAAAAAAGCTGCAGCCTAACACTGTTTGCATATGGAAATTTGCATGTTTATCAGTCCAGGGCCAATTAAGGGCTCACCCGGTAGTTAAAGTGACACCTGGAAAGCCAGCAATGAAGCAAGGCACGCCTGGAACTTACATTGCTCACCAGCGAGGAAGGGTGTGAGTGTTGCCAGGAAAGGTGGGAAAGCAGAAGCCAAACTCTCATTGGCAGAGGCCAGCTGGAGAGCCGGCTTACCTCGCTTGATTGGTTTCCCAGCCTCTAAGAGGAGGAAAACACAGCGGTCCCTTCCTACCTGGCAGGGGTGTTGCCCACAACATCTGGATGTAGGCCCAGGGTGACAAGGTGGCAAGTGGCCATGCAGCCCTAGTTTGAGGCTGCAGCCCTGGCTCAGGTCTGCCTCTTCCCCATGACACAGAAAATGGACATTCTAGACGTTTCGCACCACCCTGGCAGTTCATCAAACGTCAGGGCCAGGGCTCTGTACTCGGTGGGGTGTGAGGGTGCCCGAGGTGATAACGACTAAAGTTAGACGCAAGAGAAGCCCCACTGATGAAGCTTTCATTTTACAAACATTAACTGAACCCACGCCCTACCCCCAAGAGACTTACTGTCCACTGGGGGTTGCAGACACCCAGCCTGGCCAGAATAATGCAGCATGATAAGTGACAGGATAGAGGCAGGCCCAGGATGCAGTGGGAGGACTGAGGAGCGTCCTGGCCTGGGGCAGAATATGGGCAGGATGGGTCTTCTGGAAGCGGCGTTCTCCAGTGAAGTCCTGGAAGAGCTGGGGCTGGCCAGGGGAGGTGGGGGCAGGAGGTAGGCTCTACCGGAAGAGGGAGCTCTCCTTCTTGCCTCTGCTTAGAGTCCTCATCAGCACTCCGAGGCCAGCATGCCATTGTGCTGATTTGTTGCTGAAGAATCTCCCTGGATTTTGCTGGTCATGTGGTTAGATTGGCTAGCCTGGAAACACTGAGGTCTGAAGATGAATGGAAGTGTAATGCCCACTGGGCCCAAGCGGGGGTCTGGTTTCAGAGATGAATTTGCCCCAGAAATTCACTCCTTTCCCATGGAGTTACTTCAAGCCCGAGTCCTCTTCACTGCTGTGTAGAGTGTCATCTCACTCCCCACAACCCTGCGTGTCCAGTGTGTGCAACAGAACTGGGCAGGGAGAGCCAGCTCCTCTCTGCAGTTAACACTCCCGTACACTTAGGTGAATGGCTGACCCCCTCTGAGCCTCACTCCATCCTTGGGCTTAAAATCAATAGAAGGCTACCAGGCCCTACCTATCCCATATTAAGAAAAGTGAGTGGAGATAATAAACTCTTTGAAAAACTATACCTTTCGAAAATATCGTTATATAGAGTAATGTTTCTTAAATGTGACTGTGCTCCAGAATCGCCTGTTGGTGGGAGGAGAGTTTGTTTAAAACGCATTTTCCTCAGCCCACTCACAGATTCTGAGTCAGGAGGTCTCAAGTGGGGCCCAGGAATTGGCAGTTTAAAAATTGTCCTATGGAATCCTGATGCCATCGCTCTTTGGACCGTGCTTTGACAAGAACCGATACAGACGACAGGACATCTGTTCTCAGCAAGTCCACCTAGGATGGACTCTCCCTCTGTCAAGATTTAGGCAAATCTCGTGAGATTTTTTTATCTTCTGCCCCTGAAGGAAGCACGTAGGGCCTGGGGCTGAGAGGGAGGCCCCTCCATTGTGCAGGATCGGGAAATGTGCAGTAAGCCAGGGCGGACCCTCCGGAGTCCCACAAAGTGGACGTACGGCAGTGAACACAGAAGGGGGCCACACAACAGAAGGCTGCCACTTCGTCCTTCTCTTCTTTCTCCTCCTCCTGTCACAGAAATTGGACACTCATGAAGCAGACCAAAGACAAACAAAAACCACCCAATTTGAAACGTCTCAGCCAGAATCTGAACCGAATCCCCAAGGGCCAAGTTCCAACGTCTGGCCCTTGAGCGGTGTCAGCAATGGTCTTCACCAAACCCAGTGCGTAGGCCCTTGACCCACAGCAAATGCTAAGAATCGTCAGGACAGGACCCTGAGCCATTGGCAGCAGCACACACCAGTGATTTCCAAGCTCTTGTGGTCTGCACCTCAGCCTCCAAACATGTTTTTGCTTGCACCTCTGACATGCTATATGGTTGTGCTTCCATCACCAGCTATTACTGATGTCAAGGCACGGCTGTTTTTGATATTATAGCAAGGTTCATCATAAATGATAGTAGATATGATTTCAAATAGTTCTGACAGGTTTGAATTTGGGAGACTGATGTCTTGTCAGATCTGTTTAGACTGTCATTGTTTTTATGTCATAATGCAGCCGAGAGCTCACACAAGGAGTGGAAGTGACAGCTCAGTCGTTTCTCTTTCTCTGGTTCACTTGTGCAGGTACTGTTCGTATCATCTTCAAACCTTGGTTTCTTCGTAGGAATCCTTAAAAGCTACTCGTCCGGCCATAAGGATTACTTTAATTAAATATGCAAGATGCTCCATAAGTTCACCCCACCAGGAACACGTAAACGGTGCTGGGTCCTGTCACAGCGCCCCCTGCTCTTCTCTCAGAATGCCTCAGGGCTTTGCTGACCCAGGGCTATTTGACACAGGACCCAGTGAGGGAGCCTGCACCAATTGGAATATCAAATATTAATGAAGCTACATTCTTATTTTTAGATTAAAAATATAAACACATAAAAAGAAGTTCTAGTATTTACTTCCTGGACTTCCACCAGATCATCTTGCATCCCCCAATTTGGAGACGACTAACCTAACTGCATTCTCCCACCTCAGGGGCCCACATCTCTGAAAGCCAACCTCCCCCTCTCAGGAAGGGGACCCAGCAGTTAGACATGCCCCAGAAAGCCAGGTGGGCAGGCCCTACAACCACAAGAAATTCTGACACCGCAGAAGAATCATGTGCTCCAGTTCAGACTTCTACTTTGGCATCTGCAATTGCCAGCCTCGCCACACTCCCTTTTGTCCGGTTGGGGGAAAGGCAGGCTGAAGACTGTGCTGAGGGCTGTGGTAAGGTGGGGCGGGCCCCGTACAGTTTAGGGGACTCCCTTGGGCTCACAAGTCCCAGCTTGGACTACATTCTGGAGGTCTGTGGGGGACAGCGGCCAGGGTCCTGGCCCGAAGCACGGGGAAACAGCGGCCCCTGGTGGTCAGGACACACAGTGCCTCAGAACCTGCGTTTCCCTCCTCTTATATTATTTGCTGAACCCTCACTTTGATCTTCAAGTGTTGTGGCATGGTTGTTTGCACAGACATGGGCAGGAAAGACGTGGGTTCCCACCTGGGATCAGCTGTGTATCCTGGGCACGTTAACTTCTGTGAGTCTTAGTGTCCTCAGTATTAAAATAGGATTGCCAGGGGGCTGGCCCCGTGGCCAAGTGGTTAAGTTCGCACACTCCGGGGCAGGCGGCCCAGTGTTTCGTTCGTTCGAATCCCGGGCACGGACATGACACCGCGCATCAAACCACGCTGAGGCAGCGTCCCACATGCCACAACTAGAAGGACCCACAGTGAAGAATATACAACCATGTACCAGGGGGCTTTGGGGAGAAAAAAGGAAAAAAATTTTAAAAATCTTTAAAAAAAAAAAAAAAAAAAGGATTGCCAGACCTACTTCTTAGAGCTGCTGCTTGGAGTAAATGAGATGCTGAATGAAAAGCAGTAACAGTTCCTAGCACTCAGGAAGGACTCGTGCTATGATGGTGGTCCTGATGCTTGATGTCGATGCCTCCAGACATCTAAAAGCACCTGGAAAATATCTCTAGGCACAGCCCTGGAGGGACAGGGGGAAATCCTGGACAGGAACTCTTGTGTTTCCATGTCCTGGACGGGTTTGGTAAGCATGAGCCTGTGCGTGTGTGTGTGCAGTGTGTATGTAAGTGCACAAGCCTAATCGTAGTAGAAAGCAGAGAGCTTCAGAAGATGCTCAGTGAACATCCCAGAGGGGAGCAGTGGTGACAAAGGGGAAGCCAGTGTCACCTATTTCTCTAATCTCACTGTAGAGCTAAACTCTGAGTGAGGATTATTATGAGGAGTTTATTAAATCAAATAGCAATTACTTATTGATCATCTATTATGTCCTGGGCAGGGCTAACAAAATTGAAAAAAACACCTATCACAAAACACTTTCAAACAGAGATCAGTGCTAAACAGCAGCTGGTTCTGACCCAGTGGGGATGGCGGGGGGCCAGTCTAGACTGGTGGTCTGGGGACCAATTCCCTGCAGCCACCAGGACAGAATAATTGGAAGCGCACAAAGCCAGGCCCAGGCAGAGTAAGGATTCCTCTGCTCAGATGGCCTGCCAGAGGTGCGTCGCCACTCAGATCTTTGGAGTATGATTGGGCCCGCACAGTCCAGAAGAAGCCAGGAAAAGGTATGAGTACACTCTCTTGAGCTCTCCTGCCCCAACACTGCGTCTCCGTCCGACTGAAATTCAGTCTGTTACAAACTAGTAACCTCTGAGTGTTCCCCAGCTTTCTCCTCGCCACCCTCAGGGCATGGAGACCTTGCCTGGGTTTGGTGATGGTGAAGGGAGGAGGAGCTGGTGGCCCAGAAGAGGTACAGAGGATCTGCCCACCCCTGATAGGACCCTTATGGGACTCCTGGTCCTTCCACAGTCCAGAAGAATTTGCACATTTGCTCAGAAAAGATAAAAATGAGTGGACCATTTGTTGCTGTGCTCCCCATTCTGCCCCTAAATGAGAAACCTCTGACTTATGGATACCATCCTAACAGCCTTGTGAGGCATCCTGAGTTCATACTACTTATTACTTCTATTACGTCAAAAGCCTACTATGTACTGGGCACAGTTAACAAAATTAGGGGGAGGGAAAGATGGGTGCTGGGGTCAGGGAAGGGCTCCTGCCCCAGTTGAAGCTTTCCCCTCTTCATGACTTGGGCTTTTTTTCTCTCTCACCCGCCCTACCGCATTTGCCCCACTAGAGGCATTGAGGGCCTGCCTTTGGCCCACTTCTGCCTCCACCAAACATGAGCCATCACATACTCCGTCTGCCCCCAGTACCACTGTTCAAGATAAAGGCAAGATTGTTGATCCTTCTATGTTTCTACTTTCTTGCTGGCTTGAAAAGCAACACTGCTACCCTATCACAACACTCCTGCAAAGGTCTAGCAGGGCTGTGCGGCTTGGGGGTGGGCTGGGGCAGCAGGGGAGGCTGGGAACCACCCACCATGGAAAACGTCATTTCTATGGAGACATTCTGAGGTCAGACAACTGATTCTAAAGCTCCAGTTCCCAGCATCTGTTTCCCCTTTCCAGGCCCCCAGCATTTTCTTGCCTCTCGTCTCTCCCTGACACCCCGATCCTGTCTTTTTTTATTCTGTCCTCAAACCTCGAGAAGGGCAGAAACAAAGGAAGGAGGCAATCCATGGGAAAGGGCTGTTCTAAACTCAGAAGTCTTTCACAATTTCTTTTGAAGGGTTTAGAAGGCTTTAGTTAAAGGTGCGTATAAAACTAAGCAAAACAATTTTAAGGTAATTATTAACTCCAGGAAAAAGAAAAAAGACCCAGGAAACATAACCATAATGAACTCCTTGACTCAGCCACAAACAACACTCACATATTTATCTCCAAAAAAGTAACTTATAATTCAACAAAAAGTTGGGACACAACCATCGCGGCAGAATGGAGGGAACGGCAGTGGGACATGGAAGCGGAGTTAGTGCTAAATCTTCATCTTCCGTAATAAGAAGTTAAAAGATAATGTCTAGAGTTGAGAAACACAGAAGTACATACCAGAACAAAATAGCTAAGAAGTTTAGGAAAGGATATCAGGAATAAGAAACGGCAGGGCAGCGCCATCTGTAAACTGTCTAAACCATACTTTATTTATAAAATAACTCTATGCACTACTTTGATTTTTTTAAAAATAATAATCTAAATGTTTTTTAAAAGTAAGCTGGATGCTGGAGAGATAGTGTTGAAAAATATTTCCATTAAGGCAGAGTGAAAAGACCAACAGATGAAAAATATGAGGTAAAAATAAAATGACACAAGGACAAATCTGGATACCTGGAGGCAGGGAAAAGGGCAGAGAAGATAGCAGGGAGCAGACAACTGAGGAAGGGACCAAAGGACACTTTCCTGAGGCAAAGAGAGACACGGGCCATCCGAGAAAGGATCCATTGGAGCCAAGAACGTGAATGTGGAGTTAGGAAAAAGAAATTCAGATGGCTAATAACAAAGGAATCAAAACTAAGCTAAGTCGTACTTTGAGCTAAAGAGATACACATGGAAATATCAATGTTTTCACCTAGAAAGTTTGATAATACCCAGTGTTTTGTTGGTTTTTTTTTTTTTTTTTGAGGAAGATTAGCCCTGAGCTAACATCTGTCACCAATCCTCCTCTCTTTTTGCTGAGGAAGACTGGCCCTGAGCTAACATCCATGCCCACCTTCCTCTACTTTATATGTGGGACGCCCACCACAGCATGGCTTGCCAAGCGGTGCCATGTCCACACTCAGGATCCAAACCAGCGAACCCCGGGCCACCGAAGGGGAACGTGCCCACTTAACCGCTCCACCACTGGGCCGGCCCCTATAATACCCAGTATTAATAAGTAAGTGGAGAATGAGACATTCTGATATCTGTTATTGAGAATGCAATGGTGCAACCTTTTTGCAGGGCAAATTGGCAAAAAATGATCAAAATTTAAATGTCCTTACTCATTATTCCAGCAATGCCACTACTAGGAATTTATCCCTTGCATATGCTCATTAAAGTATGTCAAGATATCTATAGTCATTCAAAAGTGCTAACGGCAGTACAGTTTTTAGGGACATCAAACGTGAAAGGATCTAAATGTCCATCGACAAAGGTACTGGTTAGATCCATGATGACATAGCCAGGGGGTGGAATGAGGGCAAGCTGACTGTGTTAAGTGTGTGAGGTGTGTACTTTTTAGAAAGTGAACGCTATATGCCAGTATAAACATTTTTTCCAGGGTGGATGGATACCTAATGAACCAGTGAAGATGGTGGCCTGTGGGGAGGGGACTGCAGGTGAGCACTGAGGGCAGCTGCACCTTGCATTTTTATACTGTGCAGAACTGCTTCACTCTTCATGATATTGTGTTTACACTTGAAAAAATGTTGACTGGAGTTGCCTGGGTGGTAGTATTATGGCTATTTTTGTTTCCCTCCTAATACATTTTGGTATTAAACCAAATAAATGTTTTGTTTTGGTTTTGTGTTGTTTGAAGGGACCCACGGAGGGCCAATAAAGATGAGTAAAGAAATATCACACTTAAATGCACTTGGGTAAAATTTCAGAATTAAAGCGTAAAGAGAAAATCCTATAAGCTTCCAGAAAGAAAAAACAGGTTACAGACGAAGAAATGAGATTCAACCTGACACCAGATTTTGTATCAGAGTTTGCAGGAAAATTAATTTGAATCTGGAATTCCATAGCCAGCCAAATTGCTACCCAAAGTAAAGACAAAAGAAAGACATTTTCTGAAATTCAGGGAGTCAGAAAATTTACCATTCAAGCACTGCATATGAAGAAATTATTCAAGATTTCCCACTAAAACAAAATAATTCAAAAAATATTGTGAGATTTGGTTTTTTAAATGGAAGCTGAGTGTAAGAAGAAATACAAACATAGAACAAGAATGAGCCCACACTAGTTTGTACTTTGATGCCTGGAACATTCTCCTTTGACCTCCAGACGTTTAGTAATCTAAGATTGTTTTCTTCTTAAGAGCTCCAGTCACACTTCTTGGTTCTGCAGCGAATAATATTTACACAATTATAACATCGTAATTATATGTCACAATAATGTTATTTATACGGGGTTTAATATCTTAGACTCAATCTGTTGACAAAACATGTAATGAAACGAACAGAGCAGAATGTAAATATTATAACCTTGACAGAATAAAGGCGAAAATAGTGCTGAAAGCCAGGGAGCTAAATTCTCTAAATTCCTTTAGCTGCAATTAGTATGTCAAAAGCTAAGCCTGGTTGATTAGAGTTTAGGGGCCTATTAAATGCAAAATTCGGGCAAGAGCCCAGTCCAGATGTAAAGGAAGTGGCTCCAGCAATGCACTGGAGCTGTCTCTAACTGCTCCTTCCAGCCGATGGTCCTCATCTCTTCCCAGCTCTCACTGGCATCACGTTGCTAGTTTGAAATTAGCCATAGTAGGAATATTTACACCACAGATATGGGCAAACACTATACATGAGGGCTTTTTTCCTCCCAGAGAGCCTCTTGTTAAATATTTACCAGCATACCAGTGGAAAGCCTGACCCTTCTGGCCTGAAGGAGTGTAAGAGGAAAAAGAGAATGAAGGTGGTAAAAGCAGGTGGTGGCACCCACAGGATTAGAGGGGTTGTGGGGGAACTAGTGGTATTCTTAAAGAGGGTGAAATCTTCTAAGATAGGAGTCAGCAAACTTTTCCTTAAAGGGACAAATAGTAACTCTCTTGAAACTATTCAACTTTGCTATTGCAACTCAAAAGCAGCCATAGACAATACCTAAATGAATGCGTGTGGCTGTGTTCCAATAAAACTTATTTACAAGACAGGTGGCCAGCACATGGGCCATATTGTTTGCCAAGCTCTGGTCTAAGACAAACCCCACAGGAGGGCCTTCAGACACGGCACAGAAAATGGCTCAGCAGCCACAGCTGGAGTTAACTGGATAGCTGGATATTTGAGCCAGAGGCCCCATCTCTGACTCCTCACGGCCCCCAGTGGCTTGCAGAGGATCCAGAAGTTCCTGTGTCCCAGGCAAAGGGACACCAAGGGGCTATATGAGATAGGATTAGGTGTGGCTTTATAGTAGCTTTAAAACACATAATTTAAACAGAATTGAAAGCCCAGAAATAAAACCACACATCTATGGACAGCTAATCTTCGACAAAGGAACTGAGGGCATACAATGGAGAAAAGAAAATCTCTTCAACAAATGGTGCTGGGAAAACTGGAAAGACACATGTAAAAGAATGAAAATTGACCATTCTTTTTCACCATTCACAAAAATAAACTCAAAATGGATCAAAGACCTAAAGATTAGGCCTGAAACAATAAGTCTTCTAGAAGAGAATATAGGCAGTACGCTCTTTGACATCAGTTTCAAAAGAATCTTTTCGGACACCATAACTCCTCAGACGAGGGAAACAATAGAAAGAATAAACAATTGGGACTTCATTAGACTAAAGAGCTTCTTCAAGGCAAGGGAAAACAGGATTGAAACAAAAAAACAACCCACTAATTGGGAAAAAATATTTACAAGTTATTTATCCGAGAAAGAGTTAATCTCCATAATATATAAAGAACTCACACAGCTCAACAACAAAAAATCAAACAACCTGATCAAAAAATGGGCAGGGGACGTGAATAGACATTTCTCCAAAGAAGATATACAGATGGCCAATAGACGCATGGAAAGATGCTCATCATCACTAATCATCAGGGAAATGCAAATCAAAACTACACTAAGACATCACCTTACACCTGTTAGAATGGCAAAAATATCCAAAACCAAAAGTGACAAATGTTGGAGAGGTTGTGGAGAAAAAGGAACCCTCATACACTGTTGATGGGAATGCAAACTGGTGCAGCCACTATGGAAAACAGTATGCAGATTTCTCAAAAAGTTAAAAATAGAAATACCTTATGACCCAGCCATCCCACTACTGGGTATCTATCCAAAGAACCTGAAATCAGCAATTCCAAAAGTCCCATGCACCCCTATGTTCATCACAGCATTATTTACAATAGCCAAGACGTGGAAGCAACCTAAGTGCCCAGCAACTGATGACTGGATAAAGAAGATATGGTATATATATATACAATGGAATACTACTCAGGCATAAAAAAGGACAAAATCGTCCCATTCACAACAACATGGATGGACCTTGAGGGTATTATGTTAAGTGAAATAAGCCAGACAGAGAAAGATGAACTCAGTTTGACTCCACTCATAGGTGGAAGTTAACATATAGAGAAAGAGAACTGATTGGTGGTTACCAGGGGAAAGGGGGTTGGGGGGAGGGCACAAAGGATGAAGTGGTGCACCTATAACATGACTAACAATAATGTACAACTGAAATTTCACAAGGTTGTAAACTATCATAATCTTAATTTAAAAAAAAACACATAATTTAACAGCGGCTTAGAACACACAGGCAGATTTATTCTCTCATGTAACAGCCTGGAGGTTGGCTATGCAGTGCTGGTAAAGAGTGAGAGACCCAGGTCCATCCAGCCTTTCCTTTCTGCCCTTCTTAGCTGTGGCCCTCATCCATATGGTCCAAGGGGACTGCTGAAGCTGCGTCATTAAATCCACCGCATCCAGCAGGCCGGGAGAGGAAAGCAGAAGTGGGCAGCCCTCCCCACCTCATCTTCATGGATATGCAGCCTGTACGGTTGTGTAACATCCCGTGCTCAGAAGAGCCCAAACTTGGTTTTATGGTGGACTGTCACCATCTTGAAATTCTTAACAGTGTTATCTTTGAACTTGTATTTTGTAAATGAAGTCCGATGGGACAATGGAGTATGTACAAGAGCAGAAGAGATACGTGCAATATGCATTTGTCATCGGTTCTTGTAAACCTCCTTCTCATACAACGCAGGTAGTGCCTGCTATGCAGCTTCCGTAACATGCTTACCTTGTTATCCAAGGTTACCTTGTTACCTTGGATCCACACTCAGAAGAGCCTCCATACAAGTATTTAAGGCTCTGCTATTTCTGTTTGGAATTTTCGATGAATTTTATCTTTGAACTTGTTTTTGTAAGTGCAGTCCAATAGAACAATGTAGGATGTGCAGTACCAGTGTCTTCCTTTCCTTTCCACCCCATTTGCATGTGCATACAGTGTTTGCAATGTGCTGGGAGCACAGAATTCCAGTGGAACCACAATGTGTGGCGTTTTAGCAAGACCCAGAGTGAGTACAAGGTGAGCATGTTATGTCCGTGACTGAGTAAGCAGGAGCTGACAGCCCTGAGAGACCACACTTTCCATTCGAACCAGAACTTGCTTCAAATGCAGAAAGAAGGCAGTGGCATTCTAAGAAACACAAACCACCAAGGAACCCAATCCTAACCTTTCTTTCTTGTGTTACTTCCCTGTTTTAGTCAATTACTTACTTTGAAAATGATGACAGATGAAAAATAGGGCAACACATAGTTCCTTTTATGTTCGGTCCTTCTGTAATGATCAGTAAGGTGAAGGTGGAGCATGTGGGTACAATGTGAGCATTTAAGAAGTAAAATTAAAACATTGGTTTTACACAATGTTTCCAAAGTTTGGTTATGAGTAAAATATAAATGCATGCGTGATCTGTGAAATATAAATTGTATAATTTCCGTGATTTTGCATATGAGTTAAATGCTCAAATTCTAAATTTAAAACTGGCATTGCACAATATAAAGATGGATGGTGATAGTATAGATGGTCATAGTAATAGCATAAAATTTTAATTTTTCTTTCCTTAAAACAACATTAAATAGCAAATAAAAAGTGCCATGACAAATCAAGAGAGAGACCACAGAAGAAAGGGACAACTTTCATATTTCAGTAGGGGTAGTAGTACTTTTTCCTTGCTTTTTGAACAAGGGGGCACTGCATTTTCATTTTGCATTGGATCCTGCAATTTATGTAGCTGGCCCTGGCAGCACGTCACCCCACGATGCCAAAGGGCACCAGTCTCACCAGTCTCATCTCTCAAGTTAACTGCCAGGAGTCGACGCCCCTCTCCTCAGAGAGAGCAGTAGGGGTCCGGAGGACCCAGGTATATTGAGACACCCCCCCACTGCTTCAGTGGATACAGTAAGGGCCCTCATTTACCCAGATATCCAGATGTCATCTTGGGGAGAGGAAGGGAGTAGGACAGAGCTCAGAAAGACAGCGAGTTTTCCAAGAGTCTATGGAAACCAGCCACACGAGGGAGTTCAAGTCCAAATAGACTGAATACTCAGACTGAAAGGAGATTGTTCAATGTGAAGAGATGGGTCTATGGTTAGAAGGCAAGCCTAGGCTTCCCCACTACGCAACGGGGTGGGACTCCTAAGGAAGAACCCAATCTCCTTTGCAGATCTGGATGGGGTGTGCTCTTTGTAAGCCTGCTACCCTGGATCCAAGGCACTTTCTGTCTGAAACATCTCCTTCCTGCTTCCTCTTCCCTCCCTCCATCCCCTAGGACTGTTACCCTTAGTCACCTGGCTAACTTCTCACCTTTCTACGCTCAGCTCTGGTATCTCCTTCCCCAGGTAGCCCTCCCTGACGCCCTGCCCTGGCTCTCCCCTCCTCTGGGCCCTTGTTGCAACCTGCAACCCCTGGTTTCAGAGCAGCAGTTTGAGACAGCAGGCATGGCACTTGCGATGCTCTGCCTTCTCATTTCAGCTCACGTGCTGTAAACAAGTGTCCATTTTTCAGTCTGTTTGGCGCCATGTTTTTCAGTTTTGTGCTTTTTGTCAGTGATTTTACTGTTTGAAATGGCCCACAAACCTCGTGCTGAAGTGCTGTCTAGCATTCCTAAGCACAAGAAGGCTGCAATGTGCCTTACGGAGAAAATCCATGTGCTGGATGAGCGCTGTTCAGACGTGAGTTCCTTACAGCACTGTTGGCTATAGTGAATCAACGATATATATTAAATAAGATGTCTTTAAACAGAAACACACACAAAGTAAGGTTATATATGTATTGATTGGTTGATGAAAACATTGTGACCAGAGACTCGCCAAAACCTAACCCTGTATTTCCTTTGGGAGGAACAGTTCAGTATCTGCTAATTCAGTGTTTGTGGTGACTTTATAGAAGAGTGTTACCATGAACAATAAGAATCAACTGTTTATATATGTGTGTATTTCTTGCACAAATCATAGTATACAGTACACGCTGTTCTGTACCTCATATTTTTAAACAATATTTTAGAGATCATCCTGTTAGTGTATATTCCTTCTTGTGAACAGATGCCTGGTATTCCCCATATGGATGTATCCTAATTGATCTAACTAGTCCTCTAGTGACAGACATTTGGGTTTTGTCTTTTCAAAATGCAAATCTGATCATGTCACAGCCCTGCTTAAAGTGCTTCCATGGCATCTCCCGGCTCTTGGGATAAAAATTAAAGTGCTTAACCATGACCCACCAGACACTCCCACGCAGTGTCCTTGCCTCTGCATGTCTTCTCCCCTCCAGCCTACTCCCTCCACCCCCCCGTCCTTCCCCGGTGTTATCCACACTCCCTCCTGCCACTGCACAAGCTTTCCTCCCGGGACATCTTCCCCATCCCTCACTCTTGAGCTGATTTACTCTCCTCTTCCTTCAGACCTCAACTTCACAGTTCAGTTTGTGTTCACCAAGGTCTCCTTGGGCCTAGCATAGAACGTGGCGTATAGAAGAGTCTCAATACACTTTTGTCGACCAGTTGAAGGAATGAGGCAGGAGGCGGGCATGGGGGGAAGCCAGCTGGTAAGGATTACATTTATGTGGATCTCTTTTGACTTGATCTTAAACTCTTAGTGGAATAAAAACTGTGCAGCTGCCCTGTCTTCTCTCGAGCTCTCAGTTCATTGACAATGAAGTGATTTCTGTTGAACTGGACAGGTGATGAAGATGGGAAATCAGTAAGCCCTGCAAGGTGACCCTGGGGAGGTTGCTCCCTTTCTGCGCCAGCTCCTTATCATGAAAAGAGGATGACAATGTCTGGATCTGGCTTGTTGTGAGTAACACACCTGGCACTTAGCACCTGTACAGGGCTTTCTTCCTTCCCTCCAACTGCAACAATCTCCCAGAGGTTGACCCTGTCCGCTAAGAATATCCTCAGCACATTGGCTCAGAACAAAAGATCTGAATACAAAGATCAGTACAAGTCACCATTGCCCACAGCCTCTCTCCTACTCTTCCTCCAGTCAGGAGACGTCTTCCGGCACCAAGCTGATGGGAAGGAGCCAGAAAGGAAGTGTCAGAGCCAAAATGTTCTCCCACCTTTCCAGGGCTGGTCACCATGTTCCTGAGCAGGGAGGGGTGGAGCTCTTTCTGGGCTGTCACCTGATCTGTGGCTCCTTTCTACCTTTGGGTAAGTGATTCTATTCTCATGGATTCTCCAAAACTATAGGAAACCTGTGGTAAAACCCACATCCTTTCCATACGTCCAAAAGGCCCCCATCCACATCCTCTTAATGACCACCACCCCTTTTCCTCTGTTTTTGGTTGCAAAATGAATCAAAGTAGCTCACGTAAAATACCTAACAGAAAAAGAAAGAGACAGAGAGAAAATACACAGGGACTCCATACGCCCAGAATCCAGCCAATTACTTCTCACCACCTACCTTCCACCTCCCTGGTCTGAACCACCCTCCCTCTCACCTGGTTTATTTCATCACCCCTAGTTGAGCCTCCTGCTTTCATCTCCATCCCCGAAATCTTCCTCCATGCATACGGTTGCCAGATAAAATACAGGACACTGAGTTCAATTTGCATTTCAGATAAACAACAAATAAATTTTAGTATAAATATGTCACAAATATTATATGGGATATACTTCTACTAAAAAAACTATTCATTTATCTGAAATGTAAATTTAACTGGACACCATGGTGAATCTGGCAACCAACCCTATCCATGTAGCAACTAGCGTCATCCTTTTAAAATGTAAACTAGCTCATAACATCCCTCTGCTCAAAATCCACCAACAGCTTCCCATCTCGGAGCAACGTCCTTACCATGATCTGCCTTCCCCAGTACTTCCCAGATCTCATCTCCTAACCCTCTTCCTCGGCCGCTCAGTCCAGCCACACTGGCTTCCTCGTTGTGCTTTGCGCTCCTCCCAGATAGCCACATTGTCAGCTCCTTCACCTTCTTTAGGTTTTTGCTCAGATGATATTACTTTCTCGTGAGGCCTTCTCTGACCACCCCTTTTAAATAAAATTGCAGCCATGTGACCTTCTATCACCTCTCTCCGCTTTTTCCCCATCACATGTGTCATCTTCTACGTATCACATTACACATACTTAACGATTCGCTCTCTGTCTCCCCCCTAAAACGTATGGTCCATGAGGGCAGGTACTGCACGTTGTTCAGGCTGAATATCCAGCACCAGAACCCTGCCTGGTACATAGTAGACACCCAGTAAATATTTGTTGAGCCAATAATGAAACCCCAGGGCAATAAGTACAGCCAGCAAAGTCTGGAAACAAGGGTTTGGTTTAGTTTTTCTTTCTAGCAGCCCTGCTCTAATCTTTCTCCACTTACTCGTCTTGCTCAAGACCTTCCCATGTCTCACCAGGACTTTTCAGGGGCACCACCGAAAGAGTGGGATAATCCGATTGGCTCAGCTCACCCTCCCTTATTCCCTTCTTGCCTCCCTTCCTATCTCTCTTTGCCACTTACGTTTTTAATTTTTTTTTGTAAACGAGTAATATTACTAAAAATCTGCTTTATTTTCTTAGTATGCCAAGTATGAAGAGGAGTGTTTTGGGGGTTCTGACAGCCAAGAGCAAATGCCACTAAACATCTTCCTTGTGTCCTTTCCAGGCTCAGGCTCCCCGCAGAGAATCACCAGTTCTCTAGTCTGTATTAGCCAGGAGAGGATAGGCCTTATTTGACAGCAAAGAGCCCCAAAATCTGACATGTAAAACACAAATTTACTTCTTGCTCGTGATACATTTCCAAAATGAATTGGCAGGGGTTCTGCGGTACCCAGTCTCAAATACCTAGACTGATGGAGGCCCTCCTGAATTGTAGCTGGGTCATCTGGGCACCCTCTTCAGAGCAGGGAAAGAGATAGATGGAGGAATACACCTGGATCTCAAATGCATCAGCCCAGAAGTGAGGACCAGCACTTCTACTCACAGCCCTTTGTCCAGAATTGATCACATGGCTCCACATAATTGCCAGAGGGCTAGGAAATGTGGGAGAGCATACAGACACTGGGTAAGAGGCAGCTGTCTCTTCCTACACAGTCTTGGGGAAGTAGGGGAGAGGCACAATGAGCGAGGGGTCTGTTCTGACATAGATGTTCATCTGCTCGTCCACGTCACCTCCCAATGCTCAGGGAACTCAGATGAGCCCTGACTATCCAAGAGGGAGAGCTCAAATCTGAGCCAACTCTCAGCAGCTGAGCTGGGCTGATAGCAGAGAGGAAATAAGATGGCTTTCTGGGTAATACGGGCACCAATTGTGCCTCCTTCATTTCCTGATCTCACATCTGCTATGGAAAACCATAACTGTACCTCTCATTTCTCCAGCACTGTCACTTTTCAAGGCTCCCTTCCTTCCATGTGGACTTCAAAAGAAGTAGGCAGAGATTATTACATTTTTACAGAGGAGAAGTCAGAGGCTCAGAAGGGTTAAGACTTGCCTGAGGTCACAGAGCTCATAAGAGGCCTCACTGGGGCTTCAGCAGCTCTGTTGGCTTCTACTTAGTATGGAGCTCATCGTCACATCATGCTTCCTTTGAAGGACTGGGCAGTGGGGAGGGGAGAAACACAACTGGTCCCCCACGGGTCTCTTCAGCCACACCGCATACGTGGGAAACCATCATGCTGCCTCCTTGTTCTTCATAAACAGGTTAAGATACAAACGTTAGGTAAAAGTTAGCTTTGTTCAGGAAACAGAGAGCATGTTATCACGTGGGAAGTGGGGAACAAAGTACAATGGATTTTCAAAGCAGAAAGATAAGAGAACCTTCCAGAAATAACACTGTTTCCAGGTCTACTAGTGAGCTAAGTTGTAGAGTTGAACAGGCTGCTTACAAAGAAGGCTGCCCTGGGTGTGAATCCCGGTTCTGCCACTAACTTGCTAGGTAACCTTGAGAGAGTGGCAACCTTACTGAATCAGCATGTCCACATTTGTAAAATGATCCTTTTAGCATCCACTTCATTATAGACTTGTGTGGACATAGTGCACAAGGAGTTCATATGGTGCTCAGCACATAGCTGTCACTCTACGAAAGTCATCTGTTGGAACTGCTGGTTGGGTTGAGAGGAAGCCAGTGGGAGGCTACAGCTCAGAAAGAGGAGCAGGGGTTTCCTAACTGCCTCTCCTTTCTCTCCCTCTGCTGCCTTCCCTCACACTATTTTCTTTGTAGCTATAAAGACGGTAGAGCAACAATTAAAAAAAAGAATTTAGGAGTAAAGAAGAAAAAAATGCAAAGAAACACTCAGAACCTCAGTATGGTAAGTGAAACATCTCGCTTTGTCCATACTTGTGAGTAAGTTTGCATCTTCTAAATATTGTGTTTTGAGACTTTTTCTATGTTGCCCTTTAGGGATAGGATGAGTTCTGCTTCATTATCAAACGACCCCTGAATCTCAGAGGCTTAATATACTAAAGGTTTATTCCTCATCTAGCCAGGGTTCCTGTGGACCTGAGTGACTCTCGTGTAGCTGTCTGCCATGAGGTGACTTAGAGATGCAGGCTACTTAAACCTATGGCACCGCTATCTGGACACATGGTCTTCTCCTTGATTGTGATGGAGGATCGGGCATGGGCTCTTAAATGCTTGAGGCCAGAAGAGCATTTACCACTTCCTAGTCACGAGGCCATGTCTTAACTCAAGGCAGGGCATGAGGAGGCCTGGGAACTGCAGCCTTCTGTGTGTCCAGGAAGAAGACAACTGAGCCCACCTGTGAGCCATATTTTCAAATGCATGTTTGCATGACTTTTCATTAATTGCACATTCCATAATTTAGGGTTAGACATTTAGATTGTTTCCAATTTTTCAATATTATCAATATAATTAGAACTTGCCAGTTTCACTATGTTTATAGTTGTGACCACACTGGCATTGAGACTGACATATTGTCAGATCTGGGCCACCACCCACACAGGCAGTGCCTGAGCTCTCATCCTCACCCATCCAGATCAGCCCCAACTGTTTCCCAGAGTCCGCAGGCCAGGGATGACCACTCAAATTCTTCTACGCATTCAGGAATATACATTGAGTGCTTGCTGTATGGGAGGCACTATGCCTGACATACGTCTTAGGACACAGCAGCAAATGAAACAGATGTAGTCCCCGCCCTCACATACTCCATTCATGCTCTTATCCTCTGCCAAGACCACCTCTGCTGCCAGGAACCTTGTGGAACACTGCTGAGAACTCTGCACCTTGACAGTCTGCTGGTCTGTGGCAGAGGAGAGGATAGGAGAATGCTCCTCTCCTTGCCCTGCATGGCACTCGACCACTTAGGCCCTGAAGCTGGACTGAGTCTCACATAGCCCTTTGTCAATTATTCTCCTTCCACATCTCCCATTAAGTGTCAAAACCAGTGAGACAGCCAGTCCTATGGTGGTGGAGACTCAAACCCTCTCATCCCCCATGGTCTTCTAGAGAGGCTAGAGACCTCTTACTCATTCTTCAACCAAAATCCCAAAGCTGCCATGCATAGCAACTGATGCAAACACATACTTATGGAGAGGGGTGCCCCCTAATGCTGCCCACCATAAACACTGCAAACTCAGGGCCAGGTCATCCAGATCTCCCTGAGCTGCCAGTAACACTCAGTGGACATCACCAAGAAGAGTGTCTTCCTTCTTTTAGATTATTTCCCTAGGATAAATTCCCAGATGTGGGATAACTGGGTCAAAGTATTAAAATATTTTTCATGGCTCTTGATTCAAGTTGACAAATTATTTTCCAAGATTTGCACGGTGCACGATCTATGGTAACATCAGTTCCTTGCACTGTCGTCAGGATTAGGAATTATCATTGTTTTAAATTTTGCCACTGTGATGGACAAAAATTATGCTTTTTCCTTGTTTTAATTTGCATTTCTGTGATTACCCCAGGCTTTAATCTTTTGCCACAGTTGGTTATAGCAATGTTTCCACTTGTATGATTAGTTAGCACAGATGTTGGTTTATTTATTTATTCAGGCCTTAATGTCTTAAGCCAATTTTTATAAGTTCTTTATATAACAAGGACATTACTCTTCTGGCGTGGTAATTGCACCCTGGAGCCTCCACCCCACCAGCCCCATTCTGGTCTCTTTGCATTTTTATTTTCATTATTTTATTTTCATTGTTTTTGTTGGAGTGCAGAAGTTTTAAATTTTTGTTTATTCAAATTTGTCAGTCTTGTCCTTTGTGGTTTCTTCTTTGTTTCTCTTTCTTTTTTGTTTTCACTTCAAAGCTTACAAATATATTTCCTGTCCAGAAATTTGATCAATATTTGATTTTATTTTCTTCTGCTTTGTCTTCTATGATTTGGCTTTTTAATATTTAATTCTTTAATCCAAATGAAGCTTACTTTAGAGCTCTGCCGTTTCTTTTTCCAACAAGTATGAAATGTAAGACTTCCTACAATTCCTTAAGCCAAATAAATAAATAAAAGAGAAGTTTGACCAAAAGTATCTCAGGGCACGTGAGTTCTGGGGATGGGCCTGGGAACAGGAATTTTCTTAAGCCTCCCCATCCCCATTCCCTTGCATTTCTGATGAATGAAAAGGGTTGGGAATGGCCCGTCTGGTCAACTGCTTTTCCATCAGAGCACCTTCAGAGGAACAGAATGAACTCCAATTGTTCAATTCCTTCTTTTTTTTTTGAGTTGAAAATCTACAGTGTTGAGGGTTGGTGGAGGGATGGAGGGTTAGGGTAGTGCTTGTTTCAGGATTCATGAGGCTTTCTTGTCTCAAGTTGTCTATAACAGTCAATGGTTTGGGTTTGTATCACAGACTAATACTGTGATTTGCATTCTCAGGTCATTCAGGTCTCTAATTGAGAAGACTGTGTAGCTGCAACCCCCAGCAAACTCTTTTAAAGTGGGATGGGGTGGTGGATGAGCCTAACAAGTGTGGGGGAGGCCAGAGAGTTCATTACAGAGAACAAAAATTTACATTGATTGTTTGGGGTTTTTGTGTTTTTTGCATTTTTTTGTTTTAATTGAAGATGGAGAGAAGGGTTACTGTTCATATAATAGAGAATGCTCATATATCGTTCTAGTCACCAATCAAATTTTGCTGAAAAGTTGTTATGAGATATAGGGGTCAACAAAACCCAGAGTATCTAAGGAAACTCACTCTCTTTGCACCTGAGTTT
Source organism: Equus caballus (assembly GCF_041296265.1). NCBI lineage: Eukaryota > Metazoa > Chordata > Mammalia > Perissodactyla > Equidae > Equus > Equus caballus. The sequence goes on along the minus strand of NC_091699.1, from coordinate 81,255,944 downwards.
CCCTAGTTGAAAAATAGGATCAGCTTAGGACCCTATCCCCCTAATTTTTGAGAATAAATCGAAAAGATTACATCACATAAAACCCTGGAGTCATGTATACTCATTTGAATATTTAAATTGCATTAAATTTCTGATCATATTTTTCACATGACTCTTCCTTTTAAAACGTTGTTGCTGAAAAACCCAAATGTCCAACAGTAGGGGACTGGGTACATCCATACAAAGGAATACTATGCATCTGTAAAAAGTCATCAGAAATACCAATATATTCTGCTATGAAGTGATTTTTGGAATATATTAAGTGGAAAAAGCAACGTTTGGAACAGTGTGTATAGTATGCTACCTTTGCTTTAAAAAAGGGGCAGGAGAAATATGACCATGTGTATATCTGATTATAGGATATTTTTTAAAAAGGAAGAATAAGCCAAAGACTAAAAGGAACCAAGGCTCTTTGGAGAAATGGCTAGCGCAGGAAATGTACAAGATGAGCCTGGAATATCTGTGACATCAGAAAACAAAGACTCTATGAAACTATTGGGATCGTGCCAAAAGGACACAACAGCCAACAGGAAGGGCTTCCCACTAACCAAAGATGAAACAATTTGGATATAAAAACAAATAAACCAAAAATATCTAAGAAAATAATGACGTGTGTACTTGGTTGAAACACAATAAACATTAAAATCATGATTTCAAAATGATCTTAAAAGTAATTCATTGATCAGGTAAGTGGATGCTAGGTAACCAACTCATTATTTTGAAAAGTGGTAAAGGAAAGGAAAGAATAAAGAATTTATTTTGCCTCTCCTATACTAATTATATTTCAGAGTGTCTGAGTACTTGATTAAGATTTCCAGTTAATACATGCAAAGGAATGTGGCAGCCAGCCTCCAAAGTGGTCCCCATTGATCCCACCTCCTGGTATGCATACCCTGTGTAGTCCCCTCCCACCTTGTCTCAGGTAGGTCAGTTTGACTAACAGCACACAGCAGAAATGATGGCATGTTGCTTCTGAGATTACATTATAAAAGACTTTGGCTTCCATCTTGTTCTCTCAATCCCTCTCTCTCTCTCTTTCTCTCTCATTACTCACTTTGGGGCAACTGCCATATTGTGAGAGACTCAAGTAGCCTACGGAGAAACTCACTAGGTGAGGAACTGAGTCACCCAGTCAAGAACCGGTAGGAACTAAGGCCTGCCAACCGTGTGAGCGAGCTTGGAGGCAGATCCTCCAACTTCAAATGACTGCAGCCCCAGTCAGCAGGTTGACTGCAATGTCATGAGAGACCCTGAGCCAGAACCACCCAGCCACATCACTCTCAGAATCCTGGCCCACAGAAGCAATGAGATAATAAATACTTTTTGTTTTAAGCTACTAAATTTTGGCATAATTTGCTAATCAGCATTAGATAACTAACACAAGGACTGATAATTAGAATACCATAGATTTGCACTGACTAATGAAATAATGGACGTGAGCAATGATCATCAATGACTGCTAAAACCATAGGTTGGATGATGTCCACCCCAACTTGGTGAGGGTGGATCTTCTTTCTCAGTCTACTGATTCAAATGCTGATCTTTTCTGGAGAGACTCTCACAGACAAACCCAGAAATAGTGTTTTACCAGTCATCTGGGCATCCTTAGCCCAGTCAAACTGATATATAAAATTAACCATCACAGGAACCCTATTTGGAAATAAATTCAAACAAACCATCTGTAAAAGGCATTGTGAGACAATCAAGGAAAAGAGAACATGAACTAGATATAAAATGACATTAAGGAATTATTATTGATTTTATTGAGTGTGATAGTGGAATTGAGTTGTTTTGTTGTTGTTATTCTTATCTATAGAGATACATACTGAAGAATTTATGGATAAAATTAAACTATGTGATGCTGGACTTCCTTTGCTCACCATGAATTTTTTGCATTTTGATTTTTAAAAATATTGCACTAAAATATTAGTTATCTTGATTACTGAGTTTTCTGGCACTCCCTTAGGTTTTGGGCCCAAGGCAAGTTCTTCACTAACCTCACCCTAGTCCTGGCCCTGAAGAGACTGAATGTGAACAAGGCAGTCAAGAGGTAAATAACGCAGTTGCAGAAGGAGATGAATGCTCTAAAGGCAAGTGTGGCAGAGGGTCATAGGGAGTGAAGAGAGAGAGAGATTGGGAAAAAGTGTGTGTATGCATGTACTTGTGTGTGTCTATGTGTGTGTGGATGGCATTAGATTGGGCAGTGGGAGGGAGTCAGGGACAAGCTTTCCAAGGAGATGGAATTGGGGAGCGGTGGAGGGATTTCAGGATACGTTTTCAGGATGGAAAAGATAGGACTTGCTAATGGCTTAGAAAAAGGAGGGGAGTGAAAGGGAAGAGATCAGATTCAGCTTCAGTAGTGGCAAACAGGGGTACCCTTTACTGAGGTGAGCAATACCTCAGCACACACCTCAGGGGAGGAACAAATTCAAGGGAAACCCAGTTTGACTTTGAAGCTTATTAAGTGTGAGCTGCTTATTAAAGATATAAGTAGAGTTGAAAAGGCATTCATAAAGGCAAATCTGGAACTCGGGTAGAGAGTTGAGCAAGAGATACAAATTTGGATGAGGTCACTTATAGAGACAAGGTAAGTAGGGAAATGGAGAGGGCGTAGGCCTGAGCTCTGGGGCCCACCAGCGCTTAAAGATCAGGTAAGAAGGAGGAGACAGTAAATGAAGCTGAGAAGTAGCCATCAGTGAGGCAGGAGGAAAACAAGGAAAGCGTTTTCTGAGGAATAACTGTGTGAAATGCTGCAGAGAAGGGAAGTAAGCTGAAAAAAAGAGAACTAACCATTTGGTGTAGGAATAGGCAGGTTCTTGGTAACCAAGACACGGGCAGTTTCCATTGGGTGGAGAGATGGAAGCCAAATTGGAATGAATCAGCAAACAAATGTGAGAGGTAAGGAAATGAAGATAGTGAATGTGCTAATGCATTTGAGCAATTCTTCAAGGATGAAGACTAGAGAGATGGCTTGGAAGAACCGAGTCGGGGCATAATCCACAACCCTCACCTCCACTCACTACCTACAGTATTTTGTATTGGGCCCAGCCCTAGTTCTGGAAGCTGTGGAGATTGATTTCATGAGTATGGAATACTTGTGTGAAGATAATAAAGAGGAAGTGATCTGTCTTACATTTCACATGTATTTTTTTATTTTTAAGATTTTTCATTTTTTTCCTTTTTCTCCCCAAAGCCCCCCGGTACAAAGTTGTATATTCTGTGTTGTGGGTCCTTCTAGTTGCAGCATGTGGGATGCTGCCTCAGCGTGGTTTGATGAGCAGTGCCATGTCCGCACCCAGGATTCGAACCAATGAAACACTGGGCCACCTGCAGCGGAGCGCGCGAACTTAACCACTCGGCCACGGGGCCAGCCCCTTCACATATATTTTTATATATTATCTCTTAACCAGTTAAGACAGTGGCAGAGGAGGACATTGGCTAAAAAATGTTAAGTCTAAATCAGGGGTTGAGTTTTTTAAAGCAAGAATCATCTGGCAGCACCATGAAGCAGCCTCAGGAACACTTTCTACCTCAGAACTTTGTGAGCAGTGCCTCACTGTCCCCTACCTCCCCACAAGAGCAAAGCCCCGACTGTCCCCATAGCTCCAGTCACCCATGGGGAGCGCTTTCCCTCACCAACAGAATTAAAGCTGAGAAACAGCAGAAATGGCATCTCTTCTCTCCTGCCCTCACTCCACCCCCACCCCCCCACCTCGTGTTCTCCAGTAAAGACAGGTGGAGAGAGGAGGGAACAATAAACATCTGTTTGAAAAGTCACCAACCTCATCTTTCTTCTCTGTTTAACTAGCTTTAGAGAGGGAAATTGCCTGCTCTGGGAGGTGAGGAGACTTATTTTGGGTTTTGAATTCTAAACCCAAGGCACCAGGCTTTATGTTCTCCTTGATATTCGTTGGTTTGAAGGATTAGGGATAAGTGCTCCTCTTTTCAAGCAAACTGAACTATGAAACATGGCCGCTTCGCCAAGTCCTGCTGTTCTGTCTCTGGCTTTTTAAATTTCCTCCTCCTTTGGCTCTGGGCAAGGACTGCTCAGAGAAGCCTAAGTTCTGTTCTTTACTTAAGGTCATGAAACATTCATTTAATCGGCATCATTGGCTGCTCTTGTGGCCACACTTCGCCCAACGGTGCATCCAAAACACACAGATCCACCTCCAAAAGCTTGCAGAGTAAGACAGCTTTTACTGAATGTTTTTCCAAAAGGAGCAATGAAGGGGAAATTATGCCACCCAACACAGCAATTTCTCCCAGTCCCTCCTCTTGGGAAGAAGGGAAGACTTCTCTTTCATAAAATGTCCTCCACCCCCTCATCTGCCCATGGGCTCCTCATTCCCCTCCCCTCTCCCATGCTTTCTCAGGCAGAGCAGCCGGCCAGTTATCAGCTTCTGCCACTTTCCTCCAGACCCCTCACTCTAGCGGTCCTGACCAGTCCTGACAGGATATTTCCTGCTCCTGAATGTTATCAGTCACAGGAGGTGTGTGGGCTCACTGTCCCCAGGGGCGGGACTCCTGTTTAATCGCTGAGGTGCTTTGGGTCTGTATTAGTTTCCTGTTGCTGCTGTAACAACTTACCACAGACTTACTGGCTAAAAACAAGACACACTTACAATCTTACAGTTCTGTAGGTCAGAAGTCCAAAATGGGCCTCGATGGTCTAAAATCAAGGTATCAGCAAGGCTGCATTCCTTCCTGGAGGCTCTAGAGGAGAATCTGCTTCCTCGCCTTTTCCAGCGTATAGAGGCTGCCACACTCGTTGGTTCATGGTCCCCTGCCATCTTCAAAGCCAGCAATGGCATCACTCCCACCTCTGCTTTCATCATCATGTCTCTTTTTCTGACTGTGGCACTTCTTCTACCTCCCTCTTCCACATTTAAGAACACTTTTGATTATATTGAGCCTACCCCGACAATCTGGGATAATCTCTCTGTCTTAAAATCAGCTGATTAGCAACCTTAATGCGATCTACAAACTTAATTTCCCTTTGCCAAGTAATATAACATATTCACAGTTTCTGGGGATTTGGACATGAACACTTTTGAAGGGGGACATTTTTCAGTCTACCACAGAATTCAAAAGCCAAAGTGGCTGATGATAGCTTCTATGGTTCCCTCTTCCTGTAGCCAAAGGCTGTACAGGAGAGATACCATGCTGTGCCATAAACTTGACTCAAATGAGTGGCTAACAGGCTAAGGAAAGCCTTCCTCCAAGTTTAACATTGTGCAGTCTTTTTCCAAGTTTAACTCTGCTCCAGTACTTGACCTTGACTCCCACATTAGGTGGGCAAGGATGAGCGGTAAGTGATTTTCAGAAGAAACACAGATGCTTTATCCCTAATCCAGAGATGTTCATTCTCCATTCTCTTCCGTCTTCTCCTGGCAACCTCTTGGTTCACAAGTCGTCCAGATTTTGGTGGACATTTTGGCATCTGAATGTCTCTCCCATCCCCAGGTTAATGCCAGAATAACACTGAATCCTTCTCATAGACTCAGGGAGGAGGAGAAGCACCATCTCCCTGGGTCTCTGATTTGTAGATGGGGAAGTGTAAGATGGTCACTTGTTTTAATTTGTGAGCAACCATCACTCCAGATCCCATGCTTACACAGCGTGGTGAGATAGTCTCCAACGATGGCTGTCATTAATTCCTTATCTCCCTGAATTTACCTGCTGCTCCTCATATCAAGAAATGGAATCTAATTCCCCTGCCTGGGTTGACCTTGGTGACTTGCTTGACCAATAGAATGTAGTGAAAGTGATATTCTGGGACTTTTGAGGCTAAGTCACAAGGCTTTTGCATGGTCCTCTTGAGCATTGATCCTTGGAATTCAGCTGTAATTATGTGAGAAGCCCAAGTCACATGGAGAGGCCAAATGTAGGCTCTCTGGTTAATAGGACCTGCTGAGCTCCCAGCCGACAGCAGCATCAACTGTTAGGCACAGGAGTAAGCCATCTTGAACCTCTAGGCCAGCCAAGCCTTCAGCTGACTTCAGCCCCAGTTGTTAATGACTGCAACAGCATGCAACTCTCTAAGAGAGAACCATCCAGTTGAGCCTAGCCAACTCCCAGAACTGTGAGCAATAAAAGTAAATCATAGTTTTAATTTTCCCTAAGTTTTGAGATAGGTTTGTTACAAAGGAATAGAGATATAGGATATGCTACAACCTTGGGGAACCCAGAACAAGTCTAGGCAGCATGCCGGATACTAAAGAAGCTCCCAAAAAGTGCAGATATTGGCAGAGAAGATTTAACTGTGTGATCAATAAACAATAGAGACTAAGTGCCAGAGGATTTTGGAGGAGGCAGAGATCGCTCCTGGAGAGCTGGTCAAGGAGGGCTTCCCTGGAGAAAGTGAGATTTAATCTGTGTCTTGGAGCCTGGGCAGGCTTTAATAGATGCACAATAGGGATGAGAGGGAATAGATCTGAAAAAAGTAACATGGACAAAAGTAGCAAACCAAAAGAATGAAGCGTAGATGAGCAACATGGGTAGAGTTTGTTGAAAACACTCACCTTTCAAGATTCAATACAAGGGGGCTCTCTACCAGGCAGCCTTCTCCTCTTTCTTCCATTTCCCTACCTTCTGCCCTGTCTGAACTGATTTTTCCACTTTTTTTATAGCACCAGGAATACTCTAGGCTACTCTTTTTTTTTTTTTTAAACATTCCTGTTATGGTTAGGGGAAAGGTAAATGTCTATAATGAAGAGTTCTCAAAATACAGTGGCTTAAATTACGTAGATGTTCATTTTTCTCTCCTACATTATAGTTAGGAGATGAGAGCTGCCCCTCAGGGTCATTCAAGGACCCGGGTCCTTCTAAGTCATTCCTCTTCTATCCCCTTGGGAAGTGTCATTGACTGCATCATAGAAACTTGGTCACCACCAGATCCAGGCTCCAGCCAGCTTGGAAGAGGGGAGAGAGGTGAAGGAGGCAGGCCCGATGTCCTGGACCTGGAAGTGGCACACATCACTTCCCTTACATGCCTTTGTCAAGAACTCGGTCACATGGCCTCACCTAAGCTGGAGGGAGGTGGGGAAATGTAGTCCAACTGGGTAGCCATCCAGAACAGTAATTGTATTACTAGGGAGGAGGGGGATTTGGGATGGGCCATGCCAGTCTGTGCCACAAGCACACCTATGCTCCTGAGTCTGGGAGCTCCTTGAGGGCAGGAACCACATTTTCGTTACCTCTGCTCCCTAGCACTGAACCAGCTTCCTGATCTAAACTACTTTCAGTCCACACCTTCTGAATGGACGAAGTTGTTGCAGTGGCTGAGGCTGGATGTGATAAAGGTGTAAGCCAGTGTGGGGACCTGAGAAAGGAGACAGAGGACAGATGTGGAAGAATTTAATAGGGAAATGCACGGGGCTTGATGATTCTTGCCAGAACAGAGAGCTTTTAATATTATGATCTTTTGTGATCTAAGTTGACAGCTCTTTGGCACAAGTTTAAAGAACTTGAACTGAATACCTCACTTCACAGAAATTTATTGGACACATTCCAAAGTTAAGAAATTCCTCCACTGTTTCAAAATCACTTTAGGAAACAGCATGCCTCGAGCTTGAAGACTTTCGGGGTTCTTGCCCAATACTTGCTTCTGCTGCTTTCGACAGGTTAGAGCACCTGACTGCACATCAGGGCTTTCACCTGGCGGCCCTCCCACACCCTAGACCACACCTTCCTGCTCCAACACCTTTCCGGAGTGCTAACAGATCCCCCAGAAAGTGAATGTATGTGCTCATTCACTGATGTCCAGACATTAGCTGCTTTCTAGAAAACCACGCTCTGTGGTGAAGCCCAGTTTGGACATGTCGTTCTTCAATGTCAGCACAGGTGTTGGAATCAGCACAGACTGAGTCTGAATTCTGGCTCTGCCATTTACTACCTACTTTGGGCAAGTTACTTCACCTATCTAGATCCCAGCTCCTTCACCTGTAAAATGGGGATTGTAATGGGGCTGCATCCCTGGGTGTCTGAGGATTTAATGAGGTTCTGGGTGTCAAGCACCTGCCTTAGTATGCACCCAAAAAACAACAGCTGTTCAACTATCATGACAACTGTGTTTTCAGGCCTCTGTGGCCTCTTGAGTCAAAGGATATTAACAAGTGTAACAGAGATAATAGCCAGGTATGGCCCTTCATAAAACTCAAGTGTGCAAAACTTTATTAGTGTGTTGAATTGGCCTTAATTTCTGAGCCTGTGGCTTTGGCCTGGGCTCTGGAGGACAATCTGATCCTGGTGCATGAAGTCCCACCCCATGACTTCTCAGCCAAATTTGGGATGATGTTTAAATTGGAGCTCAGAGCTCCATTTCTACTTCCTTTGCACTCCTCTCTGGTCCCGCATAACCTGAGAACTTTGCTCATCAGCATAGTCACCATGCGGAGGGAGAAGCAGGTCCCTTTTTTGGTCTCCTATGCTTGGGACCTATGCTGTGGTCAGCTACTGATGTTCTGTGGTCTGTGATGCTCTCTCAGAGATGACAGTGGCAGCACTGCTCAGTGGCACATTCTGTTCCAACCCATGGAGTCTAGCCTCATGCTTCCCTCACTTCTAACAATCTGGCCTTTCTCTTCCTTACCTCCTGGGACAGGTCAAGCTCAACCCCCCAGTGCATAGGTGTCTCTCCTCAACCAGGCCAGCTTGTCTCTCACTTCCAACTAACCTGTGGCTCAGTATTAGCTCATAGAAGCCCTTCAAACCACTCAGGCCTGTAAAAAACCAGGGCCCACTTATGTCTAGAAGTGCCGTCATCCCTCTTGCTTCCCCTTATCAGAAGGTGCAATACCCATCTGAGCAAGTGCAGCTCAGTAACTGAGCCCACGAGTCTTCCTTTCCCTCAGATCCCCTGCCTTCCCAGAGCAATGCTCCTTTTCCCCTTCCCCTTCTCCTCACATTAGAACTCATGCTCAGGGGGAGAAGTGCTCCCCCACATACCACTCTTATTCTTCTATAGCTCTGTCTGTCCTCCCCTAGCATGAAGCTTTTTTTATGGAGGTGGAAGGGATGCGTGTATGTGCATGAAAATACACACACACACACATACACGGGAAACCCGTTCTCCGAGTTTATGCATACTTCCCAGAGTGTTTTGTCTCCCACCCACCAGAGAACAAAACTTTGAAATGATAAGCTGAGTCTGCCGTTCTTGCTGTTAACAGTCTTTCTGTGGTGGTTGAGGGGAGGGAACATGCTATTTGGGGTGTCAGCTAGTAGTCTGCCACAAATCAGTACTTCATGTTTTATCCTGTCTAGTGAGTTTCAAGGGTTTTTACTAAGTTAACGTAGTTGGAAAGTTTTGTAAGTTAATGTTACTAAGTTAATGTAGCTGAAATGGACCAGGCTGCTCAATTCATGGAGTGGGCAGACCACCCTTCATTGTGCTCCACTTGACCCCTCTCTATCCCATCTGAATCTTTTAATTCTTAGCAAAGTTACACAAACCTATAGTTTTAAAGGCAAATAATTCTCTGAAACACCAGAAACCAGCAGTCTTCTCGTCCCCTCTCCTGTCCTCCACTCCCACTCTCCCTTCACTCCTTTGGCTGATTCTTTTGCTGTTTTCCTCTGTGTTGCTGAAGAATGGGATTATATTGCCACTTCTTGATTTTTAGGCACTATTTACTGATTTCCAAGCATGGGAGATGAAGATTTAGCTCTTTTTAAAGACGCTCTGCGCATGCTAACTTCCCCTCCCTCCACCAATATTTACGGTTTACATCATTTTGACAATATAAATATCAGTCACAGGTAAGCCCTGTATATACTATAATTGCTTTTTTTTTCTTTCTCAGGCAATTTTTTTCCCTGGAGTTAACAATTGCCCTCTTGCTTAATTTTTTGTGTACTTATCAGTGTCCTCTTCTTGGAGACTTTGCTCCCAGATCTTTCTGACACTCTGGACCGTAGCTGTCTTGGCCTGTGGCACAGCTATCGTCTCATATTTATTCTCTTATCTCTTCTCTCCTATTTTCTTTTTTTTTCTGCTTTATCTCCCCAAACCCCCCTTGTACACAGTTGTATATCTTAGTGGCAGGTCCTGCTAGTTGTGGGATGTGGGACGCCGTCTCAACGTGGCCTGACGAGCGGTGCCATGTCTGCACCCAGGATCCGAACCCTGGGCCACCACAGCTGAGTGCGCGAACTTAACCACTCGGCCATGGGGCCAGCCCCTCCTATTTTCTACTGCTATATTTTTGTTCTACTTTCCGGGATTTTTTTTTTTTTTTTTTTTTTTTTGGTGAGGAAGATTCACCCTGAGCTAGCATCTGTTGCCAATCTTCCTCTTTTTGCTTGGAGAAGATTGTCCCTGAGCTAACAGCTGTGCCACTCCTCCTCTATCTTGTATGTGGGACACTGCCGCAGCACGGCTGGATGAGCACTCTGTAGGTCCGTGCCTGGGATCCAAACCCATGAACACTGGGCCGCTGAAGCAGAGTGTACAAACTTAACCACTATGCCTCTGAGCCCTCTGGGATATTTCTTTAACTTTGTATTTCAACTTTTATATTGGCTTTTTTATTTTTACTGTCATAGTTTATTTTCTAAGAGTGCTCTTTGTTTTTGGACCTTTTTTAAAAAATGTAGACTGTTCTTATCTCATGGATTCTATATTATCTTTAATTTCTCTAGGAATATTATTAATCATCGTATTTTAAATATTTTCTTCTATTCTCTGCATTGTCTCTATTTATACAGGTTCCTTTTTTCTGTTTATTTTGGTCTTTGCCTTTCATGTTGAAGAATTACCTCAAATGTCTAGGGACCTTGCCTTTCCTCTCCTGTTCAGGAGCGCAGTGCTAAAAATCTGATTGTTGACTGGTGGCCTTTACCCAGAGTAACAAAGGTGGAGGGAACACCAACTGTCAGCATCTGTAGACATCTTCTTCTGAACTGAGCAGATTCCCTGGAGAACAATCTCCTGATCTCCCACGTGGCTGCCAGGCATCCTGGGAGCTAAGCTTGAGAAGAGGGCTGCAGATGGGGTTGGGGTCATCTCTATTCAGTGCATAGACTTTCACTTTATCCTCCTGTTTTTCGCTTAGTATCTCAGCTTTCATCAGCACCTGATGGCTTCTAGTCCAAAGACCTCTGTTTTATCCTTTCCAGATCATAAACTTCTAGCTGTGCGCTTAGGTTAGAGAGAAGACCTGGGGATCTATGTGCTTCTCAAAGAGGCACTCAATCCTCCTATTCTCTTTTATTTCTTTTGCAGAGAAGGATTCGGCATGAGCTAACATCTGTTGCCAATCTTCCTCCTTTTTTTTCCTCCCCAAAGCCCCAGTGCATGGTTGTAGATTCTAGTTGTAAGTCCTTCTAGTTCTTCTATGTGAGTTGTGGCCACAGTATGGCAACTGACAGATGGGTGGTGTGGTTCTGCGACCAGAAAGCGAACCCCAGCTGCTGAAGTGGTGAGAGCGCCAAACTTTTAACTACTAGACCATCAAGCTGGCTCCAAACCTCCTATTCTTAGCCTTTGCTGTATCCTCCCTTTCAGAGACATCCGGTGCCGCAATTCCTGATGTGGGTTTTAGCTGAGTCAGTTACCACTGTTCAGCTACTTTCAGCTTCCAAAAGGTAGTTACTGTTGTCTCTACTCCATTTCCTTTTGTCATATTGGTTTATGCCCTTAAAAAAAAAATCCCTTCCTGCCATTTTACTAGGGTTTGGGGAGATTGCAGAGATAAAAGCTGTGTTCAATCTGCCATCTTTAAGTGGAAGTGTTTTATTCTATGTTATCCCTTTTTGGTTTCACTTGGAACCTATCCAAGCCAGATGCCATGGTTTATCACTTTAAACATCCTCTACAACCTTGCTCTTTTTTCTTGCCGCTGCTCTGGATCTGCCTCCGAATATGAATTATTTCAGAGGCCATCTTCCCTCTTGTGAACAGATTGCCCAGCCTAGGTTTGGTGTGACCTCGGAGACGTCACTTATCACTTTCGGCTTCACCCTCAACAACGCCCAGCAGAAGTTAAAGATCCCTGGTCAATATCATCTTCCATCCACCTCACCAGCATCTGCATACATTCAACTCTGTTATTAAATCCCCAATTCTACCCTACTTTTCTGTGCTTTAACCTAGAAATGACCTTCTTTGATATTTCAGAGAAAATACAGGCAACCAAATGTGGATTTCCTTCACTTCCTTCCCCTTCTTCCCTGCCCCATGAAGATGTCTGTGTCTGAACCCACCTGACCTCCACCTGGAGTAGACTCTGGGCCAGCACTATAGTAGGCTCTGTTTCTGAAGCTGCCAGAGGTGTTCCTTCCACTGTGCAGACTACACCGTGGCTTTCAGTCCTAGCCCTTCCTGCCTCTTTGTGATGTGGCCCCATAGATATCTCCTCTGGTTTTTTGTAGCCTTGACTCTTCCTCTGTTTTGGAACATTCCTTTTGGCTTAGTAACAGCTCATATTTTTCCGTCTTAAAAGAACCCCTCTAAATCCTCATCTAGATATTGCTCTCTCTCTCCTTATTCTCACACCAGGCTTCTTGAAAACATCACTGTTCACTGTCTCCACTTCCTTGCCTCCCCTTCCTGCTTTAAGTTGTGCAGGCAGCCTTCTGCCTGCCACAGTCTCCCTCCCAACGCCCCCATGGTGGACAGATGCATTGGGAGCACCTCAGTTCTTGGCTTACCGGGCAGTATTTAGCACACTTGACCACCATCTCCCTGCTACACCGCTTTTCCTAGACTGCACTACAGCTCTCCTGGTTCTCCTCACTCTTTGCCTACTCCTCCTTTTCTGCAGTTTCTCTTCCTCTCCTCTTCCTTATGTTGAGGTGCCCAGTGTTCCATCTCAGCCCTCTTCCCCTCACTCTACATGAGCTTCCTGGATTCACCCCACAGTAATCATCCTGGCCTCTCCTGCCAACTCTGTGTGGATGGCTGTATCTCTAGCCCAGTTTCTCTGTGGAGCTCAGACCTACATATCTCTCTGCTAGTGGGTCGTTTCTACCAGGATGTTCCATAGGAACCTCAAGCCCAGCATGTCCCAAACTGAAATCACTATTTCAGAACTGAAACTTGTACAAAGTGCTTTTTGCAGCCTGTGAAAACTTGGGAAAACTACTGCATTCTCATCTGGAAAATTGGATATTACATTCCTTATAGAATTAATGTCTCATCGTATCTCATGATCCATGTCAGGGACTCATCAGAGTGACTGACATACTGTCCACGCTCCACAAATGGCCCTGATCATTAGTAGTAGCAGAAGAAGGAGGGGGAGGAAGGTTAGCACTAATATTGCTGTTATTCTCTATCCATCACAGTGGCACGACCATCACCTGTTTCCAGTCCAAACACTTGGGACTCATCCTTGCCCCTGACTCTCACTGCCTGCTCCCCGCCCCCTTTCAATCTCTCCTCGACCCTGCTGATCTTATCCCATAAACATCTCTCATATCAGGTCCCCCATTCCCATCCTCACTGCCCTGCCCTCGTCAGTCCGGATCTTCTCTCACCTGGTCTGTTGGGAAAGTCATGCTGCCTGGTTTCCCAGCCACTGCTCTTACCATTTCACTTCTAGCCTATCATCTACATCTTTAACAAGTGATCCATCTAACACACTTGCCTAATTGTCACGTCTCTCCTAGGCATATTTCAGTAATAATTATAATTGTAGCAGAGAGAGAGGAAAGCTAATATTTAAAATCATAACAGATGGCAGCTTCATCTTCCCCCGAGGCATGCATTCCTTTTGAGCACAAGGCTCTTTGTTTAACAAGACACCTGGGTGGACACAGAAGGTGAAGAGTTGAGAATAGAAAACAGAGAGATAGCTTAACTCCTCTGCAGAGGAAACAAACTGGAATTTGGGGGTTGGAAAGCATCTAGAAAGGGAAGAGAAGTGAGGAAAGACTTGGGGAGCGGGGTGGGGAAGAGGGGAGATACCATCGCACCTTCTCAGTGGGTGGCTGGGGAGAATTAGGCTGTGGCGAGAGTGGGGCTGTCATGTAAACATAAGAGGTGTCTAATATGTCCTCTCAAGATTTGGACCATTCTGTGCTCTTCTTGAACCCCTCCCATTCTGCCCTCAACATCACTGTTCTTTACTTTAGATCTTTAATGAAGTTTATTATGTAAACACTGCTCCACGTGAGCCTGCAAATGGAGGAAAGGAGCTGTGTTCTGTCTGGATTTACTTGGAACAGAGACCAAGAACAGAGGTGGCAGGTGCTCCTGGTGACAGAGGGAGTTCTAGGTCGGATGAAACTAGAGCCTGCAGATCCCAGGAACACAATGGCATTTGTGTGTATGTTGGTGGGGGTGGTGAACCTCATTGGAAGCAAAGGTGGTTTTCAAATCAATTCTATTTAAATTTCAAAGAGTGTCATCAGCTCTCCTCTGTGTGGTATCATTACTCCAGCAATAATTTCTGAGCTATTTTTCCTATGCGCCAGGCAATGGGTTGGGTGCTTTGCATGCACGATCTCATGTCCTTCTCTCCTAATCCCTGCTGCAGAGTTGGCATTATTAACTCCTTTTACTATTAAGGAACTACAATTTGCCTGGAGTCACAGAGATGGAGGGGGTCAGGGAGTTGGGGGTCTGAGCCCAGGTGTGTTTCAGTGCTGTTCAATGCCCTCTCCTTATTCTTGGATAAACTCTCAGCTCCTCCCCATGGGCCCCAATATTCCAGCTGTGGTCAAATAAAAAGTTGCCGTTTTAGGTAATGCAAACTGACCACTCATAAAGATGATATTTTCTACAGGAAGAATGAAGAACCCCAGAGTCCTGTGAGGGCTAGTATATTTCCTGATAGAATTAGGTGGAGACAGATACCAAAGAGAATGGATATTCTGAGTAAAGGAAAGAGCTGCGCAGGCTTTGGGAGAAAGGACAGAATCTAGTAGAAGGAATGTGTGGAGAATGAGGCCAGATCTGAAAGAACACGTACCTAACAGGTAAGGACTACTCCACAGGCCTCAAATTGCAATTACTTTATTTTTCTCAGTTTATCCAAGAGTAAGAAGAGAAAAAAGTGGGCTCTGAGGCCCAATTATAATGATTGGCAAGAAGTCTTGTACCTGTCATTTTCTGTGACTCTTTCTCCTTCCCTCAGGTCATACCAGAATCCCAGGCTTGTCTAGTCTGGAACAATGGAGGAAGATGAGCCTCTGGTCATGGTAGACCCCTAGGAGGGTCATCAGTGTTTCTTCTTCTGTGCAGATTTGGACTCCAGCTTGGGCCAGCACTGCTGTTCCAGCAGGACTCTGAAGTTGCCCTCTCAGGGCCTTCATCACAGACAGTGCTCAGTTACAGGGATCCCTGTGGCAACCAGGGCCACCACTCAGTGTCAGACATCCAGCCTCCTCACAGAACCTAAGAGAGTTCCCCTTCCCAGCCTCAGTGAGGTTTTCTTGGCAGCTGGATCCATCTTTCCTTCCCTGGAAGCCCTAACCTAGCCCCCACTCTACCCCCAATTCATCCAATTTAGCTTCTTTAGTCAAGCTTCTGAAAGCACAGGTCTGGTAACTCTCTCCTGGGGTTCAGGAGAGCCATTTTAAGGATAGCTTGAGCCAAAGATCCTCTTGAACTGGGACGAAAAAATTACCTTTTCTTTCTTTGGCTAATGACTCCATAGTAGGCACCCCTAACAGCAATATTTAAAAAGGAAGAAGAAGATGTTTTTCAAGAATGCATCGTCACACATATACTGTTTATTCTGATTATATTTGGAGTAAAAGAGGGGGAAAAAGTGAGAAAGCTCCAGTAAAACAACGAAGTCAGGGAAAGGAAATTCAGTCCAGTGAAATCCTAGTCCTGGTGGAGCTTCCCTCTGTGTGGGACCGGGAAAACCATAGAGTGGTTCTGACACTTGAGGGAAAATGACCCCCTATGATCTCTGTAGTAGTGTGGGTTCCTGGAGAGTGCTGTGTGGCTGAGCACAGGAGTCAACATGTTGTGAACACATGTTGCTTGACATCAACAACAACGAGTAGCGTGGATAGCCATGAGCAGAGAAAAGGAAAAGATTAAGAACACTGGCTGCAATAGCTAATTTTATGTGTTAATTTGGCCAGGCTATGGTGCCCAGTTGTTTGGTCAAACACCAGTCTAAATGCTGTTGGGAAAGTGTTTTTTAGATGTGATTAACATTTAAGTCAGTAGATTTCAAATAAAGCAGATTACCTTCCATAATGTGAGCAGGCCTTAATCCATTCAGTTGAACGCCTTAAGAGCGAAGGCTGAGGTTCTGTGAAGAAGGAATTCAGCCTCCAGACTGCAAGATAGAAATTCTGCCTGAGTTTCCAGCCTGCAGATTTCGGACTCAAAACTGTGATATCAACTCTTCCTTGAATTTCCAGCCTGCTGGCCAGCCTACAAATTTGGACTTGTCAGCCCTCACAATCACATGAGCCAATCCCTTACAATCTCTCTCTCTCTGTATATATATAGGTTCTGTTTTGGAGGAGAACCCTATCACACTGGCTTATGCTATTTTGAACATGATAGTGTTCACTGCAGATTAAAATTAGAGAGGCGAATGGAAGCAGAAAGCAAACTAGGCGCACATATCTGCTGTCCCTCCCCACCCACTCTCAAATCTCATAAAATCGTGGGGAAAGAGGAAGAGGAGGAGAAGGAGGAGGAGAATCCACAATAGCACCAGAAAACAAGAACCTAAAGAAGAACCACATTGTTTTTTTGCTTTTTTAGGAGAATTATAAGACAAATTGTTGAGGGAAGGGAGAATATGTTCACCCAGTTCACAATTCAAAAGACTATCAAAGGCTATACAATGAAAAGGTTCCCTCCCATTACTGTTGCTGTTCTTCTGCCCAGGCAATCAGTATCAATGTGTGGTGGTGGTGGTGGCAATGGTGTTTGCGTGTGTGTGTGTGTAACCTCCCAAACCTATATTATACATATACAAGTGCATAAATTATATTCCTTTCCCCTTTTTTGTACAAATAGCAGCATGCTCCACATACTTCTCTGCACCTGGTCTTACTCACCTGTGTAGAATGGTGGTAGTTCCATATTCATACATAAAGAGCTTTCTCATTTTTCCTCCTAAATCTTGGTTTCTAAATACCATTCTCCACTAAAAGGAACTGGAGCTTCTAAGAAAAATGGCTGATTCCAGGGCTGGGGCAGAAAAGTAAAAGAGGAGACAAGAATTATCTGTTGTTCCATAAAGTAAGAAAATGCTCAGTGAATGCTAGAGATCTGTTAAAAGGATACAGGAACCAATTGAAGGGGCTCCCACTGGCCAAATCTCAAATATCCTCAAATATATTTTGAGGATGAAAATATACAATGATACTAATAGACTATAATCCTTTGAACAAAATCAGAATCCGCGAATCCATATGGATACAAATAAATGAAAAAAATAAATAGGGAAAAAGGGAAAGGTCTCCCTTATGGTTGAATGCCAACTAAATATGGAAGGAATAGTAAAGCTAGAAAATCATCAATAGGTGATCAAACCAGCAGATAAAAGTTGGGGGAGGAACCGAAGATTTACATAATCTCAAAGTATCTCCCCCCAAATTTCGTATCAATCACAGCAGGAAAAATAGTAACTTTATAGCAAGGAAATGTATCAGACAACACATGAAACAAATGATCAAACTTCATACCACCAGAAATGGGCCAAACCAACATTACATGCCTCCTGATACGATGCATTGAGAAGAACACAACATTTCAGTGATACTCCTGCCAAAAATGCATAACCAGAACCTAATCACGAGGAAACATCAGGCAACATCAACTAAGGAATATTTGACAAAATAATTGGTCAAGGTCAAAAACTTCAGGCAAAAGAAAAGTTGAGGAACTTTTCAGATTAAAAGAGACTAAAAAGACATGACAAACAAATGCAAAGTGCAAATGATCCTGGATTGGATCCCAGACTAGGAAAAAATAGTTGTAAAGGACTTTATTGCGACAATTTACGAGATTTGAATATGGACTGTGGGTTAGAATACAGTATTATATCAACGTTAAATGTCTATATTTTGAAAATTGTACTATGGTTATGAAAGAAAACAACCTGTTCTTAGAAAAGTCACAATGAAGTGTTTAGGGGTAAAAGGGCATGATGTCTCTCATCTATTCTTAAATGGTTTAGAAAAAAATGCATATCTATCTATTTATCTGTCTATCTATCAATCATCTATCTGTCTATCTGGGAATGATAAAGGAAATGGAGCTGAGAATTTCCTGAGTTCTTAAAAGACATCAGATCCAGGAATCTCAATAAATTTCAAGCAATGTAAATAGGAAGATATCCACTTTTACATATAGCCCAGTGAAATTGCAGAATACCGTGAAAAAAGATCTTAAAACAGCCATAGAGAAAAAACAGTTATTTTGTCAAAGTGGCGGAGTTACAACTGACTTTTCAAAAGCAATACTGGAAACCAGGAGACAGGTAAGGAAGAGAATGTCTGGAATACAGGAGATCCTTTAGGGTGTCTCTTAGTGTACATGCTCTGTGATCAAGGTCAATGGAAAACTATAACAACCCAATCCAGGCAGGATTAGTAATGGGCAGACCTTTTAGGCATGAAGGTTTGGGTCACCCCACCAAGTAAAGAACCACCACCAGCCAAGGTGCTTGCTGAGGGCAAGGGGAATACAGAATGGTCATTGAAGAAGGTGGTTATAAATACCAGCTACAACCATGTGACCAGTTACAGAAATGAGGACTGTAATTATCATGAATTTTGTTATGAATATGTTTATTTTTTCCAAATGCAGCCATTTGTCCCAAACACTTATTTTATTATTAATAAAAACTTATTTTGTTATGAATACATTTGTGTATATATACGCATACATTAAGCAAATATCTTTGTCTTCTTTCCATTCTTATTCCCTTATGATATAAGACGTGTTGACTTTATATCAATATTTAAATATGGTTAATGTCACATCATAGCATTTATGTTACAGGATATCAAGAAAAGAGTAAACATCACTCCAGGATTTTACCTCCTCTTCTTGGGAAGGGATTAGTGCGTTTTCAGTTGTATGTAGGATAGTTGTATCATGTTGGGCAGAGTTATGACCTTGTTATTGTTTTTATTTAGAGATTAAATATATTTAAGGAGATGCGTATGGGTGCCAAGTTGACAAGGGGTGGATTTGTGATGGCTAATTTTATGTGTCAACTTGACTTGGCTAAGGGATGCCCAGATAGCTAGCAAAATATTATTTCTGGATGTGTCTGTGAGGGTGTCTCTGGAAGAGATTAGCATTTGAATCAGTAGGCTGAGTAAAGAAGGTCAGCCTTCATCAGTGAGGGTGGGCATCATCCAATCTGATGAGGGCTTGCATAGAACAAAAAAGGTGGAGGAAGGGTGAATTCCCTCTCTGCTTGAAGTGAGACATCCATTTCCTAGGGTCCTTCAACTTCAGTGTTCCTAGTTCTCAGGCCTCAGACTGGGACATACACTATGGCCCCCACCCCTTTTTGGCCCTTTGGATTCAGACTGAATTACACTACTGGCTTTTCTGGTTCTCTAGCTTGCACATGGCAGATCCTGGGACTTCTTGGCCTCCGTACCATGTGAGCCAATTCCTATAATAAATCTCACCTCTCTCTCTCTTTTTCTTTCTTTCTCCCTCTCTATATACATATGTACATTCTATTGGTTCTATTTCTCTGGAGAATTCTGACTAAAATAGTTCTAACGACTAAGAGTGAAATATTCAACAAATGCAATAGTGTTTAGGACAAATGGCTCCCCATATGGAAAAAATAAAATTGTGTCATATGCAACATATAAACATAAATTCCAGATAGATGAAGGAGCTAACTTTTTTTAAAGTACAAAAGTATTAGAAAAATACAAAAATTATTAATTGTGGAGATCTTAAGCAAGACACAGAAGCCATAAAGGAAAAAACTGTTAAATTTATCTAAAATAAAAATCCAAAATTCAGATTAAGCAAAGGACATAAAGCAAGTTTGAAATTACAAGGGATGCAGTAAAAGAAAATATCTACAAATCAAGAAGAAAAACAACCCCCCAGAAAACCAGGAAAAACCTGTGAACAGATACTTCACAAAGTGGGCAATAAATAATATGAGAAGTTGCTCGACCTCCCTAGCAATGAGGGAAATGCAGATTAAACGACGAGTTAATTTTCTTTCCCTAGACCCTCAAAAGCAAAACGGAAAATACTGATCCCTTACTCAGTCTCTTTCATTACACCACTGGTGAAAGTGTACGTTGGCAAAGTCTTCCAGAGGGCAATTCAGTGGAATGTCAACATTAAAAGGTAACTCCCTTTGACTCAGCAATTCCCCTTCTGAGATTCCACTCTTCTAAATATCTACAAGTGTGCACAAAGATGTATGCGCAAGGATATTTGGTCTATTACCAGAACTGTGAAACCCATCGTGGTCCATCCCAACCAAAAGAACTCTATGGAGGTGCGTTTGTATGCCCTGCCATGCAAACCACTTCAAGACCTCAATTTATTTTGATTAGTGAAAAAAGCAAATCAGGTAGACCATTATTTCCTGTATGATTCCCTTACCATGAAACTGAACCCCCCGTCCCCCACACACAGTTGTGCGTTTAAATACATGTATATGTAGGTAAATGTCTAGAGAAAGGCCTATTAGAACATACGCCAAACTGGGAGGTAGGGGAGAGACGTTGGTTTGTGTCAAGGGGGATGTTCATATTTTACTCCATGTACTTCCGTGCCTCGTGACTCTGTGACAATGCAGTGGGTTAATATGCTACCCGTGGGGAGGAGATTTAACAACTACACTGCTCTGCAGCACGCAGCAGCATTCTCAACTGCTCCTTGCAAAAGAAGGGGCTGTTTTAAGAACTAGGAGCCAGCTCTTTCTAGATCCCTCCGCCAGCTGATTGAGCGCAGGCCTGTGGGGAAGTTGTTCCCAGGGCTCTGTGGGTCATGCATCTATCCTTGTGCATAGGAGCTGGTACTCTGAGGAGGTGTCGGACTCCACGTAGGGAACATCCCTGTCATTTGCGTTACCTGGGAGGCCTTACCCCTGCGCAGCTCCTCCCTGCTGGCCCAGAGCTCCCACCCACCCCGCAGCATCTCAAGCCCAAGGGGGCCTTTTTAAGGAGTGAAACAAGTCCCGATGATGATGTTTTCTAGGCCTTCTGAAGTTTGTCTCCCAGAGGAGCAGAATAAGGTCCACCACCGTGACAAGCAGAACCAAGAGAGGAGGCAATGTGTGGAGCGTGGTGACGGCTGTGGCCTTTATTTCCCCTAGGTGAAGAAACCTCAGGAGGCTGAGGTCAGGGCTTCCTAGCATTTTCACATTGAGACTTATTGGGAAATTTCGGAAGCTGCCATCCACATCTTGGCAGGGGAGGGACAGGGGACTCCCTCTTCAGGGGTAGGTTGGGGTTTGTGGGAAGACCTTTGTGTCTGCAGAGACAGGAGAGAGAGACTGGGAACCGGTTCCTTCTCTGGGGAGTTATAGTAAAGCATTGGGAAGTTCACAGTTTTAATCTTATTCAGAAGTTAACGTTTGAGTATAGATTTGAAGGAGGTGAGAGATGAAGCCATGTGGATGTCAGAAGGAAGACTATATTCCAGGTACAGGGAACAGCAGTGCAAAGGCCCTGAGGTAGGATTGTGTCTGGTGTGTTAGAAGAACAGCAAGGAAGCCACTGTGGTTGTGAGCAGGGAAAGAGTAGAGGAGATGAGGAGGAGTGGGGAGAGAGCAGGAGATAAGGTCAGAAGGGAAGGGAGGGAGGTGGAGAGTGAGAACTGCCTTGACACCTTGTAAGGACTTTGCCTTTATTCTACATGAATTGAGGAGCCAATTGGTAGTCCAAGAGCCAGGGAGCAACACGATCTGGCTGCTGTTTAACAGGTGGCTCTGGCTGCTGTGTTGAGAACAGCGAAAGGAGTAAGAGGAAGAAAGCAGGGAGGCCTGTGAGGAGGCCACTGCGGTGCCCCTGAGGAGAGAGAGCAGGGCTGAGATCTTCTTGACATTGGCCAGCATCACCTGGAGGGCCTGTGATGCTCTTTAGGGGACAAGGACACCTTAGGACAAATAATGAAATGTATACACCACTTCTCTGTGTGTTGCTATCCCCTGAGGTTGCTATTCCTGTTACTCTAGGGGTTGGGACTACGAATTTACATTTCTACAAGTTCCCAGGTGATAATACTGCTGGTCTGGGAACACACTTTGAGAACCACTATCTTTTTCTTCATAGCACTGATGAAAATGTGCAGTAAACATTTATTTATCACACATCTCAAGGAAGCACCTTGCTTACCGGTGTCCCAGGGCCAAGCGAGATGCCTGGTACCAAGGGGCGCTGGGCCAGGCTTGGTGCTATTGAGTGAAGTTCTTGGGGATCCCTGATTTGAACCGTTTGGAGGTAACTGGTGATGAAACTTTCTAAGAAGTAGTCATTAGAGGGAAGGGGTTAATTATAATAACAATAACAATGGGGGTGACACCCACCCAGTCCAGTGTCTGCCTAGCTGTTTTACTCACATCTTCTCCAATTAAATCCTGTAAAGACCCTGTGACTCTGGCAGTATCACCCCAATTTTATGAATGAGAAAAACTGAGAGAGTTTAAGTAATTTTCCCCGAGGTCGCACAATTAACAAGTACCAGAACCCAGCCAGGCCTGACTGACAGCTCTGTGCCCTGTTTACAGCACAGAGTCCCTCAAGAAGTCACTGACAAGAAGAGGTCCCCTAGGAGACAGGAGCTTCTTACTTGGGGACTGGGAGCCATTGTCAAAACTGCAGGCAATATGCTATCCTTTAAAAAATGCCTCCTGTCTGAATTCAAAACCCTGTTCACTCAGCACACTCCCAGCCCCGAGCCCGTCTTGACCGAGCCCTGCCTCCCTAACAAGTAGTAGGGGCTACCCCAACAGAAGCATTTTTGCTGTCCTTTTTGTCATTCTTTAGTGGAGCACTTTTCCTCAGCCCTCACCCCTGCGCAGCTCCTCCCGTAGGATGATGGGCACAGCCTTCTTGCGCGGGCGGGGCTGAAGCTTGAAAAAAATCGAGGCCAGCTTATCTCTGTATGGAACCCATCCCTCTCACTGGAGAAGAAAATCAAGTTCAGGACTTCCGGCCTCGTCCGCCTCCCTCTTCCCTCACTCTCCCCAGAGGATAAAAATAGCCGCCCCCCAGGCCTCATTGCAGCTGCTCCCAGGCGCGGGCTGGCAGGAGGCAGGAGGTCAGGGCGGGGACCTGCCCACAAGGTCTAGGGGACCCTAGCCGAGCAGGGACACCTGGAAACCTCACAGAGAGAAGGGGCACCTGGAGCAGGTTTGACCGCGATGTTGGGTGGTTCATATAAACACATCACGAGGCCCTGTGCACGGGCTCGCTCAGCTGCCTTTAGAGACGACATGTATCCGTGATTGTTAATTTCTGGGGGAGACAGGGACTGCCTAGAACAGATGATGAGACGTACATACCACTTCTCTGTGTGTGCTCAAGAATACACACAGCACGCACTGAGAGACACCGAAGGACAGAGACACTAGCACACACTGAGACACAGACACACAATTTCCTATTATGGGGGCCTGTCACAGCCTGGCACGGACCACAGGTTAACACCCGCAAATGCGGGTTGATTATAGGGACGTAGAAAGATAATAAAAAATAAACATTTGTAACTGTGAGAATAAGGTTACTAAAGTTCGCTGAGCAATATCTTCTTGCAGAATAAATGTATATAGGATATATTCATGAGAGCAAACAGAAATGTTAACGTTGATCTCCGATGGTGGGATAAAAGGTGATCTCTCTTTTTCTCCATTTTCTCACGACACAAAAAGCAGGTTTCTCCTTTGCAACCGGAGCGCCCGCATCCAGGCATTTCCCAGGATTTGGGGGGCCCGCTCGGCTGCAGGCCGGCCCGGGCCTGCCTGGTCTCTCCGTCCGGGGGGCGGGGGGTATTGCAGACAATGGACAAGCAAACAAGAGGCCGGTGACAACGTGCGGCGGGGATGGGCTCCATTACAGGGTGACCAGAGAGCCCTTTGCCGGCAGAGGCACTTTAAGACCGAGGCGCTCCCCTCCAGGCCAGGCCCGCACCGCGGCGGGAGGTGGGGAGGGGGCCGGGGGCGCGGCCCGGCGTGCGTGCGCGCTCTCGGGGCTGCGGCGGCGTGCACGGGCGCGCCCCCGCGGTCAGCCCCCCTGCAGTGGACGATGCCGCCGAGGAGGCGGCGGCGGCGGCGCGCTCCGGCGGTCTGAAGCGGCGGCCGGCTGCAACGGGCCGGCGGCGCGATGAACTGGGCGGCCGCCCCCGGCTCGGGGCTGTGAGGGGCTCGGGGCCGGGGGGGGGCGGCGGCGGCGCGGCGGGCGGCCCACGCTCCTCCTCGGCGGCGGCGGTGGCCATGCGCGGGACGGCGCGGCCGGGGCCGCCGGGCCGGGGCCGCCTCCCGAGGGCCCGCGGCCTGAGGGCCCCGCCGCCGCCGCTGCTGCTCCTGCTCGCGCTGCTGCCGCTGCTGCCCGCGCCCGGCTCCGCCGCCGCCCCGGCCCCGCGGCCCCCGGCGCTGCCGCCCTCGGCCGCGGGGCCCAGCGTGAGCCTCTACCTGAGCGAGGACGAGGTGCGCCGGCTCATCGGTGAGTGGGGCCGCCTGCGCCCGGGCGGGCCTCGGCTGCTTCCGGCCGCCGGCGGCCCAGTCCGCGCGCCGTGGACCGCGGGCGGGTCCCCTCCTGTCCCCGGGGCTCCCCATCCCGTCCCGCGCCCCGGGGCACCCCGGGCCCGGCCTCTGCCTGCCGTGCTGGCTGGGAGGTGTGGTCCCTGCCCGGGTCAGCCTTCCGGCCTTCCCGCTGCGCTCTCGCTGCCCCGCGGCGAAAGGACCCGGGACCCCTCGGCCGTCGCCAAAGACCCGGATCCACCCCATTCCAGCCTTTTCGGCCCTTCGCCCTATTCCCTCGAGTCAAGCGCCCCTACAACTTTTCTTCCTTGCCGCTCCAAGTTTCTGTGACCCTGTGCGCGTCACTCCAGGGCCCTGGATTTTGGATATCTTGAAATAAACGTTTTATTTAGACTAGACTTGCAAACGCTTGGCTGTGGTTTTGATGCCGCAGTAGAGGCCACACTACTGTGCTCATCCTTTCTGGTTATAATACTTTTCTAAAAAATGAGGGGGGGGAGGGGAGGGTTATAGGGGCCCTACATGTTGTGGCGGTCTCCAAATCTTGCTACCACTAAGCATGTTCTAAAATAATGAGTGTCCAGGTAGCAGACTTTTTAGCTTCCTTAGTACCTTTTTGGTTCTTGTCTTGGCTGTGTGTGTTGGAGTATGGCCTGATCCCCTACCTTGTAGAGGAAGGAGAACTTGGCTTTGGATCAGTTGGTGATTGTGTTCTACTGAGCTAGCTTTGTCGTTTAGGGAATTAATTTGAAAACTAATGGTGTTCTCCTGTTGGGAGTTTGTAGATTCTGGAAATGACCCGTTAGAGGAAGATCTGATGGAAACGGCCCCAAATGGGAAGTCTCTGGTAGTTGCAGATACTTAAACGTTGACTTTCTTTTGTGTATTAAATATAAATATAAAGTGAAATAAAGGCAGTCCCTTTATTTCAGCTCAGGTTTGTCGTGCATCTGAGTGTTTAAAGGAAAAAAACTATTCTCTAAAGCATCTATTGTCTGTCAGTTTTATTTTATTCTTTTAAGTTATAAGACTTTCTTAAAGTGTGTTGAGTTCGACTCAATGTTGAAGTGGAATTGCTTTTACCAGACTGTTTAGACGTTGTTACATACATATATGGGTTTGTAGTATTTAACCAAAGAACAATGCTCTGTTTTTGTAATGTCCTGCCATTCTTAATCCTCTTTTTAGTCTAGCCGAATTAGCTGCATTTAGTTGAATTAAAACCGCAAATTGGGTACTACTTGGAACATAAGACAAAGGTGTAGGAAAAATAATGAATGCTTATAAATCAACTCATATCACATTAATTTTTAAAAAATATTAATGTGTTATGCATGGTTTTGTTGGTTAAAATTGTGTATATAATTTGTGACTTTGTTTACATGTAAGAAACCAGCCTGGGTTGGATTAGGGGACAGGGACAAGAGGCTGACATCGATTGAGTGCCTGCCGTATACTTGCCCCTACATGTTTTATGTATATCATTTCCTTTAATTTTCTTGTCACCCTGTGAGTTAGATATCATTGTTCCCATTTTAGAGATGAGGAAAGTAAAGCTTTAGGTAACTTGCTCAAGGTCACACAATTTATAATCATTTAAAAAAAATCAAACAGTGTTGACATAGGCCACAAAGTTTTATTGAATGAAATGAAGATATTATTTATGTAGAAGTTTGATTATGGCATGATGAAAAAGCAATCATTGCTAATTAATACTGAAGTGATGTGTTTGTGACCTGATTGGTGAGCATGCAGTTTATGCCCAGAAGTGGGCTCTTTGGAGGAGGCGAGGGCGTATTGCCTCACTGATCAACCTTGTCCACCTCTGGGGCCAGAGGGACCTCCAGCAGTATTTTCTCTAATGCAGCTAGAGTTGACCTGTTGCAGTGGGTCTCTTGATTCTCCGTCCTGCCGGATCCAGGTCCTTTCCTTCCATCCCTTCCCATCTCCCTCCTGTGTTCTACCTTTAAAGTATTCCTTGGCAGCCTCTGGGTGGGGAGGAGCAAGTGGGTAGGGCTGAGATGTACACCAGGCATCTTGAGTTCTCAGACTGCAGTTTCCCACAAAAACTCTTACGGTGTCTAAGACTACTTGAAATAATACTTTGTACCATATTTTTGTATCATTATGGGTTGAATGCCTTCTAAAAACTGACTTGGGAAACTAACCATCATTTTATAGTGTTTCTTAGACAATGAATTTGGAATTCCAAATAAGAAACTTATAAGTGAAGTTGATAATGACTTTATAAATTGAACTGATTGCCCTTAATGAGAAAATAAGTTGTTTCCATCCAGTTAATACATGCACATAATTTGGAAAAACCAAATAGTGCTAAAAGGTTTAACATGAAAAACAGCAGTCTCCTGCCTTTGGTCTTTTTATCCTCCACGACCTACTTTCCAGTGGAAGCTACTATCTCAAAGTAGTTCTGTTTATTTTTTTCCTGTTTTTTGCTTTCATATTTCTAAATCAATGTAGAGTAAGCATTTGACCTCCTACTATCATAACTGAGCGCTTGCCCTCTTCTCTCCCCCAAACTCCCCAGTATAGTTACGTAACAATTTCTTGTAAAACCAGCAATCAGTATTTACATTATTGTGTATATATTTATTGCTCACTTCTGAGTTAAATAGTGACTCTTGATTATGTTTTCTTTTCCTATACGTTTTTGTTTTTCTGGGGGCAAATAATTGCCTTTTAAACTTTTTGATTAGTTTTGTATGCATCTATGGCTACATTCAAGCCAGCTCCCGTGGTCTAGTTGTTAAGATTCGGTGCTGTCGCTGCTGCAGCCGAGTTCCTTTCCTGGTCAGGGAACCACACCACCCTTCTTGCTCCATGTTGCTGCGATGTTGAAGCTGTGCCACCAGTATTTCAGCTACGAGCAGGGTCGTTCATGGTGCACAGATTTCAGTGGAGCTTCCAGACTAAGATGGACTAGGAAGAAGGACCTGGCTACCCACTTCTGAAAAAATTGGCCATGGAACCCCTGTGAATAGCAGTGGAGCATTGTCTGACAGAGTGCTGAAGGTGAGAGGATGGCGCAAAAAGATGGGGCAGGGTTTGGCTCTGCTGTATACAGTTGCTAGGAGTCAGAATTGGCTTGAGTGCACTAACAGCGATGCACTACATTCCCCGAGATACTTCAAGAAATATGTTAAATGCCTTTTGATATTTTATTTTCCAGGTAACACATCAAATCATCTATCGGTTCCACTTAGAGACTTCACGCTTTGGAGCCTCCCATCCTCTTGTTCCAATCTGGACAGTAGGATTGTTTTTCCTGGCACTTCTGTTCCCTTCTCTCCTGTCTTGGAGCCTGTTGCCTGGATCTCCTGTCTCTCTTTTTCTCGGTTTGCTTCATTTTGCTACAATGTCTCCCCAGTACCTTCCTAAGAAGGGTGCATGGGAGGTGAATTATTTGAGGCCGTGCGTATCTGAAGGTGTCTCTTCTATCCTCATGTTTTATAGATGATTTGACTGAATTTAGACTATTAGGTTGAAGATAAATTTTTTTTTTCACAATTTTGATGGCATTTTCACACTGTTTTCTGGCTTCAAGTGTTTCTGATGAAAAATCCAAAGCCATTCTGGTTCCCTTTTTTCTTTTTAGGAAGCTCAGGGTCATTTTCTCTGGCATTCTGAAGTTTTATAAGCCTTTGTGTGAGTTCTTCCTTCTGTCCATCCATCATCCATCTTGACTTAGCGTGACCTTTCAATGTAATGACTCATATCCTTCCGTTTTTAAAAATGTCTGTTACTTCTTTGATAATTTCCTACCCTTCATTTTTTGCTTTTTCCTTATGAGATGTCTATTGGTTTGGTTATGGAATCTCCTGGAATTGATCTGTAGATTTCCTTAACTTATGTTGCCTCGTATTTATTGTATTTGGAGATGGGAAGAGAGGGAGAATTTCTCAATTTTGTCTTCCAAGCTTTTATTTTTAAAATTTTAATGATGATGTTTTTAAAATTTAGAAGCTCTTTTTGTTCTGTTTCCATTTCCATTTCATTTCGTTTTCTATTTCCATTTTATTCTTGTCTTATGGATATACTGTCTTCATTTATCTTTGAGTTGTGTACGTTGTTTTTAATTTTTTTGTATGTTTAATATGTTTTTAATATTTCTTCTCCTTCCTCCATCGTGCCTACTCATTTCAGGGTTCTTTTTAAGTTTGTTTAGATTGCAAATATCTGGTGATCCTTGGCTGTTTATAATTAAGTGTGAGATGCTGAAAAGTTGATTAAGGGAGAGAGAGCATGTGTGTGTGTGCTGGGGTCTGGTGACCTCCCTTGGAGTGCAGGTGGACTTTCCTTTGGCAGTCTGCCCCACGGATCAGCACCTTCACATCTTCTTTGGGTCTAGTCAGTGTCTGCAGAGAAGACACCTCCAGTCTCCTGCCTCTGGTGTGTTTGGTGATACCCTGCTGCTTGGGTTTGGGTTTGGGTTATTTGGTTGAGAAGGCACGGAGGGTGCCACTGTTCAGGCTGTAGACTTTGACTTCTCTTGTTTATGGTTGTCCTGCCTCTGTGCTTCAGTTTCTTCGGAAAAAACTTGGCGTTTCGTGCTGGACCTGGGAGCCCAACTGTTTGAAAACCCTGTTGAGAAGCTCCCTCTTTGTCAGGCCTGAGCCTCAGGCTGGCCTTTGGTGGCCCTTAGGACCTCCAGGGCTGAACCCTTCAGGGGTCCTGAGGGACAGTGACCACTCCTTCAACTGTTTCCCATCTTGCAGAAGTTTGTTGAAGTGTATGGTGTGTTATTGTCTTCTTTCCCTTCCTGTTTGTCTTTGTGGTTTCATTAGTACCATTTTAGAGGAGTTGGGGGAGGATGTGGGGATAAAGGCTGGTGGTCATTCCACTGTAAATGGCAGTTAGGATTGGGCTTTGACTGTTGAGGAGCATGTGAGGTGTAGCAGTTTTTTGTAATAACAGTATTAAGAAGGATAGTAGTGGTGTGGTAGTAGTAGTTGACACTTTTTAGAGTGCTGCTGCCATGTGGCAGTCTTGCTGTGTCAGGCACAAAGGTAATCCCTGTGTTAGGTATGCACTGTTATTTCCATCTTATAGAGGAAGAAGCAGACTTGGAGGAGGTATGTAACTAGCTGAGTTCCTGGTAGTAGGGCATGCAGTCCTGACGGAAGTCCATTCATTCAGAGACTCCAAAAGCCTTAGGAGCTATGTGGCATCCCTGTGTCCCCAGGCCCCTTCCTAGTTGCTCTCGTTTACTCTTCTTAACGAGATGCATTGTAGGCATCCATTTCCCCAGTTTACTGATAACGGCTCTGACTCAGGGCCCTTTGGGCAGTGAGTAGAGGGCCGGGTCTTGACTCAGTCCTGCCTGAGTCTGGAATCCATACTGCCTCTTTGTCAGCTCTGGAGGAGCTGTGATTGACCAAAATACTCATGGAGTAGAATCTGCAAGCCTGCAGCTACATGTGCTTGTTTGTGGTCTTGATTATTATGTGCATCCTCCCATGTTCTCTATTTGACTGATAATTCTGTTAAGTACTAAATTTTCTGGAAGTCCAGAGCTTGTGAAAGTGGTATGTCACTGGGGCAGGCTAGGGGTTTGGGGATAAAATGCTGGTGGTGAGGCAGTGTGGTATTACCTGGTCATGGCTGAGTGGTGATGGTGATGGGGAATCTGTAGGGATCAGGGGTCTCCTGAGAATAGACTCTGCCTCCCACCAATTAGGAATTCAGTCTGGATAGCTTGCTTCTCTGTTAAAATAAATACCCTCTGGAAGAGTTAAGCATTGTTCACTTCTTATTTAAAATCAGGTCAACACTAGTTGAGATAATTGCTCCCCAAATCAGTCCAGTAACAATTTTTGAAGCCCCACCAAGTACCATATATTGGGGTAGAAAATGACGATTCAAAATTATTAAATTTCTTTTCTTGAGGAACTCAGAATTTCGTAAGAGAGACTGTTATGTCTGTGACTGTAACACTGAGATAAGAATTATATTGCTGATAGATATAAGTAGATTATTCTAGGAATAATTAGTTTTGACTCTAAAAGGGGGCGGGGGAGAGAGGCTTAGAGTTTAGGGAAGGTGTTCCAGGAAAGGAGGCATTTCAGCCTCATCTTGAAGGATGAGTTTGATAGGCAAAAAAGAGGAGTAGTTTGTGCCAGGCAGACAAAATAACATGAACAGAGCCATAGAGGTATGGAAGCAGATGTGTAAAATCAAGGAACAGGAAAAATCTAATGCGGCTAAGATGATAAAAATTGGCAAAGCCAGGGTGTGGCAGAATATAGAGCTGGTAGGTTGGTTGAAATTGGATTAGAAATTTGGATTTTATCTTTTGATAACAAAGAGCTGTTGAGGAATTTAGGAAAGGAGAATGCAGTTGGGACGAGGTTATAGAAAAGATCACTGTGGCCCCAGTGAAAAGGGCAGCTTGGAGACTGAAAAGCTGGAACTGAGAAATGGGGCAGAGTCAGCCTCTGGTGATAAGACGGATCAACTAGGATAGCTGAAGGGGTGGGATGGATTTGTGAGGAATTTATGGGGAGTTTGGAGAAGACCTAGTGGAGGAGCCCCGAGGGCTAAAGAAAACGGAGGAGTCACAGAGGAATCAAGGTTTCAGATTTGGGTAGCAAAATCGAGGGACTCTTTCCTTTTGGGAAGTGGTTGAGGGAAAGAAAAATGAGATGAGCCATATGTTTCTCTCCTCCCAGCACCTCTCTTTCCTCTTAAACCTCAGGCCAGGCACTTGGTAGGGAGGGCTGGGAGGGTGTCCTCTTGCTGATACGTCTGGCATAACCTGCCACTGCCCAGACCCTGAGGAGGTGGGGTGCTGGTGGAGGTGGGTTAGCACCCTGCAGCAACCTCTTAACCCTGGGCATTTGGGTGGTGCTGGTGGCATTGACACAGCATGAATTTAAATCCATGTGTTCTTCATTGGGAGAGTAAGGCCAAGACATTGTGCAATTGTGGGTTTTGAGGGTTTTTTTCCTTCTTTATGCTACGCATGTGGGAGAACTCTATCCAATTATGGCTAAACCTGTCCCCTGTGAGTCACATCCTGAGTTTAGTCAGTTCTGAAGGTGCTGCCTAAAATATTGTTTGGATTTTAAGGGTCACTTTAGAAACAAATGAAACATGTGGGTGTTTTTTTTTTGAGCAGCCTGAATTGAGACATTCCACAGTATTACTTCTGGGGTTTTAATGCGGTTATGCTAGTGTTCTGAAAAAACTTGCCAGCTATATGTACTAAAACAAAAAAAAAACTTGGACATGAAACAGAGCCATTAGCTACTCTGAAATTATATCACACTTAAAAGTATGCTGTTTTGTGTTATCCTTCTTGATGTAAATCAAGTACAATATTTTCTAATCAAAACGTTATTAAACAACTTTCATTTGTGCAGGATCTATTAAAATGTGGTATGCCAAAATAGATGCATGTGTATTGCTGAGTTACATAATAAACATGTAATGAATAGTTACTTTTACTGTGCCCAGCAAGTGACAGTGCTGAGCGGTAGAATATTTCTGAAAAGTAATTTCATAGGTCCCATTCTTATTCATAAATAAGTCTGTTCTTATATAAATGTGTGTATTTTAGTATACCCCTTGCTATGTGCCAAGTATTTCATGTGTTCTTTTTTGTTTTATCAACCATAGGAAATAGGTGGCATTGACATTTTTTTAATAGATAAAGCTGAGGCTCTGAGAAATTACAGAATTTGCTGGAGGTCACAGAGATGTCTGGGGTTATGTGACTTCAAGGTGCCTGCTCTCTACTGTGCTCTCCCTGGAGACTCACTATTTATTTAGTCTTTATCTAACCAGAATCATCTGAGGGGTTTAAACAACACACAGATTCCTAGACCTACCCTGAGCAATTTGTTTAGGGGATCTGAGATGGGGTCCAGCTAGTGAGCCTTTTTTTTTTTTTTTAAGAAGATTAGCCCTGAGCTAACTACTGCCAATCCTCCTCTTTTTGCTGAGGAAGACTGGCCCTGAGCTAACCTCCATGCCCATCTTCCTCTACTTTATACATGGGACGCCTACCACAGCATGGCTTTTGCCAAGCGGTGTCATGTCCACACCCGGGATCTGAACTGGCAAACCCTGGGCCGCTGAGAAGCGGAACGTGCAAACTTAACCTCTGTGCCGCCGGGTTGGCCCCTAATGAGCCTTTTGAATGCCATGTTTCATTGATTATAAGGTGTACAGTTTTTCCACATTTGAACATCTCTGAACTTGGAACCATTTTACAATCAATAGCAAGTCATCAGTTAACTGACAGCTTTTTTCTTTCTTAGTGGCACAAAAAATGATGTACTTCAGATTAAATGAAATACAGTGTTGTAAAAAGATATCGTAAAGGAAACTTAAACATAATTTGTCACTTTTCCTTTTTTCGGTACCTATCACAACTTTCTTTCAGAGTTGTAAAATTCACTGGTGGTATTTATTTGCTTGTGGTAATGACTGTGTACTAATGTCCTTTCAGGGAAGCCAAGTGATGGCAGTGAGATATTATCATTAGGTTTAAGAGCAATAGCAGTTCAGTTTTCAGTCAGGAATTTGCTGGCAAAAGAAAGATCACTGGTTCTCAACCTTCCTTTGTGAAAGCCTTAGTGCCTTCCCCTAGACAAAGGCACGGATGCCCACACATATTAAGTTTTGCATACTGTGCTGGGGGTTCTTAGATTTTGAGGGTCTTTAGGGACCCCTGATAAAAGTTTATGGGTACACCAGGTCCCGCAAAAGTTGGTTCTGGAAGGAGGTATCTGTTACATTCTGTATTTTGTCCTGGGAGTCCCTGACTTCCTACATGAATTTCTAAAAATTTGCATGCATTAAGGTTCACCCTGTTGTAGTTCTGAGTTTTGACAAATGCATAGTATCCATCATAGTATCATGCCGAAAAGTTTTATCGCCCTGAAAAACTCCTTGTGAAGGGGGCATTTATATTTATAAATACCCTCCTCTTCCTTGTATTTTAAATGTTTCCTTTTAAAGTGTATTTATTATGGAAAATTTCAGACATTCAGAAGTAGACAGAATAGTGTAATGAACTCTTCTGTACCCATTATCCAGCTTCAACAATTATCAACTCACTGCCAGTTTTGTTTCATCTGTACCACTCCTCTCCCCAGTGCACTCCTCGTCCTCACTCCCTGCATAACGCTTAGATTATTTTGAAGCAAACCCAGATGTATAATTTTATAAAAAATGATTTGGTATGTATCTCTAGAGACCCTTTAAAAATCTATAGCAACTATTATTACAACTAAGAAATTAACAATAATTCAGAAATATCAAGTATCTAGGCTGTTCAGATGTTCCTGATTTATAAATGAACGTTTTTATAGAGATTCTTGTTTCCCTCCCCTGCCCCCATTTCTTCTCTTATCCCTGCTCCC
Organism: Equus caballus; assembly: GCF_041296265.1. Taxonomy (NCBI): domain Eukaryota; kingdom Metazoa; phylum Chordata; class Mammalia; order Perissodactyla; family Equidae; genus Equus; species Equus caballus. The sequence goes on along the minus strand of NC_091699.1, from coordinate 81,221,896 downwards.
CACCACACCATATGTTTAGTTACTCTGGTGCCAAGCTCTTTCTCACCCTAGGGTCTGGGGTAGATGGTTGTTCTGCCTCATGTGCTTTTCCCAGATCTTCACATAGCTGGAGGCTTCTAGATCTCAGCTTAAAGTGCTGCTTCCTTGGAGAGCCTTGCTTTCCTAGGATTGACCTCCAGTGCCACTCTATTCTTTCACTGTGTTTTGTTTTAATCACCTGATACTCTTGTTGTTTCTGTCTCCCCCTATAGGAAGGTAAATTGTGTTTGGGTAGAGACCTTGTATATTGTTTCACTCTATAGCCGCTCCTAAAACAGGACCTGGCGTGTAGTACGTGTTCAGTAGAAGTTCAGTGAATGAATAAATGAATGAATCATACTTTTTTCTTTGGATTCACTATCTTGTGCCTTACTGTGGTCGTCATTCTCTTGATCATTTCCAATTGCCTGCTAAGCTGTTAGTCAAAAGGGGAATTGGACTGAACTTACACTTACGAATGGAAGTTTAAATAAATTAGTTTTTAATAGTTTATTTTCTTTGAAGTTGCTTTATTTTCCCAAGTCTCTGTCTCTTGTGTGCCCGTCTCTGGGTGAGGTGTGCTCCATCTTGGCTTCCATAGCTCTACACCCTTTACAGCAAATCTGTATCACCGTACCCATGACACTTTCTCTTTGCCCCACTGCACAAAGGTCACCTCCTAGCTTGGAACATAACAGTCTCTCAGCAGACTGTTGGTCCCCACTGCAGTGAAGGATGTGAAATATTCAAGAGAGATCCTGGTGAAAGCCTTTTCTAATAATTAAAAGCTGGGAAATAGAATTTCTAATCTATTTATTTTCTTCTCAAATGTCTAACCTGCCGTTAATCCTGTTCAATGTATTTTTTCCATCTCAGACATTGTAGTTTTCATCTCTAGAAATTTGATTTGGGTCTTTTTATATCTTTGGGTCTTGTACATCTTTTTATATCTTCTATGTCTCGTAACTTTGACCATGTGGAGTACAGTTATAATAGTTTCAGTGTCCTGTCTGCTAATTCTAACATCTCTGCCAGTTCTGAGTTGGTTTCAGTTGATTACTCTGTCTCTCTGTCTCTCTCTTTTGATTTTTTGCATGCCTGGTAGTTTTTGACTAGATAGCAGGCATTGTGAATTTACCCTGCAAGTGCTGGATATTTTTGTATCCCTCTAAATATTCTTGAGTTTTGTTTTAGGACTCAGTTAAGTTACTTGGAAACAGTTTGATCCTTTCAGGTCTTGCTGTTACATAGGACAGGAGCAGTGCTTATCGTAGGGCTAATTATTCCCCGCCACTGATGAAGACCCTTCTGTGCACTTCTCCCGTGACCTGTGAGTTACGAGGTTTTCCAGTCTGGCTGGTGAGAAAATGTGGCATTGCAGATCCTATGTAAGTGCTGGGCACCGTTAGCCTTTATCCTTTCTCTGTCCTGTGTACCTTCCTCATGCATACTCTGATCGGTGTTCAGCTGAATGCTGGAGGACAGCCCTCTGCAGATCTTGGAAGTTCTCTTGTGCAGCTCTCTCCTCTCTGGTACTTTGTCCTGCATACTCTAGCTGTCTTTGTCTTTTTAACAGATACTTGAACATTCTGGCACTGTGGCAGGGCCTGCTTCATATTTTACATTATAGTGCTGGAGATTATGGGTTATATTTTTGTTGCTTATTATCTTTGGATAGGATTTTGGAAGCACCTTTAACATTTCTGCATTTGTGATACAGATCACATCTTTGGGGTAATTCTCTTATGGATTTTTTTTAAGATATATATATATTAATTGGACATGAAATCTTATTCCCTGACCCTGTATTTTATTGTCCAGCTCTCTTTATAGTTTCTTATCCTTCTGCTATAGTATTTTCAGATGGGGAAGGTGACAAGTGCATTGTTTGAGTCATCCATTTGAAATCAGAAGTGACCATATTCTCCCTTTGGTTCCACAAGGTTCTCCCAAGGTAGCATCATCACAGGTACTGGAGAGGCAAACCTCACCACAGCGTTTGTGATGGATAGCTTTGGCCTTCCATTTTCAGAGATCACAGAATTACAGTGAAAGTTATGTTCTGAAATGTAATCTCTGGAGAATAGGGGAGGGCAAATGTTTAGCAAGTGGATCTTTGCATCTGGTACCCTGGTCTGTTAAAGCACTGACAATTAATAGCAGCTCCAGTGGATTGTTTTTAAGTGAGCTATTGATTTTGACCACATGTCATGTCTTCTTCCTGAAGTGGCAAAGTGGTGCTCGTGCACTGTGACTCCACATGCCTGCCTTTTCCTTGGGAGGATCAGGAGATTGCCTTCCATTCCAGACTTTTTCGTGGGAGGATCAGAGATTCCCTTTTTGGAGCTGACTTCCTAGCCACCTCTCAGGGTACAGAAGAATGGACCCACTTGCCTTTCCTTGGATGAGGCCAGTCTTAGGTGGGAGACCAGGAGGCAGCCCGGAGGAAGTGGGTGGAGGGTGAGGGCATATTTACATTGTCTTCCGCTGTCATCATGCGTTATCTTCTTTCTCTTAAAAGTTCACTTTAATTCTTTTTTAGACTCTCTGTGTGTACATGTGTACACTCTCAACCAGGTTCTGTAAAGATACTTAAGGTTGCGGGAGAAATGTAGGAGGAAAATACTGAATGGGTAGAGAATTGCATGAAAAATTTTATTTAATCTACAAGATTATTGTTTAAACAGATATGGGGATTAAATATTTATATGATTTTTCTCTTTTAATTATGAAGAAAAGACGTCCCTTTCTTAAAGTCTGACATTTGTAAATTCCCTGTTCTTATGATGTAGTGAAATATTAGGTCTCAGCTCATTTTCTGTGTATAATTTGACTATAGCTAGATTTATTAGATTCTGATGAACAAATTATTTTTTTGTATCTATGTCAGCTTTTTAGTTTCCATAAACTAGGAAAATTTGGAATAAGAATTCCGTATTTTTTTTTTTAGCATCAATTAAAATATAAAGTATTTAGTGGTTTCATACATAGTTAGTGATTTTGGCTTTTCTCTAGCTCTTATACCACACTCAGAACCTAGAAGATTATCTTGACTAAATAAATTTTTTACTTAAGTTTTGACTGGCCTTTGGAAGCTGGATGATATCATAGAATAATAGAGTCTTGGCCGACATTTGGAAACCATGGATGATATCATAGAATAAAAGAATTTTGTGGCTCAGGAGAGACATTAACATCGTCTGGTTTAACTCCTTTGTTTTATAGTTGAGAAAATTGATGCCTGGAGAAAGTGGTTAAATAATTGATTGTTAATAAATTCTGCTTGAACTCTGTTTCCATGGCATCACTTTTATTTTCCTGCCTTAACTGATTTCTGATGTTTTCTTTAAAATCTTGTTTCCCAAAAACCCATCTTTGATGTAGTTGATTCATGCATCTAACATTTGAGTAGCTACAAATACACCAAGGCCCCAGCCCTTCTTGTGAGTTGTGCAAGGTAGTGGGAAAGGCAGACATGTGAACAACTCCCTGGAATGTATTTTGTTAAATGCTGTAAAGGTGGTTCCTTTTATAAAGGGAGATGATTTGCTCTTTGGCACTAATCAACCCTTGTCGTGGCCTTGGGAAACCAATAGTTAACTTTAAAAATCATTTGGAAAATTTTTTTTTTGGAAGATTAGCCCTGAGCTAACATTTGCTGCCAGTCCTCCTCTTTTTGCTGAGGAAGATAGTCCCTGAGCTAACATCTGTGCCCATCTTCCTCTATTTTATATGTGGGACGCCTGCCACAGTGTGGCTTGATAAGCGATGCGTAGATCCGTGCCCGGGATCGGAACCGGCAAACCCTGGGCCTCCGAAGTGGAATGTGTGAACTTAACCACTGCGCCACTGGGCTGGCCCCTGGAAAATTTTTTAAACTATTGAATTACTTGAACTTAAGCTAGACAGGCCGGGTTATGTAGAGCACAGGCCTTGAATTACATTTGAACTTAAGATTGTCTAGGGAAAAATGAATTTTTCTTGATGGATGTTGAGAGTTTTGCGGGAGTATCTTTGGTTTTTCAGCTTGGAATTTGGGTTGTTTAAAAATAAAAATATGAACAGATGTCATATTTTCTAACAAGAGAACAACATTCCTCCTGAGCTGGAATTGGCTATGAGAAATTTGTCTGGTTATTGTAATCAAACAACTGAAATGTTTCTCATCCTAGGTTAGATAGAATAGAAAAATTCTGTGCATTCTAATAACAAAATGCTACCTCTTCAGTCCGTGACTGTTCCCTTCTTGTTCTGTCTGCCTTCGGCCAGAGCCTCTTTCCACCCTCCACCCGCTCCCTCTCCTGCTCTGTCCTCTTTTCTGCCAGCCCCTGCACTTTTATCTTGTGGAGCTCCAGTTCTCTTGTGAGGTTTCCACTGACTCTTTTCATAGTCCTTCTTTATCTCTTCAGCTTAACTGAAACCTGATTTTCTCTTTTAAGTGATGGTTTCCTCATAATCCTTTCCAGTCACTGGAAGCATTTTATTACACTCCCTTCCCATTCATGGGGCAGAGGCCACTCTTTCTCTTTTCTTTTTTAAAAATAGTAATTTCTTGAGGTGAAATTCATAAAACATAAAATTAACGATTTTAAAGTGAACAGTTCAGTGCCATTTAGTACATTTACGTACCATGTTGTGCAGCCACCACCTCTGTCTAATTTGAAAACATTTCCATTGCTCCGGAGTAAAATCCCTTACCAGGTAAGCAGTTTCTTCTCATCCCCCACTTCCCCCAGCCTGGGAATTTGTGTTCTATCTCTGTGGATTTATCTATTCTGGCTATTTCATATAAATGGAATCATACAATATGAGACTTTTTGTGTCTGGCTTCTTTTATTTAGCATGTTTTGGAGGTTCATCGACATTGTGGCATGGATCAGTACTTCATTCCTTTCTATAGCTGAATAATATTCCATTCTGTGTATATCCCACAATTTGTTTATCCATTCATCTGTTGATAGACATTTGGGCTATTTCCACATTTTTGCTGTTATGAATAATGCTGCTTTGAACATGTGTGTACACGTACTTAATTGAGTACATGTTTTCGATTTTGGATATATACGTAGGGAGTGGAATTGGGGGTCATAGGGTAATTCTGTTTAACTTTTTGAGGAACCACCTGACTCTTTTTGACAGTGGCTGAATCATTTTGCATTCCCACCGCAATGTGCAAAAGTTCCAATTTCTCCACATCCTTACTAATGTTTGCTGTTTTCTGGGGGTTTTTTTTTTGATTAAATCTATCCTAGTGAGTATGAAGTGATACCTCATTGTGGTTTTGATTTGCATTTCCCTAATGACTAATGATGTTGACCATCTTTTCATGTATTTATCTTCTCTGGAGAAATGTTTATTCAAGTCCTGTGTGCTTTTTTTTTTTTCTGAGGAAGGTTCACCTTGAAGTAACATCCACTGCCAGTCTTCCTCTTTTTGTATGTAAGCCACCACCACAGCATGGCCACTGACAAAGTTGTGTAGGTCCATGCCCAGGAACTGAACCTGGGCCGCTAAGGTGGAGTGTGCCAAACTTAACCACTAGGCCACTGTGGTTGGCCCCCTTGCTCTTTTTTTTGTTGTTGTTGTTTTGGTGAGGGAGATTGGCCCTGACCTAACATTTGCTGCCGATCTTTCTTTTTTTGCTTGAGGAAGATTGTCGCTGAGCTAACATCTATGCCGGTCTTCTTCTATTTTCTGTGTGGGCTGCTACCACAGCATGGCTTGATGCATGGTGTGTGGGTCCGTGTCTGGGGTCTGAACCAGCAAACCCCGGGCTGCCAAAACAGAGTGCATGAACTTAACCAATATGCCACCAGGTCCGCCCCCACCTTGCTCATTTTTTAATTGTTGTCTTTTGTTGTTGAGTTGTAAGAATTCTTCATATTGTCTCCATACTAGTCCCTTACCAGATCTAGAATTTGCAGATATTTTCCTCCATTTTGTAGGTTGTCTTCGCCGTCTTGATATTGCCTTTTGATGCAGTTTTTAATTTTTATGAATTTCAATTTATCTTTTTTTTTCTTCTGTTGCTCATGCTTTTAGTCCATATCTAAGAATCTATTGCCAATCCAAGTTCATGAAGATTTACTTCTATGTTTTCTTCTAAGAGTTTTATAATGTGGGGGTCTTACATTTAGGTTGTTGATCTGTTTTGAATTAGTTTTTTTTTTTTGAGAAAGATTAGCCCTGAGCTAACTACTGCCAATCCTCCTCTTTTTTGCTGAGGAAGACTGGTCCTCAGCTAACATCCATTCCTATCTTCCTCTACTTTATACGTGGGGCGCCTACCACAGCATGGCCTTTGCCAAGCAGTGCCATGTCCACACCCAGGATCCGAACCAGGGAACCCTGGGCTGCCGAGAAGTGGAACGTGCAAACTTAACCGCTGCACCACTGGGCTGGCCCCTGAATTAGTTTTTATATATGGTGTGAGGTAGGGGTCTAATTTCATTCTTTTGCTTGTGGATGTGTAGTTGTCCCAGCACCGTTTGTTGAAGAAGCTATTCTTTCCCCATTAAATGGTCTTGGCATCCCTGTCAAAAATCAGTTGGCTGGAAATATAGAGGTTTATTTTTGGACTCTGAAGTCTATTCCATTTGTCTACATGTCTCTTGTTATGCCAGTACCACAGTGTTTTGGTTTCTGTGGCTTTGTGGTGAGTTTTGAAATCCTGAGGTGTGAATTCTTCAACTATGCTCTTCTTTTTTAAGATTGTTTTGGCTGTTGGGGGCCACTTGCAATTCCATATTAATTTGAGAATCTGCTTTTCCATTTCTGCAAAAAAGTTGGTTAGACTTTTGATAGGGAATGTACTGAATCTGTAGATCCCTTTGGGTAGTGTTGCTACCTTAACAATAGTAAGTCTTCCAATCCATGAACACAGATGTCTTTCCATTTATTTAGGTCTTTAATTTCTTTCATCAATGTTTTGTAGTTTTCAGTGTACAAGTCTTTCACCTTATTTAATTTTATTGTTAGGTATTTTATTCCTTTGGATGCTCTTGTAGATGGAATTATTTTCTCAGTTTCTTTTTTGGATTGTTCATTAAGGGACCAGCCTTTTAAAAAAATTCTTTTTAAATATTGGCACCTGAGCTAACATCTGTTGTCAATCTTCTGGTTTGGTTTTTTTTAACTTCTTCTCCCCAAAGCCCCCCAGTACATAGTTGTATATTGTAGTTGTGAGTGCCTCTGGTTGTGGCATGTGGGATGCCACCTCAGCATGGCCTGATGAGCAGTGCCATGTCCACACCCAGGATCCAAACAGGTGAAATCCTGGGCCACTGACGTGGAGCACATGAACTTAACCACTCAGCCACGGGGCGGCCCCCACGGGACCAGCTTTTATCATGCATTACATCCTTTCTTTCCTACTCTGATTGTTTTGCCCTAGGACAGTGACTCATCATCCTCTTCTCTTTTGATGTCAATGATGCTTACTTATATGTTCTTTGACCCATTAGGGTTGTTAGAGTCACCTTACCTCTACAAGATGATCCTCAGTGAATTATCCCCTGACTCCCAAAGGATATTAGAACCTACCCTGATTTTTTCTCAGCTGTTAAACCTTTGACCATGCTGGTTTCCCAGCTCTTAGGCCTCTTTTTCAAATAAGGTGCTCGTTGAAATGGCTGCTTTAGACTTGGTCCTCTTCTCAGCCCTTGGAACTTCCTTGTTCTGACCATGGGACCCCAACCTTCCTTCTCAGTCGTTCTCTTCTGCTGGGACTAGGCTCTGTTTCCTGGTCTCCTAAAGAGTTACCCGACTCCTGGCTTGCTGCAGAACTGGCTCAGTGAAGCATTACTGAGTCAATTGTTTCCCTCAAGGTCTCTCTAACTGTTCTTCACCCTGCTTCACCTCTCTGCACTCACCACACCACTCCTAGACGGTGATAACCCCTGCCATCTGCTACCTGTGCTTTGAGACTGCGTTTAATTGCTGTTGTCATATTTGAAACACTAATAATTAGTAGCGATTAGTAGGAAGGAGTAAGTTTCCAGAAATGCAAGTAAGGTTTCATATTAGAAAGCATATCAATAAAAATTACCATATTAGTATAATAAAGGAAAACATAATTTGATTATATATGCTGTAAAGGAGTTCCATGTAATTCTAACACCTATTATTGATGGAAACAAAACTGCTCAACAAAATGGAAATACAAGGTTTAGTAGTTAGGGTAGGCTAAACTGTTATAAGAAGTGTACCCAAATGATAATGGCTATATTACAATAAAAGCTTATTTATGATTCATGTAATAAAGTAGGATGGATGTTCTTTTGTTGTTGTTGTTTTTTTAAAGATTTTATTTTTCCTTTTTTTCCCCAAAGCCCCCTGGTACATAGTTGTGTATTTTTATTTGTGGGTCCTTCTAGTTGTGGCATGTGGGATGCTGCTTCAGCATGGCTTGATGAGTGGTGCCATGCTCGCACCCAGGATTTGAACAGGTGAAACCCCAGGCTACTTAAGCAGAGTGTGCGAACTTAACCACTCGGCCACAGGGCCGGCCCCAGGATGGATGTTCTTGATCTACTACTCTACACCATGACTAAAAGACCCAGACTCCTTCCATCTTTTGGCTGTGCAGTCTGCTAGGACCTCATCATTGTTTGCATCTAGCCAGCCAGAAGGTGGCAGAGTTTGGAGAAATTGTTGAGAATTGTTGAAATTAACATAGGTGAAGTGTTAAAGTCACACATCACTTTTGCTTACAGTCCCATGGAGAGAACTTAGCAACATGGCCAGGACTAACTGCGGTGAGCTTGGGATATATAGCCTACCTCTGTTCCCAGGAGAAAAAGTTATGATTATTCACCTGAAGGGAAAAAAAGAATCAACTAAAAAACAGTAATTCATAAGTTGAATGTGCATACAAAATTAATATAAAAATCATTAGCCTTCATACATACAAACAAAAATCACAAGGAGATGTATTTGAAGAAAAGATCACAAATAACAAATAAAAAGAGAAAATATCTAGAAATAATCTTAAAAAGTAGTAAGAGCTACGTAATGACATGTTTATAATTCTTTTGAGAGAGAAAACGAGAAAAGACCTGAACTTTAAAAAAAAAAAAAAGGCACACCATGGTTTTAGGTGAGAAGAGACAAAATCATAAAGACAGCATTTCCTCAGGTTAATGTATAAATTCAATAAAATCCATTTCAAAACACCAACAGGTTTTTTGGGGGAGAGGGAGAGGGGACTAGAAAAGCTGATTCTAACACTCATATGGAAAAATAAACAAGAACAGCCAGGACAATTCAGAGGAAAAAGAAGTTAAGGGGCAGGGGTAAACTAGTTCTACCTGATATTAAAACATTTAAATAGTTCATGGATTAGTTTCCTCTTGCTTCTGCAATACGTTATCACAAACGGAAACAACACAAAAGTGTTATCTTATAGTTCTGGAGTTGAGGTGGCCGAAGTGGGTCTCCCTTCAAGATCAAGGTGTGGGCAGGGCCGCGTTCCTTTCTAGAGCCTCTGCCACTTTCTAGAGGCCAACACTTTCCTTGGCTCCTGGTCTCCGGCCTCTATCTTCAAAGCCAGCAGTGTTACATTTTTCTGACCATTTTTCTGTAGTCCTGTCTGTCTCCCACTCTGAACACAGCCAGAAAAATTTCTGATTTTTACGGGCCCATGTGATTAGATTTTCCTACCCACATAATCTAAAAAAAGGAAAACAGAAAAAAGAGAGTAGATTATCTAGATGCTGTCATTGGTCTTTTACTTTTTTCTTTCTTTAAAAAATAATTTTTTTGAGGATGTGATGGGGAAGGAAAGAAAAAGATTACATTCAGAAATAAAGTATGATATTTTCTACAGATTTCATCTTTTTCTAAAAATCAGTTTAAAATTCTTTTTATTTTATTAATTTTATTTCCTGATTATCAAAGTAAAAACATTGTTATTATAGGCTATTTGGAAAATGTACAAGACCATAAAAAAGAAGAAAAATATCTATCATTTTACTGTGCATTGGTTTTTTTGGTAAATATCTTTCCAGTCTTTTTTCCATTTTCTCATTTTTCTTTATGTAGTTGAAATGTTATGTAATGGTTAAGAATACATCTTTGAGATAGTACTTCAAAATCTATAATGTAAGTTTCCCCTCTCTCCCTCCCTCCTTCCCATTGCCCTGTGATTAGATCGTGGCCTATACATTTTCTACGTTAAGAAACTTTTCCTTATAGCTGATCACTTTTTGTAAATCTCTTATGGATGCCTTGGAGGAATTTAATTTCCGATAGAGTACTGTCTTATTGTGTCTGTATCCACTCAGCTATATTAATTATGGCTATCTATAAAAAAGTTATATTATCTACATACTAGTGTTAGTCATAGACTGGTAATTTTGTATCATGCTTATACTTACATTGGGTTCTCTCCATGTTTTTAATATTTTGGGGTGATTGTACTTATATTGGATTCTCTTCATATTTCTAATATTTTGAGATTTTTTTGGACTCTGCATTTTGATTTAGAGCTATAAAGATCCGTGATTACTATACTCTCATCATGAAGTCTATCTCTTCCCAGTATAAAATGATTCTTTATCTCATGTTAAAAATAAAATCTTTCAGTGTGTTTTGGAATAGCTTTTTTGGGAAAGAATACTTAATTATCTTTTTCTGATGCCTTCTGAGAATCTGTTGTCTGCATATGATGAGAATTTGTCTGAGAATAGAATTCCTGGCCTGCTTCCTGTTCCCCTGTAAACTGTAGCTTTGTTGCATTCCCTGTCGTGTTCAGGGTCTCCCATGTTATTCTCATTCAGATAGTGAGCATGGGTCATCCAAGAATTTTTTTCTCAGTTCAGTCCCAGTGTCACTCTTGTATGGGGACCTTCTTTCTGAGTTTTGGTCTTCTCTTTTCAGTTCGTGGTGCTTTGCCAAATTTTACTTTTCGGTATATCTGAGTATTTTAAGGGAAGGTTGGAAGAAGGCGTTTTAGTAGTTAGTAATTTTACCATTACTAGTGTTAATGTTGATATGTAAAAGATATTGTCTTTACCAATGTAATTTATTTATTTTTTATTATTATTACTTTTTTGGTGAGGGAGATTGGCCCTGAGCTAACATCTCTGCCAACCCTCCTCCGTTTTGTATGTGGGATGCCGCCAACAGCATGGCTTGATGAGCAGTGTGTAGGTTCACATCAGGAATACGAACCCCTGAACCCTGGGCCACCGAAATGGAGCATGTGAACTTAACCACTGCACCTCCAGGCCAGCCATGGTGTGATTTTTTTTTAATTGAGTTTTCTTGTTTGAGGGCTTTCTCTCTAGCTTTTGCTGGCCTTTATGGATTAATTTAGGCAATAATTGGATTTTTGTTGAATGATTTGTTGCAGCTATATGTGTATTCTTCAAACATGTTTTTGAAAATAATTTTTGTTTTTTTCCAGTTTAACTTTCACAGAGAATTTAAGAGAAGAAAAAGAATAAAAACATGCAATGAAAAATAACCCGTAATCCACCACTGTTAATATTTTTTGGTATTTCCTTTCTTTTTTGAGAAATTGAGCACACACACAACGTGTATATATATAAACATTTAACTTTAATTCAGTGGACATTTATTGAACCATTTATTGAACTGTTTTGTGCACCAACTATTCTACGTACCAGACGTTAAAATTTGCTGTATATCATTTGTGTCTTGCCTATTTTCATTTAATGCTACATTCTAAGCAAAACCCGTTTCATTAAAATTTATTTGTAACAGTCCTGTTGATGGCTTCATAATGTTTTTTAGTGTTTTTTGGTCATTGAAACCTGTATTCAAAGGGGAAGCTCAATATGTCACATAGACGAAAAGGGAGAGATCTGATTGGAAGGATATAATGGCTCATCATTCCTCCTCTCTCCTCCAAAGACAAACTGTTCTCTGTTATGGATGTATTATGGTTTATTAATCACTGTGCTATTGCTGGTCATTTATATTGTTTCTTTTCTTCTGTTTTAAATATTATTTTGATTAATATCTTTATGCATAAAAATTTGCATCTATATTTGGTTTTCCTTATGATGGATTTTTAGAAGTGTAATTACTGAGTCAGAGTATAAATATTTGTAAAACTTAGGCATGTATTCAGATTGCTTGCTTGCCATACCCTGCCTAACATTCAGTATTATATTTAAATAATATAAGCATTTCTGTTACAACATCAAATACATTCCTAAAAAAAAAAAACCCTTTAAGATTGCCTATTCACTAAAAATAACAGGACTTATGGGAAAAATAAGGTTGGGGCAAACCACTCAAGACCTCTGCAATTTTCAAGCCAACTACTAACAAAAACATAATTGATACTTTATGAGATAACTTGGACAGCCCAGCCAAACCACTTAGCATGGCTGAGGCTGCCTCAGAGAAGAATTAAACATATTAAAACATATCAGGATGGAAGTCTCTGGCCTGCACGGTCTTGAGATAGTGCAGATGAAAGTTGCCGTCTAAGCCAGTGGGGCTGCCATGAAGGTGGCACGGAAGTGCAGCTTGCTTTGATCCAGGAACTGTGCAAAAACTGGTGCTACTGCTCTGAGGAGGGAGCCCTGGCAGGTGCTCCTTTTTAGTTTTCTGAAAATAGAGCTGAGAGGGCTCCTGCCTGGCAGTAAATGAGCTGCATGAGGGTCTTTCCCTTACTCACTGAAAGCTATAGTTCTTTACCTGCTGTTCCAGTTTCCCTCACCTGGGAAAATTCAAATGTGAACTGACACGATTTCTGTGTTATACTGGCATTGTTCATTGGTATTTTGTTTGCTAACCATTTATAAGCTAATTGGTGTTACAGGAACGTGATTTATGGCAGAAAAGACTGTATTTGCGAATTTGATAGGTGAAAATTTGAATCTCATTTTAATGTTTTTTTTGAAAAAATTTAAATCCTTTCAAGTTAGGAATAACTACCTTAGTTAATAAAGAGTGTCTATTTCAAAACAACTTTTTCAAAATATGTAGACAGAGGGGGCCGGTCCCGTGGCCGAGTGGTTAAGTTCTTGTGCTCCGCTGCGGCAGCCCAGGGTTCGGATCCTGGGCGCGGACATGGCACTGCTCGTCAGGTCACGTTGAGGCAGCATCCCACATACCACAACTGGAAGGACCTGCAACTAAGATATACAACTATGTACGGGGTGGGGGGTGGGGGAGATAAAGCAGGAAGCAAAAAAAAAAGATTGGCAACGGTTGTTAGCTCAGGTGCCAATCTTTAAAAGAAAAAGAAGGGATGTAGACAGAAAACGGCAACTCTTTTTACTGTTTGTATTTCAATTTCAATACTTCAATCTAAGGTAGTGAAGTTCAAATTTTCATTTATTTTGGTGGCCATTATGGATCACAGGACTCCGGACTGTCAGCAGCTTATAAACATTAATTTGTTTGTTGAGGATAGACGGCATGTTTTGTAGTGTCTCTCGTTTGTGGGAATGGCTTCATCCAGGATTATGCAGCATTCAGTTACAGCACCAGAGAAGATGGAGTAGGGAAGTCAAGTCAGTTCAAGATTGGGTGTTTTCAGGGTGCACTATGCATGTCTGACATAGGCTGGAGGGAGAAAGTTGGGGATACTAGTAAGAAAGTAATTGAAGTAATTGGGGTTGAGGCTTATATATTGTGAGCCCAGAAAACAGCTGTTGTAACAACAGATGGAAGGAGCTGAGGAGCTACTAGCTGTTAAGATATTACAATTCAAGATTTTGGAGGTAGAACAGTTTACATATTGCTACTGTCCGTAGACATTAGATGCTTTGGTATGGGGTTGTTGGAGTTGGGGAATAAAAGGAACATTGAAGGTCAGATTTGTTCAGAGTGGGTGGTCTCAAGGACGTTGGGAATCTGCCATAGTAGGTCACAGGAGAAGGCTTTGTAGACATTTTATAAACTGGTTCCAAAATCCTCAATGAATGAGGTAGCTAAGATACTAGGAAGGATAGAGGGTGTCATATGCCTAATTGGAAACAGGAGTTTTTTGTTTTTGTTTTTATTTATTTATTTATTTATATTTTTATTTTTTTTTGAGAAAGATTAGCCCTGAGCTAACATCCGTGCCCATCTTCATCCACTTTCTATGTGGGACGCCTACCACAGCATGGCTTGCCAAGCGGTGCCATGTCTGCACCCGGGATCCGGACCGGCAAACCCCGGGCCGCCGAAGCAGAACGTGCACAGTTAACTGCTGTGCCACCAGGCCGGCCCCGGAAACATGAGTTTTGATGAGGATACTCAAGTAATCATCTGAACTGGTCATAGGAATACAGAGCAGAGCCCACTGTGGGTGGGAGAGTGGGTCCTTGGGGCTCTACAGGGCTAGTTGTGCTTCAAGAAGGTGGAAAGGTTAGTAGAAGTCACAGTGTATTAGGGGATGACGCTACAGTCCTGCACTGCATAACACTGTTTGAGTCAATCAGGGACCACATGTATGATGTTGGCTCCATAAGACTAGTACTATATAAACTATAGACTAGGTGTGTAGTAGCTTATACCATCTAGGTTTGTGTAAGTACACTCTGTGATGTTCACACGACAACGAAATCGCCTAATGTTCCATTTCTCAGAACGTAGCCCAGTTGTTAAGAGATGCATACTGTGTAGAAAAGGGTCATTGAAGAGAGAGTCACAGATGGATGACCAGGGTAATAAGCATGCCCGCGCAAGTTGAGGTCCAAATAGGTTTTAGTAGCTTGAGAAGGTGAGCAGATTCCAGTCTTTGTCCAGCCTTCAATTGGTATGTTGTGGAGAAGTTGGTCTGGTATGTTCAAAGAGAATGTTTTCTAGTAAGGAACCATGGTTTCTGCCTAGAGTTTGAGTTGATAGAACTGGAGAGACCTTGAGCAGTTTGGGGAGAAAGATATCCCCAGGATGCTGGAAAGGGAATGGGCTGCATCCCTCAGTCTCATCTTACGAGAGAAGTAAGAGTTCAGAGAATTTCTAGTAGGACTGAAACCACAAATTATTAAATGACTGCATGCATGGCTTGAGGATGTGCTTCCTTTTTCTTCTTTATTTCTTACAGCTTGCAGCTCTTTTTCATCAAGGTTTATAGGGAGTTGAATTTACAGAACCCCTAGATGTTCTTGATACTTTGAACTGTGGAAAACTTAAATATTTACACGTTATTGTTATTACCAGTAATAACATTATAACTGTTACTTATTAGGAACAGAGTTCTTTATTTCCCTGTTAAAGATGTTTGAAGTTTAAATTTGGAAGTTGTTGATCACTTAAGATTAATTATTTTTTCTAAAACTTTTTATGTTAGTGCTAGTAACATTCTCTGCTATGCAAGCTCTTTGGGATTAGAAGAGAGGTAAAAACTGTTGACTTTTTTTTCCTCTTTAAAAATTTTTAGGTAACCTTTACATGTAATGAAATGTGCAGATTTTGAATGTACAGTTGGTTGAGTTTTGGAAAATGCATACACCTATGTAACTACCATTGCAATTAGATATAGAACATTTCCATCACCCCAGGAAGTTCCCTGGGGCCCCTTTGCAATCAGTTCACTGGTCTCCCTCCCATCCTCCTTCCTAGGCAACCACATTAATCTGATTTCTATCACCGTAAATTGGTTTTACCATATATACTCTTTTGTGTATAGCTTTTTTCACTCATATAGTCTGTGAGATTCATCCATTTTGTTACCAAGTCTCAAACAGTTAGTTTATTTTCATTGCTGGATAGTATCCCATTGTATGAATATACCAAAATTGGTTATCCATTCATCTGTTGATGGACATTTGTCTTGTTTCCAGTTTTGGCTATTCTGAATAAAAGTGCTGTCAACATTCACGTACAAGTTTTTTGTGGACATGTTTTTATTTCTTTTGGATAATTACTTAGGAGTGGAATGACTGGGTCACAGAGTAGGTATATTTATAAGAAACTGACAGTTTTCCAAAGCAGTTGAACATTTCTGCACTCCCAGTAATGCATGAGAGAGTTGCAGCTGCTTCACATCCCTGCCAGCAGTTAGTCATTCTTGGGTGGAAATGGTATCTCATTGTGGTTTTAATTTGTATTTCTCTGATGACTAATGATGTTTAGCACCTTTTCATATGCTGTTGTCCGTTTAGGTATCTTTTCTTACAAAGTGAATATTCACATCTTTTGCTCATTTTGTTTAATTGGATTGTCACGTTTTTGGTTTGTAGGCGATCTTTATATATTCTAGAAACAAGTTCTTTTTTAGATTGATGTGTTATGAATATTTTCTCCCAGTTTGTCACTTGAATTTCATTTTCCTAATAATGTCTTTTGAGGAGCACGAGTTTTTAATTTTGATGACAACCAATTTTTTTTTCTCATTTGATTCATGTTTTGTGTGACCAGTCCAAGAAATCTTTGCTTACCCCAGGTTGTGAAGATATTCCCTGTGGCTGAGTGCTTGAGTTCGTGTCACTGGTTTGGATCCTGGGCGTGGGTATGGCACTGCTCATCAAGCCGTGCTGAGACAGCATCCCACATAGCACAACTAGAGTATACAACTATGTACTGGGGATTTTGGGGAGAAGAAGAAGAAGAAGAAGAAAAAAAAGTGGCAACAGATGTTACCACAGGTGCCAATCTTTAAAAAAAAAAGATATCTACATTTTCTTCTAGAAGCTTTATAGTTTTAGCTTTTACATTTAGGTCTATAATCTGTCTCAAATTGATTTTTGTGTGATGTGTGATAAGCATCAGGATTTTTTTTTTTTTTTGTAGGGAAGGATTCGCCCTGAGCTAACATCTGTTGCAATCTTTCCTCTTTTTTTTTTCCTACCCAAAGCCCTAAGCATGGTTGTATATCCTTGCTGTAAGTCCTTCTAGTTCTTCTGTGTGAACCACTGCCACAGCATGGCAACTGACAGCCGAGTGGTGTGCTTCTGCAACTGGGAAGCAAACCCCGGCAGCCAAAGCAGAGAGTGCAGAACTTTAACCACTAGGCCATCAGGGCTGGCTCAAGATTTGTTTTATGCTATATATTCATCCAGTTGCTTTAGCATCAGTTTAATTGAATTGCCTTGATGCCTTTGTTGACATTCCATTGGCCCTGTATTTACAGGCTTGTTGTTGGATTCCGTCTGTTCCATTGATGTGTCTATCCTTACACCAATACTACGCTGTCTTGATTATTATAGCTCTTCATTATGTTGTGAAATCAGGTAATGTGAGTCTTCTAACATTGTTTTTTCTTTTTTAAGATTGTTTTGGCATTTAAATTTCATTTTAGAATTAATTTATTTCCTCAGAAAATCTCTCGGGATTTTGATTAAGATTACTTTAAATCGATAGATCAGTTTGAGACTTGACCTCTTAACACTATTGAGGCTTTTCTAAGAGAATGGACTCTCTCTCCACTTAATTAGGTCATCTCTAATTTTTCTTAGCAACATTTTATAGTTTTCATTATAGAGGTCTTGGATATCTTTAGTTAGATTTATTTCTAGGTACTAGTGTTTTTTGATGTTGTGGTATTGATTTTTAAATTTTATTTTCCAATTGCTAATATATAGAAATACAATTGATTTTTTAATATTGGCCTTGTATTCTGAGACTTTGCTAGATTCATGAATTTGGTTTTAGTAGTATTTTAGAGATGTCATAGTGTTTTCTACACACATAATCATATCACGTGTGAATAATGTGTTCTCATTCATCCTTTCCAACCTTTATGCTTTTTGTTTTGTCTTTATACATTGGCTCACACCTCAAGTACATGGTTGAATAGAAGTGAGGGAAGTGGACATCCTTGCCTTGTTTCTGATTTTAGAAATAAGAATTTAGTAGTTTACCACTGGGTATGATGTTAGCTGTAGGGTTTTTGTAGATGCTCTTTATTGGACTGAAAAAATTTCTGTCTGCTCCTAGTTTCCTGACAGCTTGTATCATTAATAGGCTTTGAATTCTTACCAAATGCTTTCTCTCCATCTATTGAGATGATTTGGGTTTTTATCTTTTACTCTGTTAACGTGGTGAATTACATTGATTTTTAAAGGTTAACCTTTCTATACACTTGGTCATGATGCATTATCCTTTTTATATATTGCTGGATTCAGTTTGCTAAGTTTTATGGAGAATGTTTCTGTCTATGTTCAAGAGGGATGTCAGTCTGTAATTTTCTTACAATGTTTTCATGAGGTTTTAATATCAATGTGACACTGGCCTTGTAAAATGAGTTGGGAAGTGTTTTCTTCACCTGTTTTCTGAAAGAGTTTATGCAAGATTGGTATTTTCTTAAATGGTTGATATAATTCATATGGACCTGGAGCTTTGAGGGAAGGTTTTTAATTTCTTGTCAGTTTTGGTAAATTATGTTTTTCAAATATTTTTCTGTTTTATCTAAGTTATTGAATTTATTGTCATAAAGTTCATAGTATTCTTATCTTTTTGATGTCTATAGGATTTGTAGTAATGTTCCCTCCTCATTTCTGATATTGGCAATTTGTATTTTCTCTTTTTTTAAATCAGTCTTACAAAGGGTTTAACTGTTTTGTTAATCTTTTTAAATAATCATCTTTTGGCTTTATCCTTATCCTACAGTTAACTTCTTTATTACTATATTTGATCAGAGAAGGTAGTCTGTATTATTTCTAGTTAGAATCCTTGTTTTAATGTGTATGGTCTAATTCATGATTAACTCCCCCCTTGTTTTCCTGTCCCATAATTATATTGTTCAAATCATATGTCCACACTAAATTTTTATCTGTTTTGATCTTTTGTTTTCTCAAAGGATGTCGTTTCCAACTGTGATTGTGGATTTGTCTGTTTCTTCTTGATTCTTTTTCCTATCGGTTTTTGCTTTCTGTATTTGAAGGTTTTTTTGTTAGTTGCACTACTATATCTTCTTATGTTTTTTATTAATATGAAAATTTTCTTATGAATAAATTTTGTATTAATGAATTTATTAATATAAAATCTTTTTATCTTGAATTCTAGTTTGTCTCACGTCAGTATCGCCTCATCTACTTTCTTTGTTTTTCTTCTTTTTTTGACCTGGCTTATGTTTTAAAATTTTCTTCTAGGTGTGTCTCTTGTAAACAGCATCAAACCTAGACTACAGTAAGACTCAGACTTTTTTTAAAAACAAGCAGATTTAAGCTATTTACAATTATTGTGATTGCTGATGTTTTCTTAACCCAGCTTTCTTGTTGCACTTCGCTCCTACCTCTCTCCTGCCTTCTTACCGTCTTTGTCCTCCTTTCCTCCTTTTGCCTGTGTTACCAGTTCTCCCTCCCCAGATGTTTGCTAGTACTTCCTGTCCAGCCAGCAGGGAGAGCCTTTGTCAGAACACCTCGGACTCTCTCCGATTGCATTTGGTACCCTGTATGGAATATATAAAGCAGTGCTGCCCAGCCAGTGCAGCAGCCTTCCCCTATGTAAGCCTCAAATCTCATTTCTCAATTAATGATTGTATTAGATTCAGTTCAGAAATGAGAAAATTAATTTTACAGGAGAAATGCCTGTAGCAGAGTTATTTCTTTCTACATCTGTATTCTCAGGAGGTGTGAGATTTCCATCTTGACTTTTTTGCATACCATAGGGTTTCAGACCCATAGTATTGGCTCAGTAAATATGAAATTTACGATTCAGTTGGACTGCCCTGTACCTTTTCCCCTCCAATGTGTGGAATATACGTGTCATACATTGCTAGAGGGACACCTGGACACATCTTTAGATACAGTAAATCAATTGAGAGAAAGTTATTCTCTGCTTTTATTCTTTCAATTCTTTTGGATTATCATGGAGAAAGCCTTTGTTTGATTCTTTCCTCCCTCCAGCACTTGCCAGTTCCCTTCTCCTCCCTATTTGTAAACAATGAGCTAGACTTAAGCTCACTGACTTGGTAGGTACCAGTGTTTAGTTAGAATTTAGTAATATTGTTTTATTTTCCTTTTAATTGATTTGTTTTGGTTACTTTGTATTTTTTCACAATACTTACTGATTTTCCACTCAAGATAGTGATTAAATTTTGCCTTTAAAATTTTTGTTTTAAAAATTGAATCAATTTTAAAGAAAAATATTAAATACAGGTAGAATGAAGGGGTATGACGAGAATGTGATATGTGTTGGAGGTTGGATGTAGCCCTGGTCAAGAAGGTGGCATGGGAATGAGTAAAATTTGGGAGTTACTTCTTCAAGCATTTCTCAGGCGCTTGGTTATTTCTGCTTTATATGCAGTGCTAACTTGTTTAACAAGTGTTGACTGAGCATCTGCTTTGTGCAGAGAACTGTCATGAGAATATGAGGAGAAACACTGCATTCTCCACTGTGTAATCTAGGTAGCGACGAGGACATGTGTCTCTGCGGCAGCTGGTGTGAGCATGCTCTGATAAATGCTGTGAGTGGCCAGGACATACTGACGGAGGAAGCAGAGGTCCTCTCTGGCTGGGGCCTTGAGGCCTTGGCTCACGCTCATGTTTTTACCCAGGTGCACTTCTCCCTTCCGTTTTGAATCTCTCTTCCTAAGTCCACATCACTTTTGGGGGGAGAAGGTGTTTTTGTTTGTAGGCATTATTCTGAGAAACACAGCGTCCAAAAGGAAGAGTCACAGGGGCCCTCAGAAGACAGAGTGGCCACCAGAGTTCTGGCTCCAGCACACCTGTGTTTAGCTGGGTAACTGCTTAATTGTTTTGAGTCCTGGTTTCTTCTTCATCTTTGTTGGTGATGATATAACTCAGTTTCCTTCCCGAAGGGAGCACGTGTGAGAGACGTTTGTGATGTACATTTGTTCATCAATATTGTTTTCACTCCACTATTAGTATTTGAAATACAAGTGGTTAATGATTTTTAGAGTATTTTAGGTGCTTAATTCTTTTTTCTCTGTTTTTTTTCTAGGTCTTGATGCAGAACTTTATTATGTGAGAAATGACCTTATTAGTCACTACGCTCTGTCCTTTAACCTGTTAGTACCCAGTGAGACAAATTTCCTGCACTTCACTTGGCACGCAAAGTCCAAGGTAAGAGGGGCTCAACCAAAGATGCCAAGACAGGGCCATCCAGGCCTAGAGGCTGAGGCAAGGGCTGTATCTGAGTGGTGGGCTGCCATCTGTACAAAAGGGTCAGTTGGTGGTGGGCTGTGGCAGTACTGGGTCCTTTCAGATTTATATTTTAAATTTTTAGCCTATTCCTCTAGACTTTCTCAAATCCTTTACAATGAAGGTAGCCATCATTTGTGTGACTAGTTTATGAGAGAACACTTGCATCCTTTCAGGCTTTTCAAACAGGGATGCAGATCTGTCCTGGAGAGGGGACAATTGACTTGCTAATGACTGTGCTGTTGTGGTGAAGTGGTGTGAGTGGAGGGCTGGGGGGCGTTGGTGAGATGGATGTTTCAGACATCTTTGATATAAAGGATATAGTTCTCCCATTTGTGGAGAAACGGTGAAAGTAAGGTGCAGCAGACCTGGCACCCATGTGTGCTGTAGCTAAGCTCCTTTAACCGTAAGGAACCTCTTGACTGGTTTACTTGTTGCTGAATTCTTCACCTTTCCTCTATCTGGGGTTCTCGAACATGCTAAGTTTTCTCATAGGTCAGAGAGTGGGATGCTGGGTGTAGAGCCCACCACTACCAATCAACTTCAGTTTCCTTTATCAGCTTTAAATATAGGCTTCTGAGTAGGATTTTATTTGGGAAATAAAAATAGTTTTGCTATTAAAAACAAATCAGAATACCTATTGTAGAGGGTTTTTTTAAAAGTATTGTGAAGTAGTGTCTGTTCTGATATTTGGTGCAAGTTGTTTGTTTGACCACTTTAATATAGATCTCTCTTATCTACTTAGAAAACAATAATGGTTATTGATATAATTAAAATATTAATAGGATTGTTTTTAAAACTGTTAAGACTTTGTAGATCTACACCCAGAAGTAATCATTGTTTATATGTAGCTTGGTATACTTCCAGGCTCATTTTTTTGTCCTTTTTAAACAAAAAGGGGATTTTATGACATGTGTTATACAGTATTTTCCCCCTACCTTATACTATATCTTGGCATCTTTCTACTTCTCTACTTACAGATTTGACTCATTCTCTTTCATGGCTTTATAATATGTTATTCTATGGATGTATCATGTATTGTTATTTGTTACGTTAATCCAAATTGACATGTGGATTTTTAATCGCATTTTACTGTTTCAAACAATGCTTCCTTTCACTATTACAAATAGTTTCCTTTACTTCATTTGGCAGGTAAAATCTGTGGTAAGGGAATGCTGAGAACAATCGGTAGCTCACTTTCATTGCTGTTTCTGCCTTTGTTATTGATGAATATAGAAACAGAAAAAATATGTGTGTGTGAATGTGTACGTGTGTGTATGTGTGCATGTTGTATGTATGTGTATACACATTAAGAACATCTTTGTTCAGAAATTTTGTGCACTCGTGACATTATTTCTGAATAGTAAATTAGTAAAATAGTGAAGAAGTGAAATGGCTGGGTCAAAGACTGCATGTTTAAAACTTTTACATTACCAAATTATTTCTTCCTTCTCTCTCCCAAGATGGTACTTGTGAACCAACAATCCTTACAGAGTGAATAAGGGTGCTTATTTCCTCAGTTCGCTCCCTAACACTAAATATTTTAAGTATGTTTGTTTGCCAATCAGGTAAGTAAAAATGAATATGTAAATGTGCATATATTCATATTATATATACTCACATGCATTTCAGAAACATTATACACACATATAAATATATGCATTAAAACATAGCCGCAGGAATGTTGCGATTAAAGTTGTGTTAGCTTGGATCCTGGGTAAAGCACATGTGCCTTGCCATCTGGAGTACCTTGACGGTCCAATATTGTTGCTTTGGGGTATCCAAATATGTAGGAAGTGCTCTTTTAGGAGTGAATAGATCTCTTTAGGGTGAAAACTGCAAAATAAGAGATCAAGAGAGCAAATTCACGTGAAACAATTAAGAACACTTAGTAAATGGTAACCTGGATATGCTCAAGTGCTAAAATAAGTGATATAAATAATTCAGAAAAGGTTCACCTGACACATTTTAATCTGAGATATGTCAGTTTCAATGAGTATGTACCTGAACTCTTTGAGGAAACTGGGCTGATAGATTTTTTAGTATTCTTACATAACATTGTGTGACCTTATTATTATTTGGGGAGGAGTAACTTTTAATTTTGATATTATTTCAAACATAAAGAAAAATTATAAGAATAGTACAAAGAATTCTCTTATATCCATTACCCAGATTCACCAGTTGTTACTGGTTTGCTCCACTAGCTTACTTTATCATTCATTCATTCTTTCTCCCCACGCTCATGCTCACACACTTTTTTTCCCTTGAACTGTGTGAAGGTGAATTGTAAGCATCGTGTCCCTTTACCCCCAAATACATCAGTGTATATTTTCTAAGAACAAGGGCATTCTTTACATAACCAAAGTATAATGATCAAAATCAGGAAATTTAACATTGATACAATACTATTATCTAATCTACAGTAGTTAGATTTCATCAATTATCCCAATGATGTTCTTTATAGCTCTTTTTTTCACCTGATTCAGGATCGTGCATGCAATTGGTTGACATCCCGTTAGTCTCCCATTAATCTGGAACTTTTCTGTGGCCTTTCTTTGTGTTTCTTGACTTTGACATTTTTGAAACATACAGGCCAGTTATTTTGTAGAATGTCCTTCAATTTGAGTTGTCTTAGGTTTCGTCATGATTAGATTTGTCTCTTTGGCGGTGACACCACAGAAGTGCTGTCCTTCATGGTGCACACGATGTCAGCTTGTCCCATTACTGGTGATGTTAACTCTCACTCAGTTCACCAGGTTTCTCCACTGTAAAGTTTTCTCCTTTGTAATGGGTAAGTAGTTGAGAGAATTTGAAAGTCCCATTTCTTATCATCCTTTCAACCACCAGTTTTTGCATCTGTGTTTAGAACTAGGTTTCACTTCTCAGCCACGGCTCTTGTGGAGAGTGGTGTGTTCCCCCTCCTTGGAAGAGGTCCAGTCTGCACTGGGTAACCATTTGGTGGGAGTGTTGTAGAAAGAATCCACACATTTGTGGAGTGGCTGGTCTTGAATTTTAAGTTCCTTTGCAACTCTGAGATCCAGCGTTACTGTGAACGTCTTTCAGGCAGAGAAGTTTCTTATATTCTCAAAAAAATTGATAGTTAATCCTTTGTTACCTTCACTACCTTTAATATTGATGAATATAAGAAAAAATATTACATATATTTTAAAACGGTGAAAATCTAATGAAATAGTAGAGATTCTATTCTAGGTATTCTACTGACCTTGAATAGGGTGTGATTATTTCTTGGCCCACTTAGGAAAAAAGAATGCTGATATATCATCAGAATGTTTCCTGGGCAAGTGTGACTTCTGAATAAAAAGGCAATGTGGGGTGCGACAGTTAGAGTTGAATAGAATGAAACTTCTTACTTATTCCTTTCAAAAAATACGTAAACACTGGATAGTTTTATTTGGGGTGAGTTGCAGGGATCTGACACTGCTGATGGAGAGTGCTTGAGAAGTTTTAGGAGCCTGTCACAAGGAGGAAGTTGGAGTGGAGGGGAGTAGACAGAAGAAGGGGCTCAGATGAATATACAGTGTATGTCTGAGTGGGAAGCAGTGTTGGCCTTGGTACATGTTGGATCAGGAAGAGCCTTGGTATAGCTCTGTTTTACTTCCATGGTCTTCCCATTATCTTATCTTAGAGCAAAATCTCTACTTCTGTGGCAGGCATTAAATACCCACATGGTACACATTTGGACTGCTATTGCTGGTAATATTCCTGGTAAGGCAGAAGTTCCCTCATTTCTTGGAGGGTATCACCATGTATTTACATGTCCAGGCCAGAAGCCTAGAAGGGATCCTAGACTCCTCCTACTCTTTCCAAGTCCAGTTGTTTCTCGTATCATTACACCTTAAATTCTTGTACCTCTCTTGGGACCTGATGCCTCATCCTTAGTTTGGGCCTTCGTTGTTTCTGAACTAGATATGGAAATAGTCTTCTGACTGGTGTCCTTGCCTCTGGACTGACCCTTCTCCGTGCACCCTCACAAAGCTGCTCTAGGACACTCGGTTGCCACCAGAATAAAGTTCTGATTTCTTAGGAAGCCTTTGTGATCTCATCCCTGCCTATTTTCCTGCGTCCTCTCTAGCTAATTGTTTAGTGCCATTTTGTTTGTCTGGCAATTTCTTGAATGCCTTGTGCTCTGCTACATTGCTGATGTTTGCTCTGCTAGAAATGCCCTCTCCCCATTCTTTAACTCATTAACTCCTGTTTAGTTCATAAAACTCAGTCCTTGTGTCACCTCTTCTTTGGCTGTATCGGGTGTCCTTCTCTTTCCTCCCTCATAGCTGTTGTCATACTCTAAGTGTATTATGGTAGTTGATTTTCTTTTCTGTCTTCCTCCTAGATGCTAAGCACCTCAAGGGCAGGAACCCCTTTTCGTCTTTCTCGGTGTCCCTTGTGTCTGGTGTGGCACCTGGTACTTAGTTACAGGTGCTTCTTAAACTGACTGCAGAGGAGATGCATGGGTGGAAGCCACAGGGTACAGTCCAGCAGATGAGGAACTTGTGAGCAGTTAGAGCTTTTCAAAGTTGAAATATGCTGCTTTAGGAGCAGTGAATTTCCTGTTTCTAGAAGTGTGAAAACATAGGCTGGGTACACTTGACACTAGTTCTACACATGGGATTTTTCAGGTACTTTGAATAAAGTTGTAAATTTGGAAAAATGAATTCATAGATTGACTAGCTAAACTAATTTTACAGGTTCATCTGTAACAGGTATAAGAATTAGAGGAAAGTAATCATCTTATATCTTAAAACATTTTATAGTAAAAAAACCTAAGGAATATGTGTGTGTTAAACTAGTTGCAGGCTTTGGCTACCATTGCAGCTCCTGTTTCCAGTTTTAGGTCATACTCTCTTTGGTGATTTGAGCACAACTGATTAATTGAAGTTTGTTTACTTAAAGAATTTTTCAAGTATTCAGTGTCTGCACATGGCATAAGGGGTCTACAGTGACAGGTATGTCCCCTGCACCTTCCTGGGACCATCCCCAAGCAGTCCAGCCACTGTGTCTCCTCTGTTGGCCACCACTGCTACCTGCTTCTTGTCTCCCCTTCTAAAGATAGTCTGTGT
The DNA here is from genome assembly GCF_041296265.1 of Equus caballus. Lineage (NCBI taxonomy): Eukaryota > Metazoa > Chordata > Mammalia > Perissodactyla > Equidae > Equus > Equus caballus. Next base: position 81,195,786 of record NC_091699.1, on the reverse strand, counting down.
GGATAAGCCTCTATGTGTGTGTATGTGTTTATATTTTAATAAGTAATATACTGTATACTTTTCTGCAGTTTGCAGAGCACTGAACAGTGTATCCTGGTAAAGGTTCTCTGTCATTGCCTGTAGAGTTGACCTTTTTTCCCTTCAAATGGCTGAATCATACATTATTATATGGTTGTACTTTGGTTTATTGATCAGTTACTATGAAAGGAAACTAAGACCCAGATTTGGGAAGGTATTTGCTTAAGGTGGTAGTAGGGGCAGAGGAAGCAGGAGGTAGCGATGACTTGAGATGGGAAAGTCACACAAGAGGGCGGGAGAGACATGGTGAAGGGTTCTTCACTGATTGTGCTGGCTCTGAGATGCAATCATGAACTTTCAGAAGGAGGCCATGGCTCCCAAGCTCTAACACTTTATCAGAAACTCTCAGTTCTTCCTTTTTAAGATAGTGCCAGAAGATGAAATATTTGCTTCCAAAGATCTCCAGGCTCCTTGGTATGTCAGTTCACACTGTAGATATTTTAACATTAGTTTTCACACATCAAAGCTTTTGCTGATAGTGTTCTCCAGTGTTTCCATGACTCTGTTTTGTCTTGGCAAACACATTGTGGTTTCCTCAGAGGCTGGAGCTGTGTCTTACTTTTGACTTATGTGTCACACTGCCTTAGTGAGTGGTCGGTAAATACCATTGGTTAATTGCATTTCCAGATGGGATGAGAACTCTGGTATTGCTTCTCTTTCACAAAGCGACACACTCAAAAAAAGCAAAGACTATCAGGTGGTTTTAACAAATAATGAGTTTCTTCTGTATTCCAGAACATTCTCCAGTGTCCAGAAAAAAAACATACAACTGCATCTGTTAGGTGTCAGTAGATATTTAGATACTGAAAGGCAAAAAAACACCAAAATGTAGCGGAATACTCCCCTCACTTACCCCCACCCCATTGCTGTTCCCTGGTTTAAGGGATTCTTCATCATTGTCAGGAGGGTCTGCAGGGAACTTGTCCAGAGTCCCTACAGGAGCCCCTGGGGCCAGCCTGCTGTGTCCCCTGCAGAGTGGAGTTTCTGTGAGAAAGGCAGCACTTCTCTTCATTTCAGAGAAATTAAAAGGCTGTTTGGCTGTAGGCAAGTACACTCACTTTAAGTCTGTACTGTGTTCTGGGAGGAAATTCAGCTGCCTACTTGCAGTTGCCATTTGTTTCCAAGTAAGGGAAGATTATCAAAAATGTTTATTTTTTAGCTTATTCAAATATTTATATTTTCTCTAGTTTCTTTTCTGAAGTGTTTTGGCTCATTCTTTTTTCTGATAAACAACTGCTGTCCAAATTTCCTTTGTTCCAGTAGATTATAAATGTTCACTTTAGAACAGATCTGTTTTTTCAAATGATCATTGGCAAGTGAGAGTCCATACAGATCAATACATGTCAAGATAGAGAAAATTAGACTTTAATAATTGACAGTTTCTTCTCTGACCCCAGAAACTACAGTTTTAAAATTTACATACTAAAGATTCCAGAGGGAGACGAGAACTGCCTTGTGAATGCCTCACATGTTTAAGATAGTCCCTCAAAAAGGGATCCAGCAATGGGCAGGCTTCCACACCTTCATACTGCTTTTTACTTCAGGCTGCTGTTCTGGCCAAAGGGTTGGCCTTCTCAGACCTCTTACTCAGCCACATGTCCCCCACCCTCACCACTGCATTGGGGCCCTTGACTCCATTTCCGTTCTCTCTCTGATGCCCTTCTATCGGTTCTGTCCCCTGGTTAGCTGTGTGTCTCCTTACAAGCTGAGACCTAGAATAAAGGAGACATCAAGTGTGGGGAAACGTAGTAAGTTTGGCTTTGAATCTGTTAAATTTGAGAGCTGTAAGATTATTAGGTAGATGTGTCTAGTAGGTAATGGGACATATGCTAGAGACTGAAGATATAGGAGTGAGAGAGACCAGTTGATGATAGGAGATCGATTGGTGGTGACACAGGCTGGAACCTAGTGTAATAGGAGAGAAGGACTCATCGTTTGGAGAGAAGAATGGATCTTTCCTTGGGGCTGGAGTGCAAAGGTTGAGTGCTCTAACCGATCTGCCTGGTGCTAAAAAGAAAGGCAGAAAGGGGGTTCCTGTGTGCTAGCTAAAGGGGACAAAATCGTTGTCTGAGGGTGAGGAGGTGGGGAAGGTATCAGGTGGTGAAGCGGTGTGGTCCTGTGAGGTTTGGGATGAGAAGACTAGGGAGAGGGGGTCGGTGAGGAAAGGATTGCTGAGCGGGATTAAGGGCCTGCCCTGTGCCTGGTTCATCATCGTGTAAGAGCACCCTTCTCTCCTGGGATATGATTTCCTCCACCAGTGCTGGGCAGGATGCTGGGCTGCCCTCTAAGGGTGTGGAGGGAGAGAATCAGCTGAGGGTGCTGCTAGACTGTGTCAATAACACAGTCTTCTTTAGGGTACAGGTGGTGAGAAAGTGAAACCAGATCACTGGCTACACTGGAGAGGAGGGAAATAGCTTAATTGGCCATTGCATCTCAGCTATGAGCACAGCCCTTGGCTTATAAATGTGCTTCATAGATGTTGACTGAATCAGAGTGGTGGAGACAGAGAACTGATTTTGTAGAATTAGAGGTAGGGATGGGATCTTGATAGAGTGGGACTTTTTGAAGTGATTTTGGTTATGGAGCAGTTCTTTAGTAAGTAGGAATACTGAATATTGAAGCTGTCAGAAAGATGGCAGGAAACAGTGAGCCAAGGGACAATGTCCCTACAAAGTCCTGTGCCTGTTGATGTTGATGGCGTGAGAAATCACCATTATGAGTAGAACTTGTGAGCTTGAGAGTGTAGGTGATTTTGCATGAGGAAGGACCTAATGATCCTAAAAGAATGCTGACCCTACTCTCTAGGCCCTGAGGGTTGGGTGTTATGGCAATTGGATGATAGGCAGGGGTAGAGAAGACTTCTGAGGAAAGCCAGGTTGGGGGAGGAGGTGGGGAAGACATTTGTGGAGAGGCTAAGAGTATGGGAGCCTGTTCATAATAGTGGGGTTCCAAGATGGAGGACAGAGCAGAAAGGCTGCAGCACTGTTCTTGGCAGAGCACAGGAAGGCTTGTATCAGAATCTCTGGGGTCAGGAGTAGGCTGGCATCTATGAGAAGTGCAGCGGAGCAATAGGGCAGCTTTTTTGGAATGACTGTTGATGCCACTGGGGTCTGCATTTATCAGAGGGGACCTGTGTCAGACTAACAGGTTTGTTGCATTAATTATCCTGTTTGATCCTCATAATGTGTGGTATTATCCTCGTTTTACAAAAACTGAAACTCGGAAAAGTTATTATTTACCTAAGGATCACACGGTCTCATGGTTCCCATCCAGCTCTTGCTGACTGTGCTAACTTCTTTTGTGCCCTTGTCCTTCATGTATTGTCCTGTTAGAGACAGCATGGATATAGGGATATAGTTAATCCATTCTCTTAATGTTATTCAGTGAGTATTGATGGAAACACTGCTCATTCTTGGCCCAAACTTGCTAGGTTGTAGCTCTTTAGCATCCCCTGGTGGCATTGACAGTATTGTGGTGTACAGAGGTGACTGAACACTTCCTAGCCAAGGTACCACTAAGTCACTGATGCACAGTAGCAAGAACATTTCCTTTGTTCTGAACGTGGCACTTTCCAAATACAGCGTTTAACAATTGTTTATAAACCTATTGTAACTGCAAGGCAATACTTTAATATTTGCATACACCTACAGGCTTTAGGGACTTTCAAGTAGAGTGTGAAAGGAGAAACCCAGAAAGGGAGTTAAATTCATTGGATTGAGCCTTCTTCTTAACCTGGGTAAACACCCCCTGCCTCAGCCATGTGCAGGGCCATCCCTTCCCTTATAGGCTGGGATGATACTCTTTCCCTGTTTCCTTTCTTCTTTATCGTGTCCCAGTTCATTGGCTTTTTTTTTGTTAGCATATAAACACATTTGAATATCTCCCACTGAAGAAGAAGAAAGAAAAGCTTTTTGGGCTTCTGCCAATCGTAGTCCTCCACCAAAGCTGCCCTTTGAATGGTAGAGGGGTACCATTTTTATTCAAGACCCCATGGGCAGGATGAAGAGTAACATGAAATATAAGGCCTCACTGAAGGTGGTGGCCATTCTGAATTTCAGCTCTTGCTTTGCAGTTTGAGCTGTTTCTTCAGGAACGTCTCTCTAGCAACAAGGCTGTATTTATTTATTGATACTGGTTGGTTCTGTTAAGTCACACTATGTAGGCCAGGTTTTGATAGATAATACTGGTGTTCCAGGGACGTCTTCTTAGTCACCTCTCTTCCCTTTTGGATTCCCAGTCACTTGAGAAATAGATCCAGAGGTTAGATGGGCATCCAAACATGAACTTTCTTAATGATGAAAGCTGGACTAGAGAATGTGGCTTAGATATTCTGCGAGAAAATGGTGCCTTGGACCCTCTGCTTATGGGGTGAGTGGGTCTGTAGAGCACACCTTCATCCGACAGCTACATGGAGTCCCTCAGAGCTTGGCTTTTATCAGCCACGAAGACATTGGTGACTAGTCGTGGTCTGTAAATTACACATCTCAGCTCCTTGGCTCTTCAGTCTGCCTCTCCAGGTCGTCTTCGTCCTTGACTAGGTAGTCCTCAGTAGGAGTTCTGAATCCTAGGTGGCAGATTTCACAGGAGAGTGAACATGAAATAGCGGGTGGCTTACTGGGTCAGATTTTATCCAGTTGAAAATTCCTAGGACTGTTTCTGACAATTTGGATTTTTTTTTTTAATGGCTTGATTATTTGTACACAGGAAAGGCTCATGCATTCATTAGTTAATGAGCTAATCAGTGAAATCAAGTTGTTAGTGTCCTTTCTGTTATCACAGATCGAGTTTGTTTCTGTTTCTGTTTTATAGGTTGAATATAAGCTGGGATTCCAAGTAGACAATTTTGTGGCTATGGACATGCCTCAGGTCAACATTTCTGCTCAGGGGGAAGTTCCACACACTTTATCAGGTGAGTCTCAACAACAGTGTTAACATACACTTTTTGACTGTGTCCCTCATATTCCAAAAGAAGTTTACTGATGTTAGTGTATCTTACTTGATAGGCATAAGATGTATAAGTATTTCAAAAGGTAATTTTTGTAAATATTGATTATTTGCACCCCCTCTTTTCCATTCACTCTAGAACTGTCTGCTCAGCTCTTCCTTATCTCCTTTTCTGCATTGCTGGCACTGGCCTCCATATAGGTCTTGTTCCTCTTAGGTTAATTCCCACACTGTGGCCCAGATGATCATTGAACACTCACAACTGATCATGTGACTTCAAGCCCCTCTGTGCCCCCAGCCCCATCAACTGATTACATTCCAGACTCTACAGCTAGCGTGCTGTGTTTCCCATTGGCCCCCTTCTGCCTGCCTAGCCTTGTTGCTGCACTCCCCTCAGTGTTCCGGCAGTCCCAGCAGTTCCACACTACATGCAGTTCTGATGTCCATGCCTTTGCACTTGCTGGTCTCTGTCTTTGGAACCATCTTTTCCTCTTTCTGCTTGTGAACTCTTCATGCTAAATATTCTGCAAGACTCAAAATCTGCAGTCTTTTTCCTGCCTCCTTCTTTCCCTCTAATCATTAACTCTTTCTTCTGTTCTTCCTGCTCTATAGAATCTTGCAGTTAGCTGTTTTTGAACTGATCACATTATCTTTGTCTTTTTCTCCCTGCTAGCCTATGGCCACCCTGAGGGCAGGAGCTGTCCTTTTTAGCTCTCTACTTATCTACCCCTGGTGTGTAGCATAGCATCTGATACGGGATAGGCACTGAGTACATGTCTGAGTAAATGATTTAAGTGTCATATTTACACCAATTTAACTACTTTTGAGTGAGCCTTTTGAGAAACGATCCTGAAAAGGTGAGATTTTAAGAAAATGGAAATTTCTAAAACTTGAAAGTATAAGGCACAGCGATGTTGTGGAACTTTTTCTGGAAGTCTTATTCACTGATATTAGTGAGATACATTAATCTAAGCTTTAAGAAAGCCTAGGAAGACTGGTTAATTATTATGAGTCAGTAGGGAAGTTCAGAAATGCCCTTATCTCTCATGTGCTCAAACAAATGGTAGAATGGTCTATTCTAAATTTGTCGAAAAATCTTAAATGGAAAGATTGAAAAAAAACGATGTGTATCAAAGTCTGCCCTTGCTGTAATAATTGATTAAAGCCAGTTTCTGTTTAGAAATGGTTTTATTTGTTAAATTTATAGTTGAGAATTTATCAGATTCATTTACAGGTTTATG